>NW_022196894.1:20071602-20082032 GCF_008632895.1 Mastomys coucha | reverse complement strand
GGGGCACAGGGCTGACTGAGCGCGGGACGTTTGCTGTCCTACAAGTGAGGCACTCCACGGCCTTCTCATGGCTTGTGAAAAGAGGTTCACAGAGATGAGGGGGTAAGTTTTAGAGCTACGTGAACCTAAGGTTTTCCTCTCGAAGTTTGTCAGCCCACAGAGGTGTCAAACCCAAAGCTTGGGCCTTAATTAGCATTGTACTCTGATGAAAGAACTCTTTCATAAGCATATTTATAGCTTTCTAATCTACACACAGTCTTATACATAGATGCGCTTTTTACCCCAGCTGGCTAGAGATTTATTTGTTGTAAATGCTGTATAGATTTTTGGGGTTCTTTTGTTTTTCCTCTCTTATACTGGTTTGGGGTTTGTTTTAGTTTTCTTTAATGAATTTATGCTGTTGCGGGGTGGGGTGAGAAGGATCTTCTGTAGCCTGAGCTGCCCCTCCCCTGTTTTGATGGCATAACCTGTGTGCCATCAAGGGACACAGGACAGTAGCGCCACTTTGCATTCCCACCGGACTCATGAACCTCCTGCAGAGCCATCCGCGTCAAGGTGTGGGTGGGGCTCTCATGCATTTGCTTCTTTTCCAGAGTGTGGAAGTCTACAGTGCAGAAAGGCTTTAGCCTGCCAGTTGATTTGAACTACTTCCCCTGCACAGGGCTGTGTACTTCCTGCCAAGCTACTTATATTCTGTACTGTGTACAATAAAGAAGATTGCTTTCCTTTACGCACTCCTGAAACCTTCCTCTTTCTTACCCTCGGGTGTTTTAATTTTCAAGTAAGCAAGAAGCAGCTGAGCTTTCCCCAACTCCTACCCCCATCTTCAGCTACTGAGCCTTATTCATGGATGGTGGAGTAACGTGAGGGCTAAAAATCTGATCCGAGGGGTTAAAGGCAGAGAGAGACTACCCCAATCCAAGGTGAGCTGATATCACCCCAGGCCACTAGCAACTCCACCCCAACCCTGCCTGGCTTAAAGCATGATTTTGTTTGAACCTTGGGTTCTGTGAAAAGATTAACTAGGCAAGACCTTTGTTTGATTCCTTTTCTTCTAACTCAGCCCCTTTGGTTGATAATTTAAAAACTGCTAAACACAAAGACCATTTCTGAGGTTTTCTCCCTAATAGATTTTGCTTTGGACAAGTGAAATATTGTTTTGATGGTTTCTCAAAAGAACAAGTTTCTCTTTTCCTTTGTTTCTGTTCTCTTTTTCGTGGACATGTAGCAGTAGATAATCTTTCCCTCCATGTCCATCGCTCTTGTGGGAAATATATGACAATGTAGTACACACATACATGGAGCTACATGGAGGGAAGTCATTGGCAGAGTTGTGTAGCGCATCCTGTGTGCTGGGCTCCTGTTTCATCTTTGTTATACACTGTTTAACTTGGGCCTTTCAAGACACCTACTGCAGAAGAGAAACAAAGTTGGAGCCTTGTAGGGCCTAGAACAGAAGGCTTTTCTGTAAGGTATCTGCTATCTTTCTTTCACTGTTTTACAAGCCCCGAAGTGTAAAAACATCCAAGACTGAATTGGTACCCAGCCACTTGAATGGGGACATGTGGGGATGAATGAATGCCACATAAACCCCATTAGCTTCGACAAATGAAGAAAAGCTGCTCAGGGAAAAACAGGCAGGGTGTGTGGGACAAAGGGGCTCTCTTCTCAGATTCCTGATGATAAAATTCTTGACAGTCAGCTCCCTCTTCTCCTCAGGCTCCTTGTCTCCCAGGGCTCAGACCCAGATCATTAATGTAACGCCAGAGGTCCCCTGACACTTTCCTGGTTAGTGCTGGATGCTGGGGTGAGAAAGCCAGAGAACGTTAAGCTGTTTCTTCGTGGTGTCCCCTTTCAGGAGCCTGGTTAGGGGAACAGTGTCCATTCAGCTGTTAGATGACAAGAAGTATGAGGACAAAAGACTGCGGTTTTGAAAGCTAGAGCTCACAGTCTAAATCATAATGCATCTGGGACCTGGGTAGTGGGAAAGGAAAACACTCATGACAGTTGAGCTTTGGGAAAGGTAATTTGCTGAGAAGTCGGGTAGTTGGAGCACAACAGTATCTCAAATGCAAGCCGAATCAGGTGGGGGAGGAGTCCTGAAGATCTAATACAAATGTAAAACAAACGCCGGTTCTCTCTGGTAAGTGGATTGTGCTTCGTATTGAGGGGTCCATGGTGGGACATGGCCAAGCAACTGTGTCCTGGTTCTGGCAAATACGCAGACCCTATTTAGAAAGGGACCCTTGAGTGTCTAGCCTTCCCGTAGTCCTTCTAGTTGAGCTGGCTCTTAACAGCCAGCCTTCAATTTGTTGACCTTGGCAGTGATCCCTAGCTAACCATTTGATAGCACTTCACAGTTTGCAGAGCACAGCTTTCTTAAATGGGAACACTTGGTCGAAGTCAAATATGAAAATAGGGCTCTCAGCCTCCAAAATTATTCCCCTCAGAATGTTTCATAGTGGCTACCAAATCAGGCTAGACTCTGGAAGGCTGGGCCAGTGGGTTCTGGCCCCAGCTATGGGATCTTGGAGAGCATCCTAGGCCAGTGAGGTAAGGTGCCACTGCCTAGAACCCCTGGAAGGTGGGGGACATTTCCCAGGGAATGGAAGGTGCATGTATGTGCACTTGCGGTCGTGGGCAAGTAGAACAGTTAATATCACTGTTCCTCCTTTATACTGCACAGTTCTCCATTCAAGCATATGTTGTCATTTTCTAAGCATCCACTGAGAACCTATTGGACACAAGTCACTGCTGAAGACTTTAGAAATAACGGTTTCAAATTAAAGCTTGCTTTGTGGCATGGTAATACTTAAGATGACCCCTCAAACTTTTCTTCCCTTTCACTACTGCCCTACAACGGGGCTCCTAGCCTCATTCTCTTATCTTAAAAAAAAAAAACAAAGATGACCCACTCAAATGTTTGATGTCTCACTTCCCAGCTCACACTTAAACCACTGCTGGACCATCTCACTCAGACCGTCTTGACTAAATGGTGGGTGGTTACTAACCCTTTACCTTATTAGTTGATTGTTATTAACCCAAGGATGTTAACTCTTTGGTGTGCTCTGTGCCAGGAACAGGAGGGAAAGGTAGGTACAGGGTTGGTGTGCTGGGAGCCGTCGGCAGATGCAGCTCACTCTGGTGGTCTCGGCCTGTTGTGTTGGCCACTAACACTGAGCAGGCCTCTTCTGGATAGTCCTGATTCCATTCGGAAAGGGGATACATCTCAGTTCCATCACTCGGGTGTCAATCATCACTTACGGGAAAGACAACTTGGATGTGGGGAGAACCACAATGGAGCCCACCCAATCCCTAAGCAGCTCTCAGGCTACTGACAAAACATTTCTCTAGACTAGACAGATAACACTGACTGTCGCCATCTGGCAAGTAACAGCACTCCATGGCAGGTGCTGCTCTGGAGTGTGTAGCTGAGGGAAAGAAAGCAAGCACAAATCTTTATGCTCTGGACCTCATGCGGCAGAAGGGACCAAAAGAACAAAAGGAATAAGTAAGTGCTGGCATTTGTGAGCTACCGCGGAAGGAGTGAGAGGAGACGGGGTTGGGGATGCAGCTTTAAACCTTGAAGTTAATGGTCTCACAGTTGAGCTGGTTAAGCAAAGACTTGAAACTCTTGGTGGCTAAGTGCAGTCACGTGACTGGCAGCCATCTTTGTTATGGGAAAGTCATACCTTCACTGGAACTTCAATTTTGTCTCTCTAAATTTTGTCTGTCTGTTTCAAATGTATGAATGTGAAGTGGTCACTCCATGCTTGTTTCTATCTTAAGTGCGTGAGAAATAAAAAATGCTGTTTCTTTCTCCTGCCACCAGCTGCCTAGACTTAGAATTTACCTTTGGGCTTTCTAGCTACTAGATTTATTTAATGAGGTATCAAAATCACACCTCCATGCATTTATGCTGCAAGAATAAAAATATGATATATTTAATAATCAAAGTATGTATTTTTAAGGTTAAGCCCAGGTGCGTTCTCTCTCCTCCTCCTTCTCCTCCTCCTCTTTCTCCTCTTTCTCCTTCTCCTCTTTCTCCTCCTCTTCCTCCTCCTCCTCCTCCTCCTCTTCCTCCCCCTCTTCCTCCTCCTCCTCCTCCTCCTCTTCTTCCTCCTCCTCCTCCCTCTTCCTCTTCCTCTTCCTCTTCCCCATCCCTTCCCCTTCCTCCACTTCTCTCTTTGCACAAGGTCTCTTTCTCTCTTTCTCTTTTTCTTCCCTCTCTCACTCTCTCCATGGCAACTTCCCTGTCCTCTGTCCTTAGGGCCAGTGAATTTGTCAGAGAGCAGCTTCCCATTAAACCTGCATGCGCGCGCGTGTGCACGCGCGCACACACACACACACACACACACACACACACACACACCTGACTTGAATTGGCTCATTTCACCAGTAGAGGAATAACTTATCAGAAACTAGAGTCAGTTTACAGTCTGAAACCAGCTCAACTGAAGCTGGCTGGGCATCTGTGGAAGGACCAGGATCACAGAGAGACGAAGGCCAATGCCGCCATAGGCAACACAGGCTCTTGGGATGCCAGGATCTGCTTTGTTCTGGTTAACTGTTGAAACATTTCTGAGCTGAGAGGTGAGCTCATCTGATGTTTATTTCAAGCAGTGCTCTTTTGACTACTGCAATTGAAAGCAACAGGAGAGGGCAAGAAAGGAAGCAAGAAAACCAAACCTAGGCTGCTGCAGAAATCCAGGTGGCAGGGAGGCAGGGGGAACCATATCTAGATGCAGGTTAAGTCAGACCCAGTAAGCTTTGGGCAAATGGGATTTAATTACAGCTGCAAGGTTTGGGACCAAGGAAAGTTGACATTGTTGTGAACTGAAACTAAGAAAGAAACCTGAAGAGAAATGATTTGTGATGGGAAAGACAGGCCTTGACCCAAGGCATATTTAATTTACCCAACCATTAGAAATCAGGTAGGGAAATGGAGAGTTCACTCAGTGGTGAAGAGCACTTGTTGCTCTTGCAGAGTACCCGAGTTCAATTCCCAACACTCATGAGGTGCCTAGCAACTGTCTCTAACTCTAGTTGCAGGGGTCTGGCACCAAGCATGCACATAGTTTACATACATACATACATACATACAGCCCTAACAGTTGATGGCTTCTAGCAGGAGTGTGGGTGGGGAAGGACTCAGTTCTCTTTTAGGGACTGACCCCTGGGAGTTAGTTGAACCATGTTCTAGCTGGGCAATGCAAATTGGACATGTGGTCTTTCTTTCTTCCTTCCTTTCTTCCTTTCTTTCTCTTTTTGGGGAGAGGGTAGGGAGGCCACAAGGGTGAAGAGTAGACCTACAAGCACTGGAATGTATGACCCAATAACCCAATAAAAATATATTTGTTGGAAGAAAAAGAGCTGAGGTGGAGTGAAATCACAGGGGAAGGAGCATGGGGTAGAGATGTGGATCTTCAGATCCATAGAGTCATCTCCGTGACTCCAAGACATCAGAGAAACAAGAATCTGCAAAGGAGATTGGAGAATCAGGGCCTGGGAGGTGTGGGTAGCAGAGGAAGGCGTGGTCCACTCTCCCCGTGCTTCTGGTATGACCAAGAAGGCCGAGAAGGCCGGGGCTGGAGTATCGAGAATAGTCTGGGTTGGCTTGCAAGCACTATTCCATGGGATGGCAGACCCAACCGCTCAGGACTACTGGGATTCAAAGTTGGAATTAAGACCAGAGGAAGTCCCATGGGTTTCAAAATCTTGGCTTGAATTGAACTCAGCCTCTTGCAAACCTTGCTGCCTCCAGGCATAACATCCCAATGAGCGGTCAGATTCTCACAAGTTCAGCCTGTCAAGGAGGAAGGAGCTGTTACTCGCCCCTTCCCACCGCTTTGGGGTTCTGTTTATTCTTGTTTTATTTTCTTAAGGTGCATTCCTATTTTTGGAATATTAAATGTTTGTAATTACCTTCTTCATGATTTATAGTTAGCATATGTTCTTTGTGGAAATTTTGAAAAATCTATAACTGAAATGTAAAACTACTTTGAATATTTAAATTAGAGATTGCATTTAACACCAGTATGCTTCTTTCTAGGTGCCATTTTTAAAATACACAAATTTGGACTGGCAAGATGGCTGAGGGGAAGAAAAGCACTTGCTGCCAAGCCTGATGACCTGAGTTAATTCCCAAAACCCACCTGGTGGGAGAGAATCAACTCCCAAGAAGTTGTTCACTATCTCCTCCACTGCATGCTGTGGAATGTGCTCACCTCCACATTTGCACATTGATTAACTGACTTCTTAAAATACAAAAACTGGCCATTACTACATTACTATGTACATTGTACATAGTTTTGTAGCTCATTACTTAAATAAAATATTTTAAAATCCTTCTATATCAAAAATATAGACCGGGCGATGGCTCAGTGGGCAAAACTCTCATACAATCTTGAGACCTGAGTTCAAATCCCCAGAAATCATGAAAAGTTGGGTATGGACTCACATGTTTCTCTAATCTCAACAGAGACAAGGAAATCTCTGGAAGCTCATGGGCCAGCAAATCTGACATAAAAACTAGGGGACAGGGTGGGCAGTACAAGATAGTCACAAGCAAGATAGAGGTTTGAACCAACACTTAAGGTTATCCTTTGATTTTCACAGATGTGCTTCGACACATGTGCCCTTGTGCACACCTATAGATACGGATATACACACATGTAAAGTCTTAAAGTATGGAGCTGGAGATATGGCTCAGTGGTTAAGAACACTGACTGCTTTTCCAGTGGTCCTTAGTTCAGTTCCCAGCAACCATAAGCTCACAACCATGTGATCTGATGCCCTCTTCTGGCATGCAGGTGTACATGCAGAGAGAGCACTCATACATAGAATAAATAAATCTTTAAAAAATAGATTTAAGGGGGCTGGTGAGATGGCTCAGCGGGTAAAAGCACCAACTGCTCTTCCAAAGGTCGTGAGTTCAAATCCCAGCAACCACATGGTGGCTCACAACCACCCATATTGAGATCTGAAGCCCTCTTCTGGTGCTTCTGAAGACAGCTACAATGTACCTATTTATAATAATAAATAAATCTTTAAAAAAATATATATTTAAAGTATATTGCTGTGCAATACCATTTTTAATGACTGCATGCTATTCCACAGAACGTGTTTAAGGAGCCGCCACACTTCCTGGGGAATAAAGGTACCAAAAAATGAAGCCAGGTACAACATCTGCCAAGACGAAGCAACAGGAACTAACATCTGTTAATTTCCTCCTGAGAATCTCTCAGCTGCCTCCATAGTCAGTCCAGTTACTCAGCCCCCTGGACTATTAGGGCCAGCACTTAGCAGATCTCATCTCCTCTTCTCTTGCCCTACCCCAACCTCCTTTCAAAAATGTACTGAGTGATTTTTTTTTTTCAAGCTCAAGGCATCCCCATGGGCAGAGAAGTTGTAGTTGTACAGCCAAATGATGCTCAGTCTACAGGGTGTAGGTAGAGACTACATGGAGGACTGTGTCGATCTTAAAAATAGAGTGAGCTAAAAACATAAATGGCAACAATATTGCATGCATAATTCTATGTATATGAAATCTCAAATAGATGGAACTAAGCCATAATGATAGAAATCAGAAGGCCACAATGGGGCTGTAGGATAATGGTCCATCTTCTAGTTTGGGTAATTGTTATATGCTCACTGTCAGTGTTGACTGAACTAAGCACCCAAAGTCTGTCTTAACTGCCCTGCTTCAGCCTGGACACTCCCTGGCCCCCCAGTGTTACAGTACCTCCATCCCTAACCCCCAACCACCATAACCTCCATGTGACCACACCTCACCTAAGGAGAGGAAACTCCATGACTCTTTCAAACACTAATGAATCAATCCCATCTTTGCTGCTTTCCAAGGTCACTGCTTTCTAAAGGAGACACCTTCACTGTTTAATTATTCACCCATTTGCAGGATTAGCTGATTGTTTTTCCTAACAGAGAGTAAACTCCATGAAAGCAGAACACATCTGTCTGGCTAACTGTGTTATCTCTAAAACAGAAATTCCTAACTGAAGGGCTGAAGAGATGAGCTGGCAGGTAAGAGCACTTGCTGCTCTTCCAGGGGACGTGGTTGGGTTCAACTGCCAGCACCCATACTGCAACTCCAATCCCAGTAGGTCTGACCCTCTATTCTGCACATATGTGGCACACACACAGAGGCAGGCAAATTACCCATATACTCAGTAAATAAATAAAATGTTCAAAGATATTTTTCAAAGTATCTAACTTGGTGAATCTGGTAAATGGATATCGTTGTTCACAGAGATGCTGGGGATGTGTTAATTCAGGGGCTTTACCTGTTCTGGTTTCACCAAGCACCTGAACACATGTCCCATATACACACTTACACACATGAATAACATCTTTTTAGAGTAAATCTCTTAAAAAATTATATATACTTATTTGACAACAAGGCTTTATATGTTTAAAATCCTGTTGTATTGAGTGCTTGTGACCATATGTTTGTATTTATCAAAGGAACACCAAACTAAATATATAACCAACTCTGACATACAATTATGAAACAAAATTTTCATAAGTGAATCTTTCAGTGAGATTTAATGGGAGAGTTAATTCTTCGTCCATCTGTTGCAAGGATGAGACTGGACTTAATGTCAGCTCTATTCCTATTAGCAAGTTTGAGTGAGTCATGAAAATATTCAAAGGGGGGGGATAGCCTCTACCATGATTGTTTTTCTTCTGTTCATTTAGTAGTAAGACTGTTGCCAGATACATGACTGCAGTATATTTCCCAGCATCCTTTACAATGCAGCTGTGCCTATTATTAATATATGGCTTCTCAACTCAATTTCATCATCTATTTTTTTTTTCATCTCTGAAATTGTTCTGAATCCTTCAGACATTTTCCTTTAGAGACTGGCTCTGTCAGCAGAAGATGCCAGAGTGATATTAGAGAAAAAGGATTCACTTCCTGTGTGTGCGAGCCTGCAGTAAGGAGCCCAGCTTCTCTAAGACCTGGCTGCTGCAGAGCTCAGAAGGCAACAGATTTTTGAACAGGAGAGTACTACTGACTCCTACAGAGCTCACAGCCTCTCAAGTGCCTGCCTCCTACCATGCACATTGTCCGGAAGCTCCCAAAACTTCCCTCCCTGGCAGTTATAGAACAAGAGTTCATTGATCAGCTTCCCCCAATGCCCAACATGGTGGATTGCTAGCAAATTCCACTAGCAAAGCACTTTTGGCCTTCAGTCATGCCCTCTTGTCAGTAAAGGATTAACTCATTCAGCATTGTCTAAACATGGCACATTCCACAAAGGTTTGGCCCCTACCTGGCTCCTGGAAGATAACCTTTAAGCCCCTGGGATATCCTGTGTGATAAGACAGGCTTTAGTCACGGGAGACCTTGGGCTACACTAAAGAATCTACTGACAGTATGATTCCTGGTGGGATCTTTAAACTGTGTGGCGAGATTCAGCCTCTGGCGGAGAGCTAGAGGCCAAGAGCTAAGGCCAGTTATGTGGACAACCAGCCATGTCTACGTGATTAAGTCCAATCTCCACCAGAACACCGCGTCTCAATAGACTTCTCTGGTGGACAGCCCTTCATTAGTGTTTCTACACAACGTCACTGAGAGAGTTAAATGCTGCTTGACTCCACAGGGAGACAAGTGGAACCTTTGTACTTGGTCCCCAAGACACTGTGTTATCTGCCTGTCCCCTTTGCTGACTTCAGTCTGTATCTTTTTAGCTCAATAAGCCCAACCCTGCCTGTTACAGCGCTTCTGGGTTTTTGGTTTTTTATTTTGTTTTGTTTTTTGAGTCCTTCTCATAAATCGCAGAACTTATTAGTGACCGTTAACCCTCAAATATGTCGCCAATAAAGTCTGGGTCATAACAATGTGGAGACTCTTCTCAAGCAACCTGCTTCAGCTCCTCTTCTGAGCCCCACTTTCCCTAGCCTTGGGGACTGCCGGTTCTGCTTCTCAGGTCCCTTGGAGCTTAGTAAGTCTTCATATGAAACTTTATCCCTGAAAGTTACTTTGTGGCTTCTCCAGTTTGGACCCAGATGGATACAGTGGTCATGTTATCCACTTCTCTCTAATTAAAGATAAGCAAAACCAAGATGTGTTATCTATGGTAGAGGGCTATTAAGATGCAAGTGTGCTTCCTCCATATGTCTTTCCACTTGGACATAGATCATGGCTAGACCCCAAGCGTGGTGGAGCCCCGAGATGGAAGAGGTCTGGGCTTCTCATTCACCACATGCTTGAGAGCCAATTAAGAAATAACAGCAATTCAGCTCACCCTATCTAACACATTTGTTCAGTTGAATAAGTACTAAGAAACGTAAAGATTTCTCTCTCCCTCCCTCCCTCCCTCTCCCTCTCCCTCTCTTTCTCCCTCTCCCTCTCCCTCTCTCTCTCCCTCTCCCTCTCCCTTTCCCTCCCTCCCTCCCCACCCCAC
>NW_022196894.1:20058561-20071417 GCF_008632895.1 Mastomys coucha | reverse complement strand
TCTCTCTCTCTCTCTCTCTCTCTCTCTCTCTCTCTCTCTCTCTCTCGTAGTTAGGGTTCCCATTTTCATCAAGGCAGGAGCACAGAAGCATCCAGGTAGGCATGATAAGAGAGGAACTGAGTGTTCTACATCTTGATCCAAAGGCAGTTAGGAGCAGGCTGACACTTCTGCCCTGGGCGGAGCTTAAGCATAGGATCTCAAAGCCCACCTTTACAGTGATACACCTCCTCCTCCAACAAGGCTACACCTATTCTAACAAGGCCACAGCCCCTAATAGTGTCACTCGTGTGTGTGTGTGTGTGTGTGTGTGTGTGTGTGTGTGCGTGTGCGTGTGCGTGTGCGTGTGTGTGTGTGTGTGTGTGTGTGTGTGTGTGTTGCCTTCACATATGCCTGTAAGTCTAGAGAGGTCAGAAGAGCACATTGGATCCCCTTGAACTAGGATTACAGTTATGAGACACCATTTGGGTACCGGGAACTGCACCCAGATCCTCTGCGAGAGCAGCCAGTGCTCTTAGCTGCTAAGCCAACCATCTCTTCAGCCCCACTGTGTATATGTTTAGTAGTAATGCTATTCTAGAATTGATGTCTCTTCAAGTTATATGCCAAAATTCACATACAATTTTTTTAACCTATTTATTTATTTATTTTGCCTTGGGGATGGAATCAAACTTTCCACATACTGGACAAGTGCTAGTTACTGACCTGCATCTCTAGCCTCAGAGACAGCTTTTAGTGATGTGCCAGTTCTTAACTCTTTTAGATCCTCCTTCATTTCTGTTGAAACAAAAAAAACTGTAATTCTGGGAAGTATACCCAAGAGTCTTCACCAGGACTTAGTTACAGGACTCTATATGTTTGACTGTCAAAGGGTTAGATGCCAGGCAGGTCCCATCAATATCCAAGACAACCCATTAGAAAGGCAGAACCTCAGGCCGCATCCCAGGCACGAAGAAGCAGAAACTCTAAGGAGAGAGACACTGGGCCTGGCAGGAGTGGTGTACCGGTCTTAGCTATGACTGTTGATCTAGGACCAGCAAGATGGACATCCATATTTCTTGTATAACTATATGAGGAACTCCCAGGCGCCTCAGTTTTCTCTGCCCATTATGCCATGTGTTGTATAAACCAATCTTGCTTGAAGGTGTGGCTTTCCAAGAGGCTCAGGGGACAGTTCCTTCTAAGGACTCTCCTCTTTGTAAGGCCATGCACTGTTCAGAATCCTCCCTCAAGGGTCTCCATGGCTCTCTGAGGAAGTGGGCAGATGACTTACTGGAGTTTCGAGGCCCTGTTGTAGGAGATTCATCATCCCGGAAGTTGTGGACAACTTTGGAGTTTAAAAGCCAAATATGGTCTATTTTTGACTTAGACCTCCAAGCTTTGATTGTTCAATACCCAGGGTAGTTCTACCAGCATGGAAGAGGAAATGAATTTTAATTTTAACTTTTATATAACCTTTAGGCAACACTCAGACAAATAACAAAGGCAATTTTAATTAAGTACTGATTCTGTTAAGACTCAGTTTCCCCACTAGCTAAAAGCCTGACAAGCTTATTAGAAATATAAATAATTATCTTGGTAAATATAAACTCTATTTTAAAGCCAATTCTTATAAATGTTACCATGGACAAACTCTAAAAAAAAACTTCATTGTTTAAATAGAGAAGTAGATTTTAGGTTTATAACCTCCGGCTGAATTTGACCTTGGGGATTTTAGTCACCTTTACTCATGCCTAAGCTTTATGTTTCCAAACTTTCTGTGATATCCTAAGACTTCCGGTTTGTCACCATCTTCACTCTTCCACTGTGGGGCAGGGGGTGGGGGGTGGGGGTACCAAAAAACCAGTCACCTTAAGATAAAAATCGATTTTACTACATAGTTTTCCTTCCTTCCTTCCTTCCTTCTTTCCTTCTTTCCTTCCTTCCTTCTTTCCTCCCTCCCTCTTTCCCTTCCTTTCTTTCTTCATTGTTTATTCCTTTGCTGGCTCTCACCACAGCTTGTCAGGCTTGTAACTGCAACTGAACCCATTGCTTCTGCCTTCTGAGAGCTAGAACTAAAGGTACGTAGTACCACGCCCATCTACAAAATCCTTTCCTACCCCCCAAAAATGGTCTTTTCCTTCTAAGCTTTCTTACTGAAAATAGACCCTCATATCCTTTCTATCTCTCTCTTCTCCCTCTTGCTCTTTTTAACTTTATCTCCTTCCTTAAGGAGACAGACAGTAAGACAGACATAGCAAATGTATCACTTTCTTTTAAAAGTTGAATCTAAATTATACTTATGACAACCTAAGATGGTTTGCTCACGTTGTCAAACTGTTATGTTCCTGTCTTAGTGTCTTAGGCAGATTTTAAGGCCCCTTGGATTTTTTCAAAAAGGCTCTTTTACTCTGTGTGTGTGTGTGTGTGTGTGTGTGTCTCACAAGAGTCTGAGAGTTCCACTGTTAAATTTCCACAAGAGTTTCTGGTAACAAATGGCCTTGGACTGTATGTTATTTTAGTTTAAACAAAAGGAAAGGAAAAGCATAGAGATGAAACTCTTTATATGTTAGTTCCGGATTGGTTCTAGATAGCCAATGGCTACTTTTCCTGAGACCCAAAGGGAGACAAGTGTCCAGTGGAACAAGCTGGATAGGAGACTGGATGGTCTGTTGGTGGCAGGCTGGGCCCACAACATTTGTGTTTTAGAGTAGGTCAGACACAGTGAAGGGGATGCTTACCCACCAAGTGGGCAGGTCCCCTCTGGTCACCTTACAAAGAAGAAGAATGTTCTCTGAGGAACAGGGGGTAACTTTGCTCCCAAGTTTCCTGAACTCTTGAAGTTCCTGAAAAAGTGTGTGAGAGAGGGCATGTTTCTGGGTAAGCAGGAAGACCAATTAGAGAGAGCCCCACAGGCAGAGGAAAGCACACAGTGAGGAGATGGAAGAGAGAGGAAGCTAAGGTAGGACTGTCAGGTGGGGTGGGTGGAGTGCTTTGTAGCACCTGTCAGGAAATATTATAAAAGAATGGGACACCATCTTGCACTCAGTAATGCCAGCATTCAGGATGCAGATGGGGCAGGAGGATCATGAATGAACTCAGAGAACACACAGTTAGTTATTATAAATAAATAAGATTACCAAAGCAGGGAAATCCCCTTTTGATGGAATGTAATTGATCTATCAAGTTACCAACACAAGAGGACAATGGGGGCCTCATTACAATTACCCAAACTGTAAAACTGACTCAAGCTATGGGTTATTATTTTTTATATATAAATTTTTAAATTTATTTTATGCATATGGGTGCTTTGATTTCAATGGTCAGAAAAATATATTGGATTCTCTAGAGTTGGAGTTACATACAGTTGTGAGCTAAATATAAGTGCTGGGATTTGAACCCTAGTCTTCTGGAAGAACAACCAGAGAGCTTAACCTGAGCTAAATCTCTAGCTTTTTGAGCTGTGTGTTATTATTAATGTGGCTGATGAGGCCAAAGAAAAGGTATCTCTCTGACTGATGGGTGTTCCCATGGGCTGCGGATTCTGGTGATGAGCTTTTGGGAATAATGCAATTAAGTTATTCATTTAAAAAGCCAAAATAGCCTTTTAATTTCATCAGACATTGTGATTAAATTTTCCATGCATTTAATGAAAAAGAAAGGTATATACTGTTGGAACTAGCCAAGCAGCTAGCATATAATCTTATTTTTTGTTAATAGGAGATGCAGAATCTTATTATACTCTGAAATGACTATCAACTGTAATTATAACAAACATTTCCTAATTTGAGCTGATAGAAAGGGTTGTAACTGAATAATATACACCATATGTGTGATCAAGTGATATGTCATCTAGCATGTACTTTGTGTGCATGAATAAAGGATATTTCATTTTGCTTACAGACTTCTTGTTGAAACAACTTCAAACCTCTGAGAAGCAGAAAAAGTAGCAGGATGATGCCAGGCAGTGGTGGCATTCGCCTTTAATCCCAGAACTTGGGAGGCAGAGGCAGGTGGATTTCTGTGTTTGAGGCCAGCCTGGTCTACAGAGTGAGTTCCAGGACAGCCAGGGCTACACAGAGAAACCTTGTCTTGAAAAACAAAAAAAAGAAAGAAAGAAAGAAAGAAAGAAAGAAAGAAAGAAAGAAAGAAAGGAAAAGAAAAAGAAAAAAGAAAAAGAAAACAAAAAGAAGAAGACAGACGAAGAAGAAGAAGAGGAAGAAGAAGAAGAAGAAGAAGAAGAAGAAGAAGAAGAAGAAGAGGAAGAGGAAGAAGAAGAGGAAGAAGAAGAAGAGGAAGAGGAAGAAGAAGAAGAAAGAAAGAAAGGAAGAAAGAAAGAAAGAAAGGACAAAGTAGCAGGATGAGCACTAATAAACACTCCGCTGAAATTCTTCTAAGCTCCTATCTGCTCACCTCTTTAAAGAGGTTCATCTCCCAGATGTGAAGACACTCCCAGGCCTACTGTTGAGTAAATAGTCTTATGCTGGGCTTGTCTGATACACTCTCATGCTTGGATTCAGGGTCAGCATTTTTTGGAGGGATACTACAGAAGTGTTATGCTTCCTTCCCATCACCCCAGTCCGACAGATACAGATGGCTTCACTATGGTGAATGCTGGCATTGATGACCTTGTTTTTGGTTATATAAGAACCTGTTCCTATTAATACAACTGAAGTGTCCAGAGACAGATTAACAGGTTTTTTTTTTTAAAGATGTATTTATTTATTTTATGTGTATGAGTACACTGTAGCTGTACAGACGGCCGTGAGCCATCATGTGGCTGCTGGGAATTAAATTTAGGACCTCTGCTCGCTCCAGCCCTGCTCGCTCCGGCCTGGCTCCCTCTGGCGTAATTCACTGTAGCTGTCTTCAGATGCACCAGAAGAGGGCGTCACATCTCATCACAGATGGTTGTGAGCCACCATGTGGTTGCTGGGATTTGAACTCAGGACCTTCAGAAGAGCAGTCAGTGCCCTTAACCGCTGAGCCATCTCGCCAATCCCAACAATTTTTTTAAATATAGATATATAATATAATACTATCTAACCAGGTTTTCAAGTATTTGTGTGTGTACTTGTTTGTACATGTGTATGGGGGTGGGGCATGTGTGTTGAAGTTAGACAACTTGTAAGAGCCGGTTATCTCCATCATGTGGGTCCCAGGCATCAAACCCTGGCCATCAAGCTTGGTAGCAAGTACCTTTACCCTCTGAGTCACTTGACCAGCTCCAGCTATTAAAAAAAAAAAAAAAAAAAAAAAAAAAAAAAAAAAAAAAAAAAAAAAAAAAAAAGTGAAATTTTGTATTTTTTTCTAACTGGTAGGACCTGGAAATCACAATGTTACCTGAATTAGTCTGAGACAGAAAGTCAAATGACACAGGATTTTCACTAATAATGTGAACTCTGAGAAACTGAACTCCTAGATATGGAAGGTGAAACAGTGCTTCCAGAGGCCAGTGAGAGCAGGTACGTGTTAAACACTTGCAAAATTGTAGCCAGATAAGGAGAACATTCTGGTATTCTATCCCACAGAACAGTGAGTCTAGTCACAAGCACTACAGCTATTTAAAATAGCTAGAAGAAGATTTTTGAACACTCAAATCGCAAAGACATGTTAAATGTTGAAGCCGACCGTCAACCTCCGCAGCCTGAGTCATACACAGGATATTAACGTGCTGAGACAGTGCACCATACCCATGCAGATGAACTGGTTTTTTTTTTTCCTGGCCACTTCTAAAAATAGCAAAAATAAATGAATAAAATAACTTTTTTCCCATGAGCTTAATAAAAGCCCATTCCCCAACTAAATATCACCTGATGGTTTTTATCAGCCTCTGATATGTTCTGCCTGAATACCATTTCATTACAGCACTGGGCAGCAGTGTTGACAGCTGGTACTGCAAAGACAAACTCACATCAGAATGTTACCTATAACAAAAGCATTACTTCATATAATTAGCTTATGGCTTGTTTTTCGGAGTCTTCTGGGAGAAGAACATATTGCTTGAGATGGGAGCGTCTCAGCAGCAGAGGCTCAGATAATGACCAGAACTTAGTGTGTCTACCACAGAAGTCCCTGCTTCTCACTGCACTGGTGTCTGCCTGAGCTATACATAGCAATGGGTCCAGAAAACATGGGCTCACACTTTCACAGCTCCAAATCCCACAGAAAAAGACTACCTCTTCTGAAAGATGGCAATAAAGGTGTTAGAGCTGAGGCTCCTCGACTCTGATTGGCTTACCTTGACTTACAACCCACCCCTAAACCAATTGCTGTGGCTAGGGAAATGACACCAGTGTTTATTTACATGCCCAATCCTGAAACAGAAGTAGGATCAGTTCCAAACCAACCCTATGGGCTGAGTAGTGGTCCCCAAGGCAAAAGAAGAGGAGCTGTTAATGAAAGACTTGAGCTGGGTATAGTGGTACACACCTATGATTCCAGCATTTAGGAGCGGGTGTAAGAGGATCTACACAAGGACACTTTGGACTAAAATGGAGAATGGAATGGGAGGTAAGAGGCAAACCCAACAGATGTCTACTACAATGGATTAGTCCATTAAGATGTTTAAACATCTCTTAAGTCATTTAAAGGGCTAAGATTGTGGGCTAGGGAGTAAAGCCAGAGTCTACATCACATTCATTCCATATCCTAATTTACATATTGATAATAAAGAAAGAAGAAAAACAAGTTATGTAGCCCTAAAGGAAAATGAAACCATGACATATGCAGGAAAATGGACAGAACTCACAATCATTATCTTCAGTAAAATAAGCCAGTCTCAGAAAGACAAATACCAAACTTTTTTTTTCTCATATGGAATACCTGACTTCCAAATAGCTCTCAAAACTAGAAAACTAGAAAGGTGATTGTGGGAGGAAAGGAGAGACCTTAAAAGGAGTAGGAAACGGGGCAGTAAGATACATATCATAGGAAAGCAGAGGGGGTTGAGGCTAAATAGGAAAAGAAAGGGAATCAGGAGTGGGGGTGTGATATGTATATGAGAGATGAACCTGTTACTTTGTATACCAACCTAAAGTGAATAAATAAATCAATGGGAACATAGTATCATCCTTTTTTTAGATGTTAAAAAAGCATTTAAATTTAGAGAACAAATCTTTAAGTCACTAACAAGCAGTTAAGAGCACTGGCTGCTCTTCCTGAAAACCTAGCTATTCCCAGCATCCACGTGGTAACTGGATACTGTCTGTAACTCCAGTTCAGGGGACACATACCTTTTTCTGACCTCTACTGATATATGTTGCACATATGTGCACACAGGCAAAATACTCATGCGCATAAAATAAATATTGTAAAGTATTTGTAAATAAATCACTAGTAAACATAGGATAGATGAGGATTTAATGTCACTATTATAACAGAATTAACCCAAAGTAAGAATCATCAATAGACACCAAGTGAAAAGTTTGAGAGCTGACAAGATATTTTTAAAGTCTCAGAATAACTCTGTACTAGATGCTTTTGTATGTCAACTTGACACAAGTTACAGTCGTCAGAGAGGAAGGAGCCTAAGTTGAGGGAATGCCTCCACGAGATCCAGCTATAAAGCATTTCTCAATTAATGATCAATAGGGGAAAACCCTGACCATTGTTGGTGGTCCCATCCCTGGGCTGTTGGTGCTAGGTTCTATAAGAAAGCAGGCTGAGCAAGGCATGGAGAACAAACCAGTAAGTGGCGCCCTCTATGACTTCTGCATCAGCTTCTGCCCTCCAGGTTCCTGCCCTGCTTGAGTTCTTGTCCTGTGATGAACAGCTCTGTGAAAGTGTAAGTTAAATAAACCCTTTCCTCTACAATTTGCTTTTTGGTCACAGTGTTTCATCACAGCAACAGAAACTCTAAGTCACCCTCCAAACATTTTCATCACTTATAATGGACACAGAGGTGTCTTTTATAGTAGGAAGTCAAGCTGGCCATACATAGTCAATGTAAGATGACTAACGGTTGTCTTAGCTCAGGTTGCTCGGGTAGATTATGGACAGCTGACACTTATGTTGTTCTGCAATTTGAAAGTATGAGATCAGGGTACGCCATGGTGGTATTCTGAAGGTTTCTTCCTGTGTTGTTCTGAAACAGACTGTCTAACTTAGGGCATCATCGCTATGAAGAGATACCATGACTGAGTCAACTCTTATAAAGGCAACCATTTAATTGGGGTAGGATTACAGTTTCAGAGGTTTAGTCTATTATCATCATTGCAGGAAGCATGGCAGCATGCAGGCAGACACAGTGCTGGAGGAGATAAGAGTTCTGCATCTTGATCCAAAGGCAGCCAGAAGGAGACTGGTTTCTATAGGCAGCCAGAAAGAGACCCTCTTCTATACTGGGTGGAACTTGAGCAATAGGCTTCAAAGCCCACCCCCACAGTGACACACTTCCTCCAACAAGGCCAGACCTACTACAACAAGGAGACACCCCCTAATAGTGTCACTCCCTGTGGACAAAGCATATTCAAACCACCACATTCTATTTCCTGGTCCCCATAGGCTTGTTCAAATGTAAGTCTATGGGGGTCATACCTAGCCATAGCATAATGAAAAAAACATTTAGTCCAACTTAAAAAGTCTCCATATGGCAGTCTCAACAATGTTAAAAGTTCAAAGTCTCTTCTAAAATTCATGGAATCTCTTAACTGTAATCCCTATCCAATCAAAATCAACAGACAGATTATGTAGTTCCAACATCACAGGATGTACACTACCATTGTAAAATGTCATTGTGAGGAAATACAGGATCAAAACAAGACCAAAAATGAGCTGGGCAATCTTTAAACTCTGCATCTTCATGTCTGATGTCCAACTACTTTCAACTTGTTGACTGCAACTTCTGCAACACATTTCTTTCTCTTGGACTTGTTCTACTCTCTGTTAACAGCTTTCCTCAACAGGTATCCCTCAGCTCTGGCATCTCTAACATCTTGGTGTATCTAAGACAACTTCAACTGCACAGCTTTTTGTTCCAATGTCTGGGATCCAAACATGATCTTCTGGGCTCCTCCAAAGGGTTTGAGTCACATCTTCAGCTCTGCCCTTGGTAGTACTCTGGGATCTGGTTGACTCTACTCCACTGTTGCTGCTGTTCTTGGTGGTCATCCCATGGTACTGATATCTCCAATATGCTGGGGTTTTCTGCTAGAACTGGGATTCTCCCATAGCCTCTCATAGGCTCTCTTCATGGTGCCAACCCTCAACTACTTTGCATGGCCCCTTCAGTCCTGGGTCATCAACTGCAACTGGCCCTTCTGGTCTCTCACAATGCCAAGCCTCAGCTGCTCTCCATGATGCCTTCAAAAGCAGTACCACCTGGGTGATTCTTATACAGTTTGAAGTCTGGCATGATTTCTATCTCTAGAACACAGTTTCTGTGCTCTCAGAAAACATTTCCTAGAAGATTTCATCTCAATGATGCTGGTTTCTTCTTAATCACCCCTAATTTTTTAGCTCCAGCTAACCAGCATCAATTGTCCCAGTAGTCTCTTCTATTCTTGACTCTAAATCCAGAGCCACATGGCTGAAGCTGCCAAATTCTGCTGCTTGATGGGCCTGGAACATGGCCCTCTTGCCCTACTACATTATCACCAGCTTTCTGTTTTCCAACTCTTTCACTGCCTAGGCATGGCTGTCTTGCAACTTGTTCTGTAGACTGATCTTGAACTCAGATATCTGCAAGCCTCCATTTCCTGAATGCTGATATTAAAGGCATGTACCACTATTCCTGGACCTAAGCTTTCTTTACCATTTTACCAAAATTTTTACAAGTTCTGGATTGCAGTTCATTCCTGATATAGTAAAGCTGACAATCAAGAATAGTCATCACAATCTATCCCTTGTCAATTTGATACAGAATCATATTTTCTTATGTCCAAATGAAAACAATAACCAGGTCATAATAAACACCATGATATAGCTATCCCTTATTCACCTGCAAAGGCATAAATAATAGGGTTAGCTCCCTTACACTTTCTGGTGCTCCTTTACTTTTTGAGCCATACATTTTGCATTTTTCCTTTCTAAGCTTGCTATGCTTGATCAAAATACTCCTCATAAGAGTGAACCACAGGACACAGTCTAAACTAGGCCTTTTTTTGAAACTTTCTTTTTGATTACAATCAATCTAAAACTCTTCACCTTAGCTTTAGGCAGACTCTTCAGACAAGGGCAAAAAATGCAGCTACATTCTTCAACAAAAATATCACAAGAATAAACTCTAGGCAACATACTAAATTCTTCTTCTTTGAAACATCTTGAGCCAGAGTTCAAGTCACCCTCAGCACCAACATGTGACCTCCCCCATCCTCAAGTGGGCTGAACCAGACCTTGTCCTTGCCACAAGCAGCTAGCCCACCTAGGGTGGAATCTTCCCCCTTAGGTAAGGTCTATTGTTCAGCCAAGTCTACAACTTCCCTGTAGGAGTCTCACCCTGCTGAGCTGCTTCACCTGCCTTTCAGACAGAACAACAAGATGCTAATTAGGCCACAAGATCCTGGCTTACTGGGGGATGGGTTCCCTGCCTATATATTCTCAGACTCTGAAATGCACATTGGACCTTGATTGGAACCTTTTGACTTGGTCTGGTTATTTCTCTAGCAGTCTGATTCTCCTATTTTCCCCCAGGTCCCTGCCTCTTTCAGGGACCCAGTTTGCATAGCTGCTGGCGGCTACACTAATATCTTCCACATTCACTAATATCTTCCACATTCCTACTAGGATGGCCCATTAAGCTCCTCTTAAAGCATTCTACTACTTTCCAAATCCAAAGTTTCAAAATCCACAGTCCTCCAAACAAAAGCATGTTCAGGCCTATCAAAACAATACCCTACTCCTGGTACCAAATTCTGTCTTAGGGTTTTTATTGCTGTGAAGAGACACTATGACCACAGCAACTCTTATAAAGGCAAACATTTAATTGGTGGCTTGCTTACAGTTTCAGAGGTTTAGTCCATTGTCACCATTGCAGAAAACATGGCGGCATGTAGGCAGACACAGTGCTAGAGAGGTAACTGAGAGTTCTAAATCTTGATCTGCAGGCAGCAGGAAAAAGAGAGACACTGGGCCTGGACTGAGCATTTGAAACTTCAAAGCCTACCCTCATGGTGACACACTTCCTCCAACAAGGCCACACCACCTAATAGTGCCACTCTATGTTTATGAGGCCATTTTTATTCAAACCACCAGAGATGGTTAGGATGTCTACATGAAAGGTACAGGGAGCATTCAATTCATAACGCTTACAGTTAATAAGACAAATGAACATCTCGTGCCTCCTAACACAAGCACTGAGGAAAACACAGTATAGTTCCCCAACTCTACTAAAATGAAGCCCAATTACATTCCTCTCATGAGGAAACATCAGGCATGCTCAAACTGAGGGAAGGATGAAGGGGATGGGGAGAGGGAAGGGGAGAGAAATGAAAAGAAAAAGATAGACTGGGCTCATAGGAGCTGAAGCAGACAAATCCTGAGTTCAAAGCCAACTTGGCTTCTATTCTGTAACAAAGTCAATGTTAAGAAATACAAAGTAGGGCAGTGGTAGCCCATGACTTTAATTCCATCTCTAGGGAGGCAAAGGCAGGTAGATTTCTTTTTTTTTTTAAAGATTTATTTATTATTATATCTAAGTACACTGTAGCAGTCTTCAGACAGACCAGAAAAGGGCGTCAGATCTCATTAAGGATGGTTGTGAGCCACCATGTGGATTTGAACTCAGGACCTTTGGAAGAGCAGTCAGTGCTCTTAACCACTGAGCCATCTCACCAGCCCAGCAGGTAGATCTCTGTGGATCTCTGTGAGACCAGTCTGGTTTACAGAGCAAGTTCCAAGACACCCAAGGCCACACAGAGAAACCCTGTCTCAGAAAACAAGGAAAAAGAAAAATGAGGAGGAGGAAGATCACCAGAGAAAGAAAGGAGAGAGGAAGAGAGAGAGAGAGAGAGAGAGAGAGAGAGAATACAAAGTAAGCTAAGGTCTGTTTTAAATAAAAAACTAGAACATGACAGCCAAACACAAAGCATGATCCAGAATATTTCGTTGCTGTAAATGATATTATTGGGAAAATCCATACACCATTTATAGTCTTCTGTAGGTAGATAATATTATACTGGCAAAAAGTTCATGAATTCTGATCACTTGTGGGGGACAGGACTGATGAGATGGCTTGGTTTGTTAGGTGGTTAAGAGCACTTGCTGCAGGGCTGGAGAGATGGCTCAGTGGCTAAGAGCACTGAAGGCTCTTCCAGAGGTCCTGAGTTCAATTTCCAGCAACCACATGGTGGCTCACAACCATCTATACTGGAATTGATGCTCTCTTCTGGTACTCATATACACAAAATAAATAAATCTTTAAAACAATAATAAATTAAAAAAAAAAAAAAGAGCACCTGCTGCCCTTGGAGGAAACCAGCTTCTCGTTTCCAAACCCATGAAGGGTGAAGGGGAGAAGGGTGAGGAGCTAGGGGCGACTCACAACCCTCTGTAGTAACTCCACTTCCATGGAATCTGACACCTTCTCTGGATTCATGTGCACATACTCACACCCAGACCAACACATATACAGGTAATCTTTTAAAATCTTAAAGAAATACTCTGAAGTATTTAAGGAAAAAGAAGAGTCTTGTGTACAACAACTCTGGAATAACACATGGATACGCACGCACACAGGCACACATACGTATTTCTTTTTAGAAGGGGTGGGCACTTGTAGTAAAATGAAAATATTAGGTAAATCAGGGTAAAAATAGGTAGGAACTCTACTATTCTTGTAAATTATATTCTTTATTTCTTTATTCATTACAATAAAAAGTGATTTCTGAGTTCGAGGCCAGCCTGGTCTACAGAGTGAGTTCCAGGACAGCCAGAGCTATAC
>NW_022196894.1:20058018-20058551 GCF_008632895.1 Mastomys coucha | reverse complement strand
AAAAAAAAAAAAGAAAAGAAATAAGTTGGTCTCAGAAGATTTTGGTTTGGGAGAATCAAGAGAGGGTTATGGAATTTAGGTGTCATGAAAGTAGATGGGGCCAATGTGGGAGGGGCAGCAGGCTCGGGGAGGAAAGACAGGGAAGGGCAGAGCAAGGCAAAGAAGAAAACTCCGATGACAGATACAGGTGAAAATGTCCCGCTGAAACCCCTGGCTAACCCAAAAATAACCAAGAAAAAGGTTTCAGTCAGGTTTGGGCTTTTTAATGAGAGAAACTTCAGCATGCATGAATACCAGTGGAAAACAGATTGAGGAAAGAACACTTAAGTCAGGAGAGTAAGGCTGACAGAACAGAGAAACAGGACAGGGAGCTGGGGATATGGCGCCCTTGATAGAATGTTCCAATAGCATGGCTCTTTCTCCTACTGGGTTACTACCTGCAGCCGTGATACGAGGGTTTGTGCCCACTCCTACTTACTGTATCATGGTTGGTGGATATCCCTGGGAGGCCTGCTCTAATTATTTGTTTGTTG
>NW_022196894.1:20056468-20058008 GCF_008632895.1 Mastomys coucha | reverse complement strand
TGTATGAGAGTAGAAAAGTTTAAAAAAAAAAATGCTTTCCTCTTTAATGAATGGAAAACTGACACAGAGGGGGAAAATGAAGACGAAGCTGTTGGGTGGTCATGTGGCAAAGATGATTCCTGATTCACAAACTAAAAAGATCCCTGTGGTCCTTTTCAGATGGGAGCACAGAGAAGTCGGTGCCCAGGGAGACAGCATAGCTGGAAGCGTCAGGGCTGAGTCAAATCAGGAGAGGAAAATAAAGGAAGGAGAAATTGGAACGTGCTTGTGAACACGAAAGCAGATTCTTCCCTTCCAAGAAAGAGACTGGAGCCCCAGTGGGGCCCGGGAGACAAACCCAGCTTCTGCTTGGAGAGGAAGTTAGGCAAATGTCAGCTTTTCTCAAATAGCCTTGCCCAGAAAATGTGTCAACAAACACCCAGCCAAACTTCACGGATACAACGCAAGGCAACTCGGCCCAGAAACCGGGCAAGCATCTCCCGAGGGAAAAGCGCTTGGATTGAGTTAAAAATACCTTAAATTCACAGTCACTCAAGATCTAAAAGCCCAGAAAATAACTCTGGACTTTGACTTTGAACTCCTCCAATTTCCTTTAAAGGTAGACGAGGCACGAGTTGTTGTTTTGTTTGTTTGTTCGGGTTTTTTTGTTTGTTTGTTTGTTTGTTTGTTTTTGGTTTTTCAAGACAAGGTTTCTCTGTATAGCCCTGGCTGTCCTGGAGCTCACTCTGTAGACCAGGCTGACCTCGAACTCAGAAATCCGCCTGCCTCTGCCTCCCAAGTGCTGGGATTAAAGGCGAGCGCCACCACGCTCTGCTCGTTCGTTTGTTTTAAATGCATTATCTGGTCTGCCTGAGACAGAAGAGGAATGGCCCTGAAATGGGAAACCAGATTTCACTTTAGAGTGGTGTGCTGACTGTAATTCCAGAGGGAATTGTGGGAATGGAAACCAGGTCCAGAATGCATCTCTGCAGGTTGGCAGGCAGCTTCAGTCAACAGTTTCAGGTGAAATCCGGGCTTCTTTTTACAGGAGCCTACAAGATGTCCTGGAACCCTTTGGAAATTTCAGTCAACTCTTTCTAACCACAAATAGAAAGACTCTAATAAGCTTGAAAATTGTTTCAAAATAACTCCTTTCTTACACGTGTAAAACCCTGAGAATGTACAGATGTACCAAAAGAAAGGGATAAGTATTCCTGGTCCTCTACTACCCCCCAAAATGAGCATTTTGTTGTATTTATTAGATTTTAAAGTGTTTTAGTTTTAGGGTTTAAACCAATATTAGATATTTGTTTGTTTGGTTGGTTGGTTGGTTGGTTGAGACAGTTTCGTTCTAGGGCCAGTGACTGGATTTAAACTCAGTTTTCTGCCTTAGCCTCCCAAGTATTCAGGTTACTAGTGTGCTTGGCTTAATTTTTTTTTCTCTCTTTTTGAATGGTTCAAAATAAAAATGATGTCAAAAAGATACTGCCTCAGAAATTTGTACTTTCTTAATATTTCCTCATACAAGTATAAGCACAAGCACAAATTCTTTTCTCTTCTC
>NW_022196894.1:20054173-20056348 GCF_008632895.1 Mastomys coucha | reverse complement strand
TCGAACTCAGAAATCCGCCTGCCTCTGCCTCCCAAGTTCTGGGATTAAAGGCATGCGTCACCACCGCCCGGCTTTTCTTTTCTTTTCTTTGTGTATGTATGTGGTTTTCTTTTTTTTCTGAGAGAGGGTTGCTCTATGTAGCCCTGGCTGTCCTGGAACTTGGTCAGTAGACCAGGCTGGCCTCCAACTCAGGGACCCACCTGCTTTTACCTCCGAAGTGCTGGAACTAAAGGCATGTACCACCACCACCACCCAGCACAAATTCTTTTCTTTAAAAGAACTTTTAAAGTCAGGTCTGGTGACACATGCCTTCATTTCCAGCACTTGGGCAAGCAGAGGCAGGCAGTTCTCTGTGAGTTCAAGGCCAGCCTGGTCTATCTTAGAGAGTTCCAAGCCAGCCAGGGCTAACATACTGAGACCCTGTCTCAAAATACAAAATAACAACAATAATAATAATAATAGATCTACTTTAGTTATTTTTGTATATTTGTTTGTTATTGAGATAAACAATATGTTATGGTCCTGGCTGGCCTGAAACCCTCTAAATAGACCAGGCTGGTCTTAAACTCATAGGAATCCACATGCCTCTGCCTTCTGAGTTCTGGGTTTAAAGCCATGCACCACCACATCCAGTTTTTATTAGTTTACATTTAACTATTTGTTTGTTTCTTTTGTTTTCTTGACACAGGCTCTCTCTGTGTATCCCTGGCTGTTCCGGAACTCACTCTGAAACCCAGGCTCACTTCAAACGCAGAGATCCACCTGCCTCTGCTTCCCACGTACTGGGACTAATAGCGCGTACCACCACCACCCACCTTAGTTTTAATTAGTTTTAATTATATATAGGTGTATGTTCCTATACATGGTGTGTGTACAAGAGTGCAAGTGTTGGTAGAGACTCAAGTGTCAGATACAGATGGCTGTGAGCCGACCAACATGGGTGCTGGGAACAAGAGCTGGAGCTCTTTGAAAGATCTCTGAGTTCCCTTAACCACTGAGCCATCCCCAGCCCCAAAATTATTCCCTTAAAATAAACAAAACTTTTAATTGTATGTGTGTGCATGAGTGGTGATCATGTGTGCTTGAGTGTGTGTGTTTGTATGTGTGTGCACACACGTGTGTGCAAAGATGCTTGTGCCACAGTGGTTAGGGGACAACTTTCTGAAGTCAGTGCTCTCTTTCTGCCTCATTTTGAGGCAGGGTCCTCCTGTTGTTTCCGGTTCACTGTGTGTATTCCAGACTCACTGGGCCATGAGCTTCTAAAAAGATACAAATTCTTACTTCACACTTGACTACAAAGAACGGCTCTATGCACTTGGCAATACATCCCACTTTGCATGTGTTTACGCAGACAATGAGTTTTTACTGACTTTAGATCAGACTTCTGTAACACACTTTTTTTTTTAAACTTAAGGATTTGTGTAGACATTTATGCTATCGTCTTTAAAGGCTATGGTGACAGGGAAAAGTCCTGAAATATTATTATGGCTCTCTGCCTCCCTCAGGATAATCTCTGGGATAGAAAGAAAAACACTCTGGTCGTGGAGTGCAGAGGCCTCGCGTGACTTCAGGCTCAGCCAGTGACCTCGTGTGAACTTGGGTGCTGGGCCACAGATCCCAATATTCAAATGCTTCTTTCTCACTCTTATGTTCTAGGGCCGTGGTTGAGAGTTAAAGGGGGTGATTAGGAAACAATCACTTGATATGAGGCAATAAAGCACTAAACTATCTGTAAACTGTGTCATGACTATATACACACACATACATACACTCACACACACATACATGCACATGTCTTGTAATTTCCTCATGCCATACCACAATATAATCTTTCTAAATTCGTAACAATAATCTTTATCATTATTAACAATTTGGTTTTAGTAGTAAATGTACAATGCTCTCTCTCTAGCCATCCTATGTTTGTTAGATACTTAAGTTCTCTGGAGACTTTTGCTATCATACACAATCTTATGAGGGCATTTCCATGTCCAAATATTCATGTAACTCATGCTGGAGAGATGGTTTAGCAGGGAAGAGCCTCTGCTGCATCTCTAAAGCACATGAGTTCAGATCCCAGCATTCACCCAGGTGGCTCACAACTGGCTCCAGCTCCAGCTCCAGCTCCCAGCTCCAGCTCCAGCTCCAGCTCCAGCTCCAGCTCCCAGCTCCAGCTCC
>NW_022196894.1:20002204-20053688 GCF_008632895.1 Mastomys coucha | reverse complement strand
CTCCAGCTCCAGCTCCCAGCTCCAGCTCCCAGCTCCAGCTCCAGCTCCAGCTCCAGCTCTAGCTCCAGGAGACCTGACACCCTTTTCTGGCCTTCAATAGCACCTGCACACAGATAGCGCACACATGCAGAGATGCACTTCACAAACACATAAATAAAATTACATCTTTAAAGACTCCCATAACTTGAAGAAGTCAGATTAGAACAGGGGTGTGTGTTTTCTTTCCTTCACTCAACAAATGCTCTTAAGCTCATCCCATCTGCTATGAACTGCCAGACACGGACAGGACTGACTCAGGAGGGACAGTCTAGGGAAGGACAATGAAATCTGCCTCCTTACATTTTGAGCTCCCTGACCTCCCTAGGGTTCCTCACATGCCTGGCGAGAACTTGTACAACCCTAAGCCTGCCTCGTGCAGCCCCACCCGACTCCCCAGCCCATAACAACCCTTTCTCTGTGTTGCAAGCATCTACTTAGCTGTCAGGATTTAATGTAAATACCCTTTGCTCTGCGGTGGCTTCCTGATGCCCCAGAAGAGAAGCAGACACACTCCTGAAGAATGACCCAGAGTATATGGCATCCTACCTTATGACCCTCCTCACCATAGGCTTCTTGAAGTTGGAGACCTTGTTTTGCTTTATTTCCAGCTGTGCTCAGGAATATGTATATAATGTAGAGCACTCTGACTGAGCACGCAGATTGAACTACTAACAGCATGTGCTTATTGAAATACTAAATAAAACAATGGAAGGGCCTGGAGAGATGGCTCAGGGGTTAAGGGCACTGGCTGCTGTTGCAAAGGATCTGGGTTTGGTTCTCAGCACCCACATGATGTCTTACAGCTGACTGTACCTCAGTTCCAGGGGATATGATGCACTCTTCTGGCTTCTAAAGACATTCGGCACATACATAGTACATATGTATACATGCAGGCAAACACTCACACACATACATTTTTTTAAATCTTTAAAAATAAATATAACAATCTAAAATAAATAAATAAATAAATATAACAAGAGAAGCTACACTATTGGCAAAAGTCTATTTACAAAGGATCATCATCCGAAGTCCCAGCTCTCACACTGAGCTAGATGTTTACATTTTCATTGACTGATTGATGGATTTCTTTCTTTTGTGTGTGTGTGTGTGTGTGGGGGAGTGTATGCATTATGTCTGTGTGTTCAGTGTGAGTGTATGTATGTATGTGTGTTCAAGAGTGTGAGTATATGTATATATGTTTTTTCAAGAGTGTGAGTGTATGTATGTATATGTGTTCAAGAGTGTGAGTGTATGTATATATGTGTGTTCAGTGTGAGTGTGTTTATATATGTTCAAGTGTGTGCACACATGCATGCATGTGTGTGGCAGTGCACACACCACAGAGAAGGTGTGGAGGTCAGGGGAGAACTTTCTACAGTTAGCCGTCTTCTTCCGCTATGTGGGGCTGGAGACTCAAACTCGGGTCACCACTCTTGGCAGCGGGCACCTTTGTTCACTGGGCCATCTTGCTGGCCTGACTTTGGTTTTTCTCCAGTTTTACCTTTGTCTCAACTCACCATTGAAGACCCAGACTTCATGTTTCAACTTACATAAGCAGCCGGGGAAACTGAAGACTCACCGAGGGAAAAGCTAAAGGCCTAATGCTTGGACAGTTGGTAAGACTCTATTAAAGAAAAATATTCCAAGTCATGGGTACTAGATCGAATATAAAATAGTTATTTATTTCAACCAAGGAAGCGAATGACAAAAACTTAGCAAAGCTTTCAAGCTGGCCAATAGTGCGAACCCCAGCAGCCTAACATACCTCTCCAACAACTGTTTAAAAATCTTCAATTATTCTGAGAAAAAAAAAATAATGTCTTTCTAAACAGTTATATACGTGTGATGGGTATGTGTCATCTTGTGGTGGCAGTGAGCTAGGAAGCAGGAGTGGTAATCTTTCCAGAACATGGGAGCTCCACCGGCCAGTGTTCCCAGTCACCAGCACCAATACAGTGAAGGCAGTGGCATTAAGGAGCAGTGCACTGTAGCCCATAGGAAAGCCACCACCCAAGGACCATACTTACAGAACTGACTCAGGAGGGATGACAGGGTGAGAAGGAACAGGAGAGGGATGGGAGGAGAGCCAGGTATAGTTCCATGTGGTGCTTGGGAGGCTGAGGAAGGAAGATCTCAAGTTCAAGGCCAACCTGGACTAACGGGGTCAAACTTTGTCACAAAGAGAGGAAGAGGGGAGAGAGGTGGGAGGGAAGAAGAGCCTATGGATATGTGATTGTAGCTTCTGGAAAGTAAGACAAGGAGAGCACAGACTGTCTCAAATGACAAAAAGTACAGACTTTGGTTAGTGTATCTATACTGATTCATCAGTTTTGATATTACCGTCTTCATAATTTATCTATAAATTTAAAAATTTCCAAAAATAAAAGTCTGCTAGGAGAATAGGAGGGATGTCTAAAAGGTTCACTGAATCTATAATTATATATATATGTAGGCATTCTCTCTCTCTCTCTCTCTCTCTCTCTCTCTCTCTCTCTCTCTCTCTCTCTCGGTTTTTTGAGACAGGGTTTCTCTGTATAGCCCTGGCTGTCCTGGAACTCATTCTGTAGACCAGGCTGGCCTCGAACTCAGAAATCCGCCTGCCTTTGCCTCCCAAGTGCTGGGATTAAAGGCGTGCACCACCACCGCCCAGCTGGCATTCTCTTTTTTTGCTGGTGCTTTTAAAGTCTGGGCTGGCTGACGCCCATGATGAAACCCAGGCTAGCTCAGAACTCACAGCAATACTACTACCTCAGCCTCCCAGATTCAGAGATTACTATCCAAATTATTTTTTTTAAGGTCTATTTACATCTATGAGTGCTTTTGCTTGCCTGTATATCTGAGCACCACAGGCATGCCTGGTGCTTACAGGCCAGAAGATGGGGCTGGGTTGCTCAGTTTGTGAGCAGTCATATGGGAATCAAACCCAGGTCCCCTGGAAGAGCAGCCAGTGCTCCTAACCAGTAAGTCATCTCTCCAGCCCCTGAAATCATTCTTGAATTACAAAACTTAACTAGTGGGTCAGGCACAGGAGCACCTTTCATCACAGCACTCAGGAGGCAGAGGCAGGCAGAGCTCTGTGATTTCAAGGGCAGCCTGGTTCCCAGTTGGAGTTGCAAAGCAGTCCAGCGCTACGCAGTGCACCTCTTTCTCAAAAATCAAAGAGCAAGCAAGCAAACAAATCCCAACTTGATAATTAGTACATGTTGGATTTTTCTCCGATTTTTTCGGGCTGTTTTAGCATATGAGAAGAAACATCCCTTCCTCACTGATGATGGAGCTCAGTCGCGTGCAGCATCAGCGGCCCCTTCCTGCTGTTGCTCAGCACCCTGCCCCTAGAACAAATAACAACAAAAAAGTGTTATTTGGGCCCATAGTTTTGGAGATTCTGATCCATTCATCAGTTAGCCCCATTGCACGCAGGCCTCTGGAGGGGTGCCTGCCACAGCAACAGGAAGCCTGTGGCATGACAATCTGCTAACCTCTCCTGGTGAGGCAAAAGAGATAGAGGCAATGACAGACGCACACAACCCCCTGCAAGCACACTCCTCCCTAGCTAAAGAGTACCCCAATACCAGGCCCTGACTTCTTACAGGCGGTAGCGCTTCCCAGAAACACCTGGGGACCTTGCGATTAACAAATGCAGCTATATTTGATCCAGAGTATAGCACACATCTTACTTGGAATTAGTTTAAAATCATATTAACAGAGATGGGCAGTGGTGGCGCACACCTTTAATGGCAGCACTCAGGAGACAGAGGCAGGCAGACTTCTGAGTTTGAGGCCAGCCTGGTCTACAGAGCACATTCCAGGACAGCCAGGGCTACACAGAGAAACCTTGTCTTGAAAAATAAATAAACAAAAATTTTATATATAAAAAAACCATAATAATATATATTAACAGATAAACGTGAGCTGTTCCAGTAAAACTAAAGGTGGGGCTTAGAGCCCTAAAATTGATGATCTCTTTCTCCAACCCTCCATGGCTTCCAAGGGCCTCTCTAGAGCTCTGATGAGCAAATCTATCTGCTTGCTTATCCAAGAGATGTCTGTGCTGCTGGGAGAAGCGCTGATACTCTCTGCCTTCTGTCTGAAGGGATCTGGAAGCCTGTGGCTGAGAGCTGTAGTTCTCAAGCCTGGTTGGACTTTTGAATCACCAGGAAAGCTCTTCTTTAAAAAGCTTTGGACTTTTCTGGGCCAATTAAATCAGAATTGCTAGCTAGAATTGGTAGTGCAGTGCCTGTAATCCCAGCACCAAAGAGTCTGGGAAGAGACTGTGGTAAGTTCAAGGCCATCCTGGCATACACAGTGATAGTCTGTCTCAAAGCAACCAGAACGTCCAAGGATTTCAACTCTCTCCCAAGAGATTCTAAAGTAAAATGTAGACAAGACTGAGAAACCCAGCTCTAAAACGGGTGCCCCATGGTCTCTGCCACCATGGAACTGGAGGAGAAAAGGTCCCCAGGAAGCCCGGGGAAAGGAGCAGTGGCAGTCCCTAAACTGAAGCAGAGAGGGTGCTGGGGAAAGTGGGGGCGAGCGGAGAGTGCTGAGAGGAGCAGTGCGCAGCAACCCACGCACTGGCTCCTTTTAGAACAAATCGGCTCTTCTCAGACATATGTACTGGAGGAGCCGCCTCCTGGAAATTTCCAGAAACAGCGAGGGACTACTAGCAGAAAAGAATTGAGCTTATATTGTTTCTCTTAATGCTGAGTATCTCAAGGTTGTGAGGTGCTTAAGGGTCACCATCATTGCTCTCTTACCCCTCCTCCTTCTCACCCTTCCCTTTTCTCTCTGCCCCTTTTCCTCCTTCCTCTCCCCTTCTCTCCTCCCCACCCCCCGCACCCCTACAGGGCCAGGAGCTGTATGCATGTTCTCATGGAGCATTTTGTACATACGTGCAGATATTTGACCTACTGTTTGCACACCTCAAAAGAAATGCAGAATAAGGAAACATGGCTGAGAGGTAAATAAAGGAAAAACAGAAAATGCAGATGCCAAGCCTGAGCAACTCCTCTTTCCCTCAGACCTCCGAGGGAAAGCACTGCTGTCCGCACTGATGAAGAGCCTGTGCTCTAAGAGCTGAATGTCCTCTCAGGGCTAGTTAGCTCACACGGGACAGTGCAAGAATTTACTCCATCTTCACAATAATTTTGTTCCTGTTTTTGAATGAGAAACTGAGGCAGAAAGAAGGCTGTGGGAGATCATCGATCAGACATTCTGCTGTCTAAGTGGAGAATGAGCCAGGACTCTCTCCTCAGAATCACAGCTGTCTGTGTGTCTGGGAGGCGCCATCTGCCCCACCCACAGCAGGGAGGGCTCTGGAGAGCACGCTGTACTATCTTTGCAGCTTTTCTATAAATGTGAAGTTATTTCAGAATGAAAGGTTTATTTTAAAATGGCACATAATGGTCACACAGGCACACACACACAATGGTGACACACACATGTGTGCATACACTCGCACGTGCGTGCGCACACACAAGTGATTACAGTACAAGGAAGGTTGAACTAGGAGCTTCTCTGTTGTGCTTTGAATATGCTTGGCCCAGGGAGTGACACTATTAGGAGGTATGATCTTGTTGGGATAGGTATGGCCTTGTTGGAAGAAGGGGTCACTATGAGGGTGAGTTTTGAGAACTTCCTCCTAGCTTCCTAGAAGTCAGTCTCTCCTGAGTGCCATTGGATCAAGATGTAGAACTCTCAGCTCCTCCAGCACCTTACCTACCTGCACACTGCCGTGCTTTCTGCCATGATGATAATGGATTGAACTTCTGAACCTGTGCGCCAGTCCCGACTACATGTTCTTGGTCATGGTGTCTCTTTACAGCAATGGAAACCCTAACTAAGACACTCACCCTGACTTCCAGACCAGCCTTGGCAACAGTGAATTCCAGGCCAGCTTGAACCACATAGCCAGACCTTGTCTCAAAAACATACAAACAAATAAACAAGATACACAACATTATACTTCTCAAGACTTTTCTTGTACAAGTAGGAAATTTTAATAAATTAATAAAAAGTAAGGTTAATTTATTAGGGACTGGAGAGATGGTGCAGCAGGTAAGAGTATGTACTGCTCTTGCAAAGACACAACTCAGTGGCCACATCTGGCAGATTACAATCCTGCAATTCCAGCGTCAAGGGATCTAATGCCCTCTCCTGGCTTCTTCAGGCATCTGCACACACCAGACCACATTTACACATAACACACACATATTCAAGAATAAAGAGTAAAAATGAAATATGTTCAAAGGTTTTTTTAATATTGGCCTTTTATCTATATATTTCAGTGTCTGTGTTTTTTAGTGTATAGAACATTTCTATCCACAAGCACATCTATGTTTGGTTTCGGTTCCTGGGACAAAGGACAGAGGTGCATACTTTACATATCAAAGCAGATCTGACCTCCAGGTTTCCCCAGCACCTTAGTGTTTTACTGCTGTGAACAGACACTAGAACCAAGGCAACTCTTGTAAGGACAGCATTTAATTGGGGCTGGCTTACTAGGTTCAGAAATTCAGTCCATTAGCATCAAGGTTCGTGCATGGTAGTGTCTCTGAAGTCATGGTGCTGGAGGGGCTGAGAGTTCTACATCTTCATCTGAAGGCTGCTAGGAGAATACTGGCTTCCTGGCAGCTAGGACAAGGGTATTAAAGCCCACATCCACAGTGACACACCTACTCTAACAAGACCACATCTACTCCTACAAAACCACACCTCCAAACAGGACCACTCCCTAACCAAGCAAATACAAACCATCACACCCAGAATCCCTCAGTCCCTATCTGGCAGACCCTGCTCCCATCCTGAACTTTGCAGCCCAGGGGCTGGGCTGCCCTTCCCCCAAAGGCTCTTCCCTATGTAATCCACACATTTTGTTCTCTCCCCCCCTCTCTCTTTCTTTCTCTGTGTGCACGAGCTCTCTTCCCCCTCTACTCTCTCCTCCTCTTCCCCCTCTACTCTCTCCTCCTCTTCCCCCTCTACTCTCTCCTCCTTTCCATACTGACTTCCCTGGCCTCCTTCCTAGGGACCAGGGAACTCCCCCTCCTGAGAGCAGCTTCTGAATAAACCTTCACTTAATATAATCTAATCTTGTTTGAATTTGCTCATTTCACTGGCAGAGAAATAATTTATCAATATATATGTTGTTCACTTTTTAGAGCAACTGTACAGTCTGCATGGCTGAAAACATCAGAAATGCACTATCTCACAGTCAAGATTGGAAGTCCAAAGCCAAGGTATATGTGGACCACAGGGCCTGTGTGGTTCTCTCTTAGTTTTTGGTATTGCCTGGTATAAACAGATACATCACTCTGATATATGCTTGGCTTACCGGCACCCTCTGTTTTTCTGTGTTTCTTCTTTTCCTACAAGACCAGTTTTACTGGACTAAGGGCATACCATACTTTAATAGGACCTCATCCTATGCTCTGACCTCACCTACTCCCCCAAGTAAAATCACATTCTGAGGTTCCAGAAATAATGTGTATTTGAAGGAAAATTCTGGTTGGGATCCAGGATCCCCAAGATTCATACATGTAATGGCTATTCTTGGTTATCAAGTTGACTACTGGAATTAACTAAATCCAAGGACTGGGTATACCTGTGAGGGATTATTTTCTTTCTTTCTTTTTCTCCTTTTGTTTTTGTTTTTGTTTTTGTTTTGTTTTGAGACACATTTTATCTGTGTAGCCGTGACTGTCCTGAAATTCACCCTATAGACCAGGCTGGCCTCCAACTCACAGAGATCCACCTGACTCTGCCTCCCAAGTGCTGGGATTAAAGCAGCACACCATCATCACTGACCTGGGATTATTTCTTAATTAAATCATTTGAAATGGGATGACCTTCCTTTAATCTGGATCTTTTGAGGTGGGAAGATCCAACTTTAATCTGGGTCACACTTTCTGGTGGCAGCCTATGTAAAGGACATGGAAGAAGGAAGCTTGTCTCTTTGCCTGCTCGCCCTTGTGCTCAATGACAAGTCATTCCCTCATTGGCATTAGAGCCTACTTCTTTGGGATTCCAGGATATTCTGAAGGCTAGCTAAGACATCCATCCCAGTGTGAAATAGTACCCAAATAATCACTGTTCAAATTGACCCTGGAGGCAGCAGCATTCTTCATTATCCGCCCTAATGTTCTGAGTTCCCGAATAAAAGACACACATGCAGCCTTATATTTTAATATGTCTTAAATAGCTCAATGGCTGGGCCACTTCTTAACCTCCATGTGGTTGATTTACTTTTTGATAAACCCAATTTATTACTCACTAAAACCTATACTTTATCTTGGCTGCCCCAGACCCAGAGCTGTAGCCCTCCTGGGCCAAGATCCCCAACTCTTTTTTTTTTTTTGGTTTTGTGAGACAAGGTTTCTCTGTATAGCCCTGGCTGTCCTGGAACTCACTCTGTAGGCCAGGCTGGCCTCGAACTCAGAAATCCACCTGCCTCTGCCTCCCAAGTAGTGCTGGGATTAAAGGCGTGCACCACCACCACCTGGCTGAGATCCCCAACTCTTGCATGATGTCTATGCTCTTTCTACTGCAATTCTCAAGCCTGGTGTCTTCTTCTTCCTCCCCTGTCCCTTGTCCAGGAATTCTAAAAGCCCTGCTTCTGTCTCTCTGCCCAGCCATTGGCTGCTGGTAGCTTTACTTACCAATAAAAACCAACTGGGGGGCAGGGACTTTCAGTGTTTTACATGACAATTCTCATGCAATTTTGAGGATTCAATTAACGTAATACAAGCATTAGATCAAATCCATAACATTTCACCCTTTTGTCCATCAAGAAAGCCTTTTCTCTCAGATATACACTGAACATAATTATAATAGTTATATAAACTATAAGGTATAATATACACTAATAATGTCTAGTCCATCAATTTTGTCAATTTAGGCACATTACTCTAACATTGATCCTAATTTAAAAAGTTTACAATTCTATACCTGAATTATGTTTTGATTTTAACCTGTATTACCATCTGAAAATCATCCTTTCAAATCTATATTATCTTACTTAATGCAAAACAACTTAAGTTTGATTATGAGACTACAACTAGTCTTCAGCCCTGTCAGAGATTCAAGAATGAATTAAACATTACCTGAATATATAGGAAGCATAAAAACATAGCCCTTAAAACTTAAACAATTTGTAGAGACAGCTGACTGCCTGGACAGTCCCTAATATTCCTAAAACATTGGATCATCTGTCGTCTGCATTCTGGCCCACAACCATCTAACAGACCATAAGTGAAGCAGGAACTGTGAAGGACTAGCTTACTAAGTCTTGGCAGAGCTAAGCTGACAACTGTCCTGCATCGCGTGTCCTTTCCTGGACAGTATTTTTTTTTTTTTTGTCTGCAGATGAATTGGGGCAATTCTTGCCCGGTGGCTACCTTGCCACAATTGGAGCAACTCTATATGGAGGTTATGATGCACAATATCTTCTTTGAACTGTGAACAGAATACTGTCAGGAACAGACATGTCTCCTAGTCAAAAGATCTATTAATAATGAAGTAATTGGGCTGGAGAGATGGCTCAGCGGTTAAGAGCACTGACTGCTCTTCCGAAGGTCCTGAGTTCAAATCCTAGCAACCACATGGTGGCTCATAGCCATCCGTAAAGAGAGCTGACACCCTCTTCTGGTGTGTCTGAAGACAGCTATTTACACATACTTACATATAATAAATAAGTAAATCTTTAAAAAAATGAAGTGATTTTGTGGATTGAACAACTACTATATTCTTAAACAACAATGGACTCTCCACTGGTAGACAGCCATTGTTGGACTAGTGGGACTACAGCCTGAAAACCACTTTAATAAATCCCCTTTATGTATCTAGATAGATATTTATGTAAATTTATCTGTTCCTCTAGAAAACCCTGACTAATGCAGATTTTGGTAATGGGCATGGGGTTAGAATAACAGAAGTATAGGATGAGTTTTCTTTTTCTTTTTTTTTTTTTTTAAGTAACTGGAGTAGGTTTGCCAATCTGCTGACACCTACAGTTATTAAAGCCTCTCCTTCAAGCTTAGAGAGTAGTAAAAGTCCATGGCATGAACTATTTACAAATTTATCAAGACAATGCATTTAATTATCATGATTCACCAATTATGAGAGGAAAGGAATTTTGTGACTCTGTATATCAAACTTTTGACAGTTTGTAGAAAAATAAGGAAAATGATGCTGCTGGCTGGCTGCTCCTAGCATCTCTGGATAAACTGACAAAGGAAAAGAATGAGCTCCATAATAAAATTAAACAACTTCTTGTATCTCACAATACTGTGAAAGACGGTAATGGCTTCAGTGATAAAATTGACCAGCTCCAGATGCACACAAACATTCTGAAGGTTTCTAAGTATGCCCTAGAAGAGAGTCTCCTCTTTAACAGCCACAGAGCTCAAGTTGCAGAAAAATCAAACAGAAGTCCACATTATAAGGTTGGTTGAATTGCAGCAAAAATTCACGTCTCAGCCTCAGGGTGTTAGTGTTTAAAGTAAGAGTATTAATTGAGCATCCTGTAACAGGATGGAGGTGTGTGGGAGGACCCTAATAAGGTTGAGAGCTTTGAACCCTTGGGTTCTCAAGGGTTTATCTCAACTGAGGAAATGGTCTCTCCACCTGAAGGAAATGCCAGGCAAGACAATAGCGATGTCCCTCAGGGTCCAACAATAGAAGCCTCTAGATCTATAAGGCTCTTAGAGCAGAGAGAAAGTGTGGTCCATGAGGAGGTACACCACACCACTAAAAAGCTTAATGAGCTTGCTAATTCATTTGAGTAGAAGTCTGGGGAATGTGTGTGGGAATTGATTTTCAGGGTGTAAGATAACGGTGGGAGACACATAAAGCTGGATCAGGCTGAGTTGATTAATGTGGGCCTACTCAGTGGAGATTCTAGGTTTAACATGGAAGCTTGCACAGTTAGAGAGAGAGAGAGAGAGAGAGAGAGAGAGAGAGAGAGAGAGACAGAGACAGAGACAGAGACAGAGACAGAGACAGAGACAGACAGACAGACAGAGAGGGAGAGAGGGAGAGAGAGAGGGAGACAGAGAGAGGTGTGAAAAGTTTGAATGGCTAGCTAAAGCATTTATCTAAAGATGGCCTATTGAAAAGGAGATGCCCAATATCCTTTGTCTTAGTGTTGATGAAGAGATTTTGAGGCTCAGGGAAATTGCAATGTTAGAGTGGGTATGTTTAGTAAAACCTAATCCTCCACAATGGAAAAGCCCTAAAGACATGCCCTTCACCAATCTTGTAAGACACAAAATGGTAAGAGGGGCACCAGCCCACTTGAAGAGTTTTGTTCTTGTCCTTTTCCTTGTGGAAGACCTTTTAGGGTTGGTGATGCTGCTGCTCAGTTGGATGAATTAAACGCAATGGGTTTAATTGGGCCCCAATGTAGCAGTGGCCATGTGGCAGCAATGAATCACTAGAGACAAGGTGATTGTAGTTATTATGACGGGAAGCATAGACAAAGCAATGTCTATAATGGTCTTACCTGTAATAGTCAGCACAGGGAAAATGATGTTTATGGTGGCATGACTTGTACCAGCTGATACAGTGTTTCTAGGAATGAAATAGATAAGAAGCCTACTGCATTCTTGTTTGATGTGCGTAAGAAAAGTTCTCAGATAAATACAATAAAAGCTATATTGGATTCTTGCAAAAGGAACGAATTCCCAGACTTGAGCCAGTTTTCAGATCCAGAGCTCCTTGAATTAAGGGAATGCTGGGACCTCTTGAGGAAAGACTTTGATAAATGCCTAAGAGTTTTTGCTGTTAGCCTTTTGCTGTTAGTTTTTGCTGTCAGTCCTTCCCCAGAGGGACCTACAGCCTTTTACAAGGGTGACTGTATGCTGGGAGAAAGGAAACAGATATTCTGGGGTCTACTGGATACTGGTTCAGAATTGACACTGATTCCAGGGCATCCCCAAAAAGCATTATAGCTCTCCAGATAATATGGGGTTGCAGATTATTGAGGTCAAGTGATTAGTGGAGTTTTGGTTGAAATCCAACTCATAGTAGGTCTAGTAGGTCCCCGAACTCATCCTGTGGTCATTTCCCAGTCCCAAGACCAATAATTGGATTAGATATACTTAAAAGAGGCAGAAGCAGGCTAGTGGTGGCACACACCTTTAACATCAGCATCAAGGAAATAGAGACAAGGGGATCCCTTAGTTCAAGGCTAGCCTGGTCTATACAGTGAACTCTCAGACAGCCAAGGCTTCACAAAGAAAATTTGTCTCAAAAAACAACAACAACAAACCAACCAACCAAAGGCAGAATTCTCACAATCCCCTGCCCTCTGAACATATTCACATTATCTCGAGGTCTTTTAAGCTATTTCAATATCCACTGCAAGTTCAAAACTCTCATGTAAATATCAACTCAGAAAGTTTTCAACTTCATCCTCTAAATCAGGATGGCTGAGACTTGGGCCATAGTATATCCTAAGGACAAAATCTTTCTCCTTCTGAGGATCTGTAAAACCAGGAAGTAAACAATCTGCTTTTGAAACACAATGAGCAAGCAGCATTACGTAGACACTCCTATTTCAAAAGGGAAAACTAAGAAGGAAAAGTGTAGTCATTGGTCTCAAGCCATCTTCATCTGAAGATGCAGCCTCGCTCCACTGGTTAGTTACTTGTTTCTTGATTTTATTTCTTTACTTTGAGATAGGGCCATGTTATGGTGTCTAGAGTGCTCTTGAACTGCTGGCCTTAGGGATCTCCCTACCTCAGCTCCAAAATTTAAAATATATATACAGAAATCGACCTGGTGGTGACATGCATTTAATCCCAGCACTTAGGAGGTAGAGGCAGGTGGCTCTATGAGCTCGAGGCCAGTCTGGTCTATAGAAAGAGTTCTAGACAAACTAAAGCTACACAAGAGACCCTGCCTCAAAAAAAGGAGGGGGGGCAAAAAGTAAAAAGAAACATCTCTATTTACAAATATATGATTATGGTTGACTTTACAATATTGAAATATTGAAAATTAGGATGGGCTGTTGCTCATTTGGAAGGGTGCTTGCTCTGGTTTGATCCCAGTACCACATAAACTGGTGATGATGGCACCTCTTGTAACCCCAGAACTTGATAAGTAGAGATAGGAAGATCAGAAGTTCAAAATCATCCTCTGTTCATAGAGAATTAGAGGCCTGCTTAGGAGAGAGTTAGTCAAAGTAATTCATTAAAACAAAAATGAAAACAAAAACAACAACAACAAAAAACCCCAAATCCCTATCTATGTATTTCCAATAACTTGCACAATAAATATACTTTTGGAGTTAGAATTAGGTAATAATGTTTAAGTTCAAGCATTTAATGAAATCTTTTGTTTTTGAAATGTCAAATCAAATCACAGTTGGAACAGTAACTGTAGCAACCTTCCGGCAGCCAGCACCCCTCTGGTTGGCCCAGGCTTCCTCTGCACACGAGTGTTTTTATTAACTGGGATGTGGTCCATCTCTGTGTAACTTTATGAAATGTGTTTTGGCTTGGAGCACAGAAAACCCATTTAGACATTAATAGTCTAGTTGCGAGCTGTGTTACTCATTCATAAGAGTAACAACAGTGTGCTTGGATTTCCCCCCCCCCCCCAGCATTTCCCCTTAACTTTATTGGCTAATAAAAATCAAAACACTGAATCTTTTGCCCAGAAAGTGGCACCAAAGCAAAGCAGCTGCCCACCCAGACCCCAAGGGACACCCCTAAAAGGACCTGAGTACTGGATAAGGCCCAAGCAGAGAGAAGGCCTATTCTCCAGCTGTCAGGCTCCCCACAGGGTCAGCCAAGAGCTATCCCCAGTTCCTCCTGGGGGAGGAAGGAAATCCACCCCTCCTCTCTCTACTCAGAATTCCTATCTGATATTCAAGATGGTGACATCTAACTGTAGAATGGTCCCTGAAAAAAAAATTACAGGAAGACACTTAGTGATATCACTTTGTAATCTCAAAAAGCTAAATCCATAGAATCAAGAATATAGTAATAGCCAAAGGCTGGAGGGGGCCAGGGTAAGGGGAGCTAGGGAGTTGCAGGTCGAAGTGTCCACTTCTGACATAAGGGGTAAATCACTTTTGAGATCTATTGCACAGAAAGGGGAGGCTACTAAGTTGTCTGTATATTATTTTTATTTTATTTTATTTTATTTGTGTGTGTGTGTGTGTGTGTGTGTGTGTGTGTGCATGAGCATGCATGCACGTACACACATATGGATGCAGGGCCTGTGGAAGACATAAGCATCAGGTTTTCTGTGGCGCTGGAGTTACAGGTGGTTGTGAACCACCCAATGTGGGTGATAGGAATTGAATTTGGATCCTCTGGAAGAGCAACAGGTGCTCATAAACACTGAACTGTCTCTCCAGTCTTATTAAGTATATATCTTTTTGTTTTGTTTTGTTTTGTTTTTCAAGACAAGGTTTCTTTGTGTAGTCCTAATTGTCTTGGAACTTGCTCTGTAGATCAGGCTAGCCTTGAACTCACAGATATCTGCCTGACTCTGCCTCCTGAGGGATTAAAAATGTACACTATCATGCTTGGCACACTATTAATTACATTTCAAAGTTGGTAAGAGAAAAAAATCAAATATTCTCACCACACACACAAAACTATGAGATGATGTAGTGTGTAGTTCCTACTATTGCACTTTAAGCTCCAGGCAGACCTCACTACCAGCCCTTTCCAGGTTCCCTTGGATCCTCGGATGAAAGAAACACACAAATTAACTTATTTTTGATATGCTTTAGCTCAATGGCCAGGCTCTTCTAAGCCTTGCTTGGCTAGCACGCCTTTCCTTTCACTCTCAATTCAAGACCTTTAAATCTGCCCTCAGCTTAATTATGTTTCTAATATCCCACCTGCTATCCCAGGCCCAGTCAGGGAAGCAACCAATGGCCACTCCACCCTAGATTTCACATGGCTGGTGTCTCTTTCTTCCTCTGAAGCATGGTGAATCTTTCCTCCTCCCTTGTGTCTGCTACCTACCTTGTATGAGGGAAAACTTGGAAGTCCCACTTCATCTTCCCAGCCATTAGCCTCTAGCATCTTTATTGATCAATCAAGAACGAATTGGGGAATAGGACCTTCAGTGTTCATGTGCAGATTCCCCATCAAAGCATCAGAACCTCCCCCTACAAGATGTCAAGTATGTTAATTGTTTTGTTTAAATCATTCCACAATGAATGCATATATTAAAACATCAGGGATAGAGAGATAGCTCAATCAAGAAAGTGCTTGCCACCACAAGATTTTGTTCAAATCTCAGCACCCACATAAGAAGCCAGGTGTGGTGGTTCACGGTAATCCCAGCACTGGATAAGCAGCATCAGGATTTATGTGTCTTACAGCCCAGCTCAGCTCTAAGTTCAGTGAGACATTTTTGTTTCTAAAAAAAAAAAGAAGAAGAAGAAGAGAGCTTGTGAGATGGCTCAGAAGGTCAAAGTATTTAATGACCAAGACTGACAACCTGAGTTCAATTCCCAAAAACCACAGAGTGGAAAGAAAGAACAGTCAATGGATTCTCACAAGTTGTTCTCTGACCTTCACAACAGACAGACAGACAGACACACACACACACACACACACTGTACATATATACATTGTAAATATAATTATTACTTGTCAAGAATTTAAAACTGCAGCCGGGCAGTGGTGGCGCACACCTTTAATCCCAGCACTTGGGAGGCAGAGGCAGGCAGATTTCTGGATTCGAGGCCAGCCTGGTCTACAGAATGAGTTCCAGGACAGCCAGGGATACACAGAGAAACCCTGTCTCAAAAAAAAAAAAAAAAAAAAAAAAAAAAGAATTTAACACTTGGTACGTGTGTGTTGCCACTGCTGTTGCTTTTATATCTTTTGAATCAGGGTCTCACTATGTAGCCATAGCTTGCCTGAAACTTGCTATATGTGCACCAAGTTGATCTTGAACTCAGATATCCTCCTGCCTCTGCATCTCAAACTATGGGATTAAAGGCTTGTACCACTGTGCCTGGCTTAAATTTTTTTATTTAGATCAGCAACATGTCTTATCAAGTAAAGATGCCTACTGTATAAGCTTGGTTGTCTGAGGTAGATCGGTGGAATCTATGCTAAAAGTGGAAGGAGAGAATCAACTCCTCAATGTTGTCCTCTGACCTCCACACATGCTGTGGCACGTTTGCCTGTCCCCATCATGCACACATGCAAATTGATAAAAGTTTAAAATGAAGGTCTTGTTAGATAACTTCCCAGACTTGAAGGTCACTCTAAGCAGCAGCTTGTAAAGCCAAGAGCTGAAACCTCAAGTCTCAGATAGCTACTCTACAGAATGGGATTTCTGACCTGAGTACAGAGGTAGCATTCTGAACTACCCAGAAGGCTGCAGAATTGCCATCTAGGAGGGTTTCTAGAACAAAGACACACCATTGCTTCCTCTTCAGAGTTAGTTTAGATTCCTGTACTAATGAAATTGTCACCATCTTGAATATCAGCAGCTACATGTCTGACCTGGCCTGCAGGTCACGTTATTCGGGGGAACGAGGAGGGTCGCAACCTGTGAATAAAGAATGGGCGAGAGAGACGACAGGACTCAAGGAAGCATTGCTTGTCAAGAGCCATTTACTTAGTGCAGCCAACCATATTTAAGGCAAAAATCTTGGAGGGGAGGGGGAGAGGAAGGAGGGAGATGGAAGTTTACAAGATCTTCTGGGGTTGAGCTCCAGTGTGACAGGTGGGGAGCGGGTGGATGACAGGTGGGGAGGGGGTGGATTTCCGTGAATGTTCTTTTCCCAGGGCCAAGCCGGATCCTTGTGATTGTCAGACAGGATGTTAATCTCCGGGTTCACATCCTTGTGATTGTCAGGCAGGATGTTAATCTCCGGGTTCTCAATTAGCTGGGGCAGGATATTTATCTCAGGGCTCTCATGGTTCCCAACACATGCCACCTGTGATCAAGCTAGTACGCATTCTAGTTCAGAAGGGAAAGGGTTTCTGAGTGCCCACCTTTAATTGAGGAGCTATGGACAGTTGCTGGCTTCTGGTGGGAGTCAATTTTCTTAAGGATGTTGCTCCTCATAGATTAACCATGCCCCAGTAGATGGTCGAAGGCATTTATGGGCAGCACAATGGGTTACTTTTTTAGAAATAGAAAGTGGGCACAAAGTTAGTGGGTGAGGAACATAGGGTTAGATTTGGGAGGATTTAGGGAAGGAGTCAGAGTGAATGTGGTCAAAACGCATTGTATGAAATTTTCAAATAATTAAAAAATTATTTTTAGTTAATCGAGGGCCTAAAGTCAACCTCTCAACACACATAGTCAATGGAGAGATCCTGTTTCTCCCACTCCTGAAAGTTATCCTATGATACACACACACAGAGAGAGAGAGAGAGAGAGAGAGAGAGAGAGAGAGAGAGAGAGAGAGACCATTAATAAGAAAGGGGCTGTGGATGAGTATGGTGGTGCACCCAGAATTTAGGAGGCAGAGACAGGCAGATCTCTGTGAATTCAAAGCTTGCCTGTCTACATAATGAGTTCCAGGACTGCCAGGACTATGTAGAGAGAGAGTTTATCTCAAAAAAAGAGAGGAGGATAGAAAGAGGGTTAATCCAAATGCACCTGTCAGTCATTTGTATAGCTCTGTTCTAGGAACTATAAGAAATAGTATAGGGGCAGTAGAGATGGCTTGGCACTCAGGAGCACTACTGCTTTCCAGAAGATCCGAGTTGGGTAGTTTACAACCATTCATAATTCCAGCTCCAGGGACTCTGGCACCTATAGCCACTGTAAATACCTGCACATATATGCATATATTGTCTCCCATACCTACACATACATATAATTGAAATAAAATAAAAATCTTAAATATATATATGTAGGGTGGCATACACCTTGAATCCTAATACTCATGAGGCAGAGGGAGGCAGGTCTCTGTGAGTTCCCAGCCATCTTGAACTATATAACATGTTCCAAACCAAAAGGATCACATTCCCCTGAAGCTAGAGTAAATGCAAGCCTGTGAGCTGCCCATCTGGAAAGCAAGCTACAGTCCTCTGCAGAAAACAGCAACCCCTGAGCCATCTCTCCATCCCGAGAGCAAGTTTCAAAGGAATCTGTGGAATCTCGGGGATCAGTATTCTGTGATCGCTATTGATTGGCCCTTCCTCTTCAGGCTTATCTTTTCTCCTTCCATCTGCTTTAGGCTCTCCTTTGGGACTTTAGCAGCAACTCAACTATAGTGTGTGTATCTAGCATATGGAAGGCCCTAGGTTTGCTTTCCAACAGCACAAAAGAACAAGGCCTAAGATTCTTTTCCCCTCAACCCCCTCTTCACCCTCTACTCATTTTTGTGACTATGAGAAATCTTTTTTCTATCAACAGCCAATAGCCAATAGTCCATAAAGCTACAGCAGTCATGTGCATGACAAAGAAGCCTCAGATCTAGACACCTCTTTGTAACTGTGTTGCAAACCACTGGAATAGGCCTGATTTAGGGACACAAAGTGAAACAATGCATCCAAATATCTTCTGGTGCTGGCCACCCACACATTTTCATTGTGAGCAGTCATGAGTCTGAATCGGAAGGCTTGGGAGAAGAATACAGGACCACCTTGGACTTGACCCAAATTCATCTGAGACGTTATCTTTTTTCTGCTGTCAATAATTCTCCCAAATGTTCCAGTTTTATGGTATGGCTTTTAGAGGAATTAAATTTGAATGGCACAAAATTGTATAATTATGTTACAGCTCCATTGCAATTATTGACAGATCCAAGTTGGTTACACCATTATTAGGTAATAATGATGACGATGGTGACAGCTCCCATCCATACTCTGTTCACCATGTGCCAGACACAATGCTATGCAGCGGCAGAGACGATTGGTCCACTAGTCTGATACTTTTCATGTCCTACTTATTCAGCATTAAAAAAAAAAAAAAGAATCCCAAAAATTTCAGAACGAAAGAATCCTGAGGCAGATGAGGCATGCTTAGCTTCTAGACTATATATTCTGATGAATAGGCTCGTGTGCCACACGGCGGCAGCAGGCAGAAGCCCTAAAACAGGGCACTTCCTAATATACTACAGTCTACCTACTCCCTATTAGGAGTGTAACCATCCACATACCATGCCTGTCTTCTATGCATTCAATTATCCAACCCCAACCCCTGACTTTATGCCTGAGTCAGGCATCTGCTATTACATGGCGCAATGCTAGACAGAGTTAGCGGAGAAAGGCTGCTGGGGTGTAGAAAAGTCATTTTCCTTTGAAGATGTGGTCACTGGTGGCCCATGCACAGGTAGCACTAACTGGAAGAGGAAGGGAGGAGAAGGAGATCAAGGTGAGAGAGACAAAGAGCCTGTAGGGCAGAGGGTCAGAACAGAGTGGAAGGAGGAGTAGGGGGTGGATAAAATCAAGATACATTCTATATATGTATGAAATTGTTAAAGAATATATTTAAAATTTTTAAGAAGGGATGGAGGGGCTGGGCAGTGGTGGCTCATGCCTTTAATCCCAGCACTTGGAGGCAGAGGCAGGTGGATTTCTGAGTTTGAGGCCAGCCTGATCTACAGAGTGAGTTTCAGGACAGCCAGAGCTATACAGAGAAACTCTGTCTCAAAAAACCAAAAAAAAAAGGGGGGGGAGGGATAGAGGGAGGGATAGGGGAGGGGAAGCAAGCCTAAGTTTTCCTAGTTGTTTGATAACAATGAAATCTTTCTTCTAGTAAAATCATACACAGAGGCTCATTTCTAAACACAAAAGAATTGTTCATCTGTCTGATGGTGGGGAAACTTCTGAAAGTGCCACCAGAGTGTGCTCTGTAGCCCATGGCACTTTAGGGAGTCTGGCAGCACAATTCTGGGCCTCAGTACAAAGCACAGGGTCCAAACAAGTAAAACACATCCATCCTTAGTCTCACACAGTCAGTCAGAGATGAAACACCAAATCCATTAAAAATAATTCAATGTACAGGTCAGCAGTGGTGCATGCCTTTAATCCCAGAGTTTGGGAGGCAGAGGCAGGAGGATCCGTGAGCTGGAGCCTGATCTATCTAGAGAGTTCCAGAATAGCCAGGGCTACACAGAGAAACCCTGTCATCAAAAACCAAAACAACAACAAAATCAATGTTTGTCACTTCTCTCCACTGGAAAAATTGGGACCAAGGTGATAGCTTAGTTGGTGAAGTGTTTGCCTTTAAGCATGAGGACATGAGTTCAATCCCCAGTACCTACCCTCAAGTAAAAACAGGTGTAGAGGCACACATTTGTAACTCCAGAGCTGGGAAAGCAGAGAGAGGCAGACCTCTGTGGCTCCCCAGCCTAAACTACTTGCAGACAATGCTAAAGAGGAACAATGCCTGATGTCCTCCGATCTCCACAAGCACAGCTACCCATCTATTTTAAGCCCCTTCATTATTCTGTGCCATTCAAAAGCAGATATGAAAATTTAAAACCCAAAATAAAACCCAGTTATTTATTAGATCCTAAGCAGAAAACGATTCCACTCAGTTGTTGTGTCAGTTTCTAAATGCTGCTTCCTATTTACATACTTGCCTGCCCATCGTGTACCAGTAACTAATACTTCAGAGACCAAGCCAGAGCTAAGCAAAATACCACCCTTGAGACAGGGCAGGGCACTTTAGTGAGGTCACCCATGGAAGCAGAGATTATTTCCCATCATTTAACCTTAGTTTCGGTCAACAATTTTGAAAATGTGGCTATGATGTCCAAAGTTTTGGGACAAGCCTCCTGACACCATTCCACTTAGATAGGAGCAGGGCAGGACAGGCTGGAGGACGGCTCAGTGGTTAAGAGCACTGACCCTTCTTCCAAAGGACCCAGGTTGGATTCCTAGCACCCATATGGTGGCACAAAACCTTTAACTCTGGTCTCAGGGGATCAGACACCTTCTTCTGGCCTCTGTGGGCACTAAGCAAGCACACATTCACAGGCATACATACAGGCAAATACCCATGCACTATAAAAAAATAATAAATAAATCTTTAAGAGCAGGGTAGGATCCAAAGGATAGAGGGTTTGCAAAATGGACTTGGGAGTTAGGATCTACATCCAGAGAGCAGAGGAGTTGATAATATATATATATATATATATGAAAAAAGTTGATTTATGTTTAGACCTTAGAAAGTAAGTCTGCTGGCAATGTGAAGCATGATTTAGAAGAAAACCAGATCCACAAGGAGGTTTGGCTGCTGGCCTTCAGGAAAGGGTGTGACTTGAACTTGGGTAGTAGAAGAGCAGAGAATTTCAGGAGAAATTGAGGGGACTTGGCTACAGATGTAGGTGGTGAAGGATGGAGGGGTGTCAACAGCAACTCCCCAGTCCCAGTTTTGTCTTAAATCTGGTAACTAGTAGTGCTATATACTGAGTGGGTGATCTAGGAAGCCTAGTGGGTGCCTAAAAGGCTTTGAGTGAGCCCCCCAGAGCCTGCTACACAGCCTCCGTGTGGTGGTTCTACAGTGGACGACTCTGTCCTTATGGTCATTCATCAAACCCCTCTACTGAAAGGGCTTGGCAACCATAAAAGGATTATTGAGAACTTTAAAGCTACATGGGAAAAAATATACTGCACAATATTAGGTAAAATAATAAAAATGCAAATTAAAATGAGGTAAAAATCTATGCTTATTAAACTGGCAAAATTTTTAATTAAAATCTCTAAAATTGCAGAGGGTGTGGAAGAGCTGGCAGTCTCAGACATTGCTGGTGGCAATATAAACTGGTACAAAACTTTTTGGAAGGAATTTGGCAGAATGTATTGAGAACCATAAACCAGTTTGTATCCTGTGACCCTGAAAATCCACTTCTGGAAAACTATGCTAAAGGTTTAACTAAAAACAGGGGGAAAGCAATCCACATACAAAGATGTTTATCCCTGCAGAAGTTAGAGATAGAAGCAGTCAATGATAAGACACTGTCTAAATAAGCTATGATGAATTTATTGGCTAACCTCCTGTGCATAATGAAAACTATAGCTACAAATGCCAAGGACCAGCATTGGCTTGGAGAGGGGTTCCTGAGAGAATGGGTGTTTGAAAGTGGCAAAAAGAATGACTTGAAATAAATAGATGGGGTGCAAGCTGACAACCTTGTAGTCTGCTCAAGATGGCTTCTTAGACAGCTCTCTGTAGATAGCTCTTGGTTTCTATTGTCTGCTTGAGATGGCTTTTTGCTAGAGACAGTTCTCTCATGCTAGAAAAAAAAATTTAAAACCTCTGTGAATTTTCCTACCAAAGTCAGAAAAGGCTAGAAAAAAAATTCTTGAATTGTCTAGGAAAAAAAAAAATCTAAAAGAACCGTGCTAGCTCTTTAAGTAATTATTGGGATTTCTGACCAAGGTCTAAATCCTGTTTGAAAAAAACTCTAAAAAAGCTATGGAAAATTCCAAAAGAGCTGTGTTTGCTCTCCATAGATTTCTGACCAAAATCAGAAATCCTGTTAGAAAAAATTGTAAAAAATAACTGGTGTTACTTTCTGCTAGCTCATCTCATGTAGACCAAAAGCCCAGTCTTTTATTTACTTATATCAGTTCAGTCATTTCAGGTTCCCTCTTGACCATCCCACAAACCAGCACTCCATGGCCTTAGTTAGCCCCTTGACTCTTAGGAAAAGGACAGCAAGTACATTTTTGTTAAACATTGCAAATGAATTCACAGATCTGACTGCCTTTGTAAGCACAGACAATAAACTAGCTAGGTGGGATCCCATCCTGAGATTACCATTCCAACTATACCTGGACCTAAATCACTCTGTCTCAGGCTGATCTTGAACTCAGGAATCTGCCTTTTATATCTTTTGTATCTTTCTGAAAAGCTGGCTCATAGTGCAGCTGCCTCTGTTTGTCTTTTAGGTTTGCAAAGCCCCTCATGTAATTTATATGTTACATAGTTAAGAAATTACATATTTCTGAACTCATGTTTTCAAAGTTCTTTCCTACAGCCTTAAGGGCTATCTTGAAGGTCACAGTGCTTAGCATTTTTGGTAAGGACACAGAAACACCTCATCTCCTTGACTCATGCTGTCTCTGCCTATTATGGAGTCATTAACCTTGGCAAAGAGGACATTTCTCTGAAGGAGGAACTTAAAGTAAAATATACAAACAAACCTTATACCTAGCAACTGCCAACACTCTTGGAGGCCATTCCCTGCTGGCTCTGTGCCAGGGGCAGGAACACATTGTCCCTTCCACATGGCCAAGCAGGACTCAAATACAAATACTGCTCAATAATGAAGGATGCTTGTGCTAGCGTGATAAGTCTATATGTACAATATATGTCTACTGGTATATCAATTATGTAAATAATTTCTAAAAGAAAAAGACTAGAGGACAATGATAGTAATTATGAGGTAAGAAAATAAATCAACAGATAACTTCAAATTTTTTCTGGATAAATTTTCCAAATTTTATTCTAAGTGTTTAAAATGTTTATGTAATAGCTGGGTAAGGGGCTGGAGAGATGGCTCAGCAGTTAAGAGTGCCGACTGCTCTTCCAAAGGTCATGAGTTCAAATCCCAGCAACCACATGGTAGCTCACAACCATCCGTAATGGGATCTGATGCTCTCTTCTGATGTGTCTGAAGACAGCTACTGTGTACTTAATATAATAAATAAATAAATCTTTAAAAAAAATAGTTGGGTATGGTGGTATATATCTTTGATTCCAGCACTCAGGAGGCAGAAGCAGGCAGATCTCTGTGAGTCTAAGGCCATCCTGGTCTTCATAGAAAATTCCATGGGCTGGCGAGATGGCTCAGCGGGTAAGAGCACTGACTGCTCTTCCAAAGGTCCTGAGTTCGGATCCCAGCAACCACATGGTGGCTCACAACCATCCGTAATGAGATCTGATGCCCTCTTCTGGTGCTTCTGAAGACAGCTACAGTGAATTACGCCAGAGCAAGTGGGGCTGGCAGAAGTCCTGAGTTAAATTCCCAGCAGTCACACACATGATAGCTCACGGCCATCTGTACAGCTACAGTGTACTCATACACATAAAATAAATAAAATAAATCTTTTAAAAAAAAAAAAGAAAGAAAGAAAATTCCAGGCCAACCAGGACTACAAAAAACAAAACAAAGCAAAGTAGAAAATCGTATCTTTGTTAGTTACAAACAAGTATGTTAGTGGGGTGTGATGGTATACACCTTTAATTCCAGCACTCAGGAGGCAGAGGCAAGAGGATCTCTCAGTTGGAGGCCAGCCTGGTCTTCACAGAGAAATCTTATTATGAAAAACAAAAACAAAAGAAATATGTTCATATACTTATGGACCATGAATGGAATGGAAAGTAAGTAAAAGAAACAATTAATTTGCCTGCATAAAGAATTTCCAAAACTCTTTGTTGGAATTGAAATATTATTTATGAATGTATGTTTACTTCAATCCATTTACTTAATTTTCCAAATCCTCACAAGGGCATTCTCATTTCTTAGGGCTTTCCTCATCTCTGACTAAACACTATAACTGCTTCTTTGAGCCACCATAGCACGTGGCTTTAGATCCTGACTTATAGTGTGTATATCACTGGTGGTTGGTCACTGAAGTGCACATGAGAGTGTGGGATTCAGGAGCTCTAGTGAAGATTCTGAGAATTTGCATGTCTAATAACTTCCCTAATGATGCAGATACTGCTATTCTGGGGAACCTTGGGTTTTGTTTCTTTTTTGGTTGGTTTTTTTTTTGGGGGGGGGGAGTTAGTCCTTGAGAATTTCATATATGCATATATAATGTGTTTTGATCAAATCCCTCACCCATTCCCTCCCTTCCAATCCCTTCCCTATTCCTCCTACCACTTTCCCCTTACAACTTCAAGGGGGTTTTGTTTTGCTTTGTTTTGTTATTTTTAACATACGGAGGCAATCAAAGGTAGCCTATATGTATGTGGTAGGGAACCACTGGTGAAGTGTGGCCTACATCCCTAAGGAAAATGGACTTCCCAGAAGCTATCAATTGTTAACAGTTTCTTAGTTAGAGGTGGGACTTCATGAGCCCCTCCCTGATCCATGGTTGAATTTTAGCTGATTTGTGCAGGTCTTGTGTACAGTCCCAGATGCATAGTTCATGTGCCCAAGGGTCCTGTCATGTCCAGAAAATACTGTTATACTACAGGCCTCTATTCTCTTTGGCTCTTAAAATCATTACTCTTCCTCTTCCACGGTGGTCCCTGAGCCTTAGAGGGATGGGCATTGTGATATAAATCCCACAGTTTCTTATCCTCTGCATCTTAATATTTGTGGCTCTCTATATTAATTACCATCTACTGCAAAAAAAAAAAGCTTCACTAATTAGAATGGCAAAATGTACGGTATAAAGATAAGAACATATATAATTTATTACTTTATCTATTTAATAGAATAAAAGTGTTAGATTTTCCCATGATGCCTAATGATCTAGCTAACCATGTGGTTTGGGCCCAATTAAAGGTCTTAGGCATCAGTCTTGTCTTGTGGAGAGTACTTTAAAAAGAGAACAGTCGATCATTCCCACAACATGATGCCACTACTGAACCAGTGAATGTATATTGGTAAGCTTGTTGTTATTGTAATTCATAGAGTTCACAGATGGATTTTTATTTGATAACCTCTGGTGTCTACAGGGAGGTACTGCCCCCCATTATAGGGGGCTCCTCTATTTAGCCCCATTTAAATCCATTTTATATGTGTATACATATATGTATATGTGTATGTATATGTATTTAAGGAAGCTTCTGCAGTAGTGGGTTTCCATATGACTCTTTCAAAGGTCTTTGTTGGAGATTGCTTCAAATGCTTTGATTCAACAGGGAATCTGTGTGTTCATATGCTAAAGGTCTTTGTCTCCAATTAGTTTTTGATCAATCAATAAATATGTCAGTGACCAATGGTTGAGCAAAGGGAGATGGGGCAGGATGCTTAGAGTTTTGAGGGCTAGAACACAGGCAGGAGGAGAAGGAGAAATCCCCCATGGAGCAATAGGATACAGATGGGTGTAGAAGCTGCAGAAGATAAAGCCAACCAGCCATGTGAGATTTCAGGTAAGTGGACACTGACCACTTCCCCGATTGGGGCTAGGGTAGCAAGCAGAAGATTAATAGTGCCCAACCATTGAGCTACAGTATTAAAAATAATCTAATGTGTGTGTCTTTCATTCAAGGACCCAAAGATTCCTTGGCAGGTGGCTAGAATTGTGACCCTCCAGGAGCATAAAGCAGAGTAGCTAAAAACTCACACAATAATCTTGAGTGCTGGGTCCCACCTCCTCCCTGCAACTCCACCCCCATCCACACATCCTGCTCTGCTCTTCTTCTTTTCCTTTTTCGTTCTACCTTCACTCTCTCCCCCATTCCCTTGAAATTCCCCTATGGCCCCTTAGTACTTTCTTGCCATCTACGGATAATCCAACTTAACACACACATCCAGAGTGTTTAAAAACTAGCATCTGGGCTAGAGAGATGGTTCAGCAGTTATAAACACCCAGCTAGCAACTATCTGTAACTCCAGTTCTCGGGGATCTGACCACTTCTTCTGAACTCTGAGGGTTCTGTATGTATGTGATGCACAGATAAAAGCCCCATACACATAAAAGAAAAATAAATTAAAACCTTGAAAAACAAAAGCTAGTGTCCATATACAAAAGAGAATATACAGTGTGGTCATTTTTGGGTCTGGGTGACCTCACTTAAAATGATCACTCCAACTCCATCCATTGGCCTACAAATTTTATAATTTTGTTTTCTTTACAGCTCAATAAGATTTAATTGTGTATATGAGCTATATTTTTATTATCCACTCATCCACTGATGGACATCTAGGCTGATTTTGTTTTTTAGCTATTGTGGATATAGAATTAATGAACACAGATGAAGAAATATCTCTGTAAGTAGGATATAGAATCCTCTGGGAACATGCCCAGAACTGACATATATGATAGTGAATCATATGGTAGATCTATTTATAGCTTTGTGAGGAAACTCTACACTGATTTCCATAGTGGCTGCACCAGCTTGCACTCCCCCTAACAGTGATTAAGTGTTCCCCTTTCTCCATATGCGTGCCAGCATTTCTTGGCATTTGTTGTCATTTTTAAACTTAACCATTCTGACTGGGTTAAGGTGAAGTCTCAAAGTAGATTTAATTTGCATTTTTCTGATGACTAAAGATGCTGAACATTTAAAAAAAAATCATTTCTCAGCCATTCGTATTTCTTTCTTTCTGTTTCTTTTTTTGAGAGCTCTCTGCTTAGTGCCATGCCCCAATTTTAAATTGGGTAATTTGTTTTCTTGTTAATTTAGTTTTTCAAGTTCTTTGTATATTCTAAATACTAAACCTCTGACAGATATAGCTGATAAAGATTTTCCCCACTATGCTACTTTAACATTCAAATGATGGTGCCCTTTGTTGTAGAGAAGTATTTTAGTTTAATGAAGTTCCTTTTTGCTGCCAGTATTAATAGCTGCCTTACTGGGATCTTGCTCTGAAAGTCCTTTCCCACCCCTGTAAATTGAACTGATTCCATACATCCTTCTCTATCAGACTTGGGGTTTTGGGTTTCATGCTAAGGTCTTTGATTCATTTGGAATTGAGTTTGTGTGGGGTGAGAGGTAGGGATCCAATTTCATTGTTCTACATGTAGCTATCCAGTTTGGTCAGCCCCGTTTGTTGAGGGCTTTCCTCTAGTTTTTTGTCTGTTTGTTTTTGTTGTTTTGGTTTTCTTTTTTTCTTTATCAAAAATCAAGTGAGTGTAGGAGCATAGTATATCTATAACTCATATTTAATTATGTCTGGGTTCTCAATTCTATTCTGTGGTCAACGTGTCTGTTGGTTGAAATACCATGCTGGTGTTATTACTAAATTGAAATCAGGCATGGTGATACCGCCAATCATTCTCTTGATTGTTTTGTCTATTTTCTTAGGGTTTCCATGGCTGGGAAGAGACACCATGACCAAGGCAACTCTTACAAAGGACAACATTTAATTGGCTGTGGCTTAGAGGTTCAGAGGTCCTTTTCATTATTAGCATGACAGGAAGCATGACAGCATGCAGGCGGGCATGGTGCTAGAAGAGCTGAGAGTTTTACATCTTCATCTAAAGGAAGCCAGGAGCAAACTGTTTCCAGACTGCAAGGAGGAGGGTATCAAAGCCTACTCCCACGATGATACACTTCCTCCAACAGGGCCACACCGACTCTAACACCTCCTAATAGTGCCACCCTGGGCCAAGCATATTCAAACCACCACATCTATCCTTCTTCTTTTGCATTTTCATTCAAAACTTAAGTTCGGTTGTTTGTTTGTTTGTTTGTTTTTCAACTTCTGTGAAGAATTGTGTTAGAATTTTGAGGAAGGTTGCACTGAATATATAAATTGCTTTTGGTGTGATAGCCAGTTTCAAAGTATTCATCAGATGAATCCAAGAGTATAGAAGTTCTCTCCATATTCTGATATCTTCTTTGATTTCCTTCTTTGATGTCTTAAAGCTTTCACTTCTTTGGCTAAATTTATCCCTCCCCCCACACTCTTTTTTTGATGCAACCTCACAATTGTTTCCCTGATTCCTTTCTTATTGTTTTTGTTGTTGTTCTTGTTGTTGTTGAGATAAAGAGAAGGCATTGATTTCTGTGAGCTGATTTTATATTCTGATACTTTGTGAAATGTGTTTATCAGCTGTGGGAGATTTCTAGTGGGGTCTTTAGATCCTTTATGTACAGAATGCTATCATCTGCAAAGATGGGCACTTAGATTACTTCAGGTTCTCCCTCCTCCTTTTTTTCTCTCTCTCTTTATTGTTTTAGCTAAGTAAGACTTCGTGTAGTACATTGAATGGAAGTGGAGAAAGTAGACATCCTTATCTTGTCCCTGATTTTAGTAGAAATGCTTTGACTTTTTCTGCATTTAGCACGATGTTGCTGTGGGCTTGCTATATAATACTTTTATTATATTAAAGTATGAGCCCCATATCCCTAAAATCTCCAAGATTTTTATCATAAAGGGATATTAGGTTTTTTTCACAGGCCCTTCCTATAGCTAATTAAATGATCATGTAGTTTCTGTCTTTGAGTCTATTCATGTGTTAAGTTATATTTATTGATTTATATGTGTAGAACCATTTCTAGAATGGTTCTTTATAGTAGTGGGTGATCTTTTTGGTGTTCTCTTGAATTAAGTTTTCAAATGCTTTATTGAAAGGTTTTGCATCTTTGTTCATCTGAGAGTTTTATCTGGTTTTGGTGTTATAATAATACTGAGTTTATAAAAATAATTTAGAAGTACTCTTCTCTTTTTGTTTTAGATACTAATTTAAGGAGTATTGACGTAAGTTCCTTGAAAGTCTGATGAGATTTTGTGCTAAATCCATCAGCCCCTAAGCTTTTTTTTCCTTCTTCTCCTGTTCCATTGGTTGTTAAGTGTGTATTTAAATTACTTACTTCATCCTGTCTGAACTTTGATAGATCATATGTATCTAGAAATCCATTGATTTCTTTTAGATTCTCTAGCTTAGTAGGAAGAGGGTTTGTTTTGTTTTGTTGAGATTATAATTACATTATTTCTTTCTTCTGTTTCCTCCCTCCAGGGTTTCCCATATACACTTTTCTTACTGTGATGGTTTGTATATGCTTGTCCCGGGACTGGCACTATTAAGAGGTATGGCCTTGTTGGAGGAATTGGATAATTGTGAAGGGTGGGCTTTGAGAGCCTCTTCCTAGCTTTCTGGAAGCCAGTCTTCTCCTGTTTGCCTTCAGAACAAAATATAGAACTCTTAGCTCCTTTAGTGCTATGCCTGTCTGGGCGCTGCTATGCTTCCAAGCATGATAATAATGGACTGAACCTCTGAACCTGTAAGCCAGCCCCAATTAAATGCTGTCTTTATAAGAGTTGCCTTGGTCATGGTGTCTCTTCATAGCAATGGAAATCCTAACTAAGATGCATGTTTTCTTTCAAACTCATAGCCTTTTTCTCATTTACTATTTTTACATGTATATATGTATATGTATACTGAGGTCTCATCAGCCTTCTCCCATCTACTTTGGCATATCTGTTGTGGTCTGATGCCCACCCCCACCCCAGCATAGCTGTAGCCATTTTGTTTTATGCCTGCCAGTCATTAACACAGAAAAATAACTTGTCTCAGAGCAAGGTCATGTTGAGCACATATCATGTTCTGTCTGTTCTGATCTGTATAAAGTTTGTTAATCTTAAGATTAGAAGAAAAGAGTTTTGGACCAAACCTGGGATAGAGTTCCAAGGACCTATCAAGTTAAAGGTCAATATGAACTCTTATGGCTTGAGTCAGAACTGACTACCAGGCAGAATTTCCTGCACCTGTGTATGAGCTCATTATGGTTTTTGTGTCTGACACTGGAGAATACTAGGAATAAGCCAAAAGTTATGATTATAATACTCATGCTCTGCTATCTCAATGTTCAGGGATTTCCCCTGTTCACCATCCATCCACCATCCCTCTTACCTTACTTAAGATCAATCAGCTTAAAAGTTAGTTGATAATGCTTTATCTAATGAGCCAAAATGTAATATTGCTCCCCTCTTTGCCTTTTAAACTTTTGAACCTGGGTTTTCCAATATATCGCAGTTTCAGCCCCTGATCTGAACTATGTCCCTTGTCTGACCAGTACTAGGATGTGAGTTCAACAAACCATCTCTGTCTGACAGCAATTGGTGTTCATATGGTTTGTGGAGCGACTCCTAGACCACAACAATGTCTCTCGGTGTCCTCCTTGTTCATCTCTTGTTTAGGCAGTTGTGTTGGTGAGACTTTATGGATGTAGCTTCTGACATCAGTAGGAGACATTCTCACAGCAAACTCCTTGATCTTTTGGCTCTTAGAATCTTTCCACCCCTTCTACCACAATGTTCCCGGAGCCTTAGGTTTGGGAATGTTTTGCAGACATATCCACTGGGACTGGACTCCATAACTCTGTATTTTGACTGGTTGCACTTTTCTGTAATGGTCTTCATCTGTTGCAAAGAGAAGTTTCCATGATGAGAGGTGAAGACTACACTTATTTGTGTATATAAGGATAACTATTTAGAATGTCGTTAGGGATTGTGCTGGCTTAATAAAGTGGTAGCTGTAGGTTCTCTTCTAAGCTTGATGACTTCTCTAGCATTGAATAGTTGGCTGGGTTCCCAGTACCAGGCATGATTTCCGTCTTATTGAGTGGCTCTTAAGACCAATTAGAGAACTGTTGGTTATCACCAAGGTATGTGTGCCACTATTGCACACTTGGGGTATTGTGCCTTGCTGGTCATTGTTATGGTTCATAGGTATTACATCTGGGTATGACTGTAGTTTGCTCCCTTCCTTTGGAAGCTTGCATGGCACCTTCTGTTACCATGAGAACTAGTCCTCAGGGAGGTAATGTTCAGATCAGGTCCAGTTAAGGGGTCTCTGGGCTCTGTTTCTGAAGTTCATGATATCTTCAGCAATAATGACTTCTACCTTTGGGAGGCAACCCAAGGCAGTAGCAATAGTCTGCATTTTTGAGAGTTCCTTGAAAAACTCTAACCAACAACTCAAAAGAGCTTCTAATGTCTGGTTTTGGGGTTTTTATTGGGTAGTCTTTGGTTCTTGGAAGGGCATTATTATCCCAAATGAGAGTAATTTATTTAAATTATATAAATAGATAGATAGATAGAATTATATGTATTATAAGTTTTTCAGATAGTAGTGTGACTACTTATGACTTTTTCCAGATATTTATTATTTTACCTGCCTCCCTCTTTCTGTATTTACCTCAATCCTTCTTCCCTAAAGTTCCCCATTTCCTACTTCCTCCTTAAAAGCCCCCCTTTTCCCATTTCCCTAATCATATTTCTTGTATCCATTATAGTATATAAATTTTTAACTTTACAATTCTCTGAATTTCCTTAGTCCCTATTAAAATGCCTCCTTTTATCTCTAATTTTATTAATTTGAGTCTTTCTCTTTCTTTTGATAATATTAACAACTATTATATTCTCAAATATTCTCAAAGAACTTTTGTCTCCTTGATTATGTGTATTTTTAAATTTCTATATCATGAATTTCATTCCTGAAGAGATTTGGTTATCTCTTCCCATCTACTGTTGTTTCTTCCTGTTTCTCCAGTGCCTTCAGGTGCACCATTAAATTATTAATTGTTTCCATGAAAAATCTTCCTCTTAGGACTTCCTTCGTTGTGTCTCATAGATTATGGTATGTTGCTTTCATTTTCATTCAATTCTAGGAATTTTTAAATTTCCCATTCAATTTCTTGCTTGACTCAGTTGTCATCTGGTAGCATATTGTTTACTCCCCATGAGTCTTTCTGTAGTTTCTATTGCTCTTGATATCTACCTTTATTCCACTGTGGTTCGATAGGTGCAGGATGTTATTTTAGTTTTTCTATGTGTGTTGAGACTAACTTTGTATCCTAATACATGATTAATTTTGGAGCAAGTTCCATGTGCTGCTGAGAAGAATGTGTATTGTTTAGCCTTTTAATTGAATGATCTGTAGATATCTTTTAGCGTCTTGGTGTTTCTATTGCTGTGACGAAACACCATGACCAAAAACAACTTGGGGAGGAAAGGGTTTATTTTGCTTACTCTCCAGCTCCTAGGGCACTCTCTTAATTAGTGATTGGTGAGATAAGACCCAGCCCGTTGTGAATGAGAATACCCCTGGGCTGGTGGTCCTAGGTTCTATAAGAAAGCAGGCTGAGCAAGCCATGAGGAACAAGCCATTTAATACCACTGTTCATGGCCTCTGCATCAGCTTCTGCTTTCAGGTTCCTGCCCTATTTAAGTTCCTGTCCAGACTTCCTTGGATGATTGTGATATGTAAGAGTAAGCAATTCCAGACTTCACTTGCCTTGGGTTGCTGTAGATTACAATGAGAACCCTATTGTCTATTGTCGCTTTGGGGACAGAATCTCATGTCATTCAGGCTGGTCTCAACCTGCCATGTGATGAGGATGACCTTGAACTTTTTCTCCTGCTTCTCCCTCCCAAGTACCAGGATTACAGGGGTGTGCCTCCACATTCCACTAGACCCCCAACTCCATTCCTCTACCCAGCCTCCAATCAGTGGCTCTGATGGGGCCCTGTCTGAGATGGTCCAATTTCACTGTCTACTTGACTGGGTTTAGAATTACCTAGAAGAATGGTTCCCAAGAGCATTAATGGAGGAGGGAAGACCTGCCCTGACTAGAACAGAAAGGGAAAAATGAAGCCAGCAAACTCTGCAGCAGCGTTCAGCTATCTCTGTCTCCTGACTGTGGATGAGGTGTGACTAAGCTTTTTTTTTTTTTTAGATTTATTTTATTTATTTATGTATATGAGTACACTGTAACTGTACAGATGGCCGTGAGTCATCATGTGTGTGGCTGCTGGGAATTGAACTCAGGACCTCTGCCAGCCCACTCGCTCAGGCGTAATTTACTGTAGCTGCCTTCAGATGCACCAGAAGAGGGCGTCAGATCTCATTACAGGTGGTTGTGAGCCACCATGTGGTTGCTGGGATCTGAACTCAGGACCTTTGGAAGAGCAGTCAGTACTCTTACCCACTGAGGCATCTTGCCAGCCCATGACTAAGCTTTTATAATCCTGCTGCCACAGATAGAGCTGCCTGTGCCACCACACCTTCCTCAACATGGTGGACAACACCCTCAGAAAACAAACTCAATAAACAATGTCTTCCTTAAGGTACTTTCGTTGGGCCAGAAAGCTTTCGTGAACCCCAAAAGACCACCAAGTAGCCGATTCTGATGCAATCGTACTACGGTCTCTCTTTATTTGCAAGCTCAAGCTTGGACCACACTGCAGTCTCTGACACAGCAGAATGGGAGCCCCAAGCCTAGTTTCAGGCAAGCATTTATAGAGGGTATCTAGCCTGGCACACATCTGATGGGGGGGGGTAGGACTAATACGGAATTTTGTTGCCCTTTAACATAATTGGCTGGTTCTGGGAGCCAAACCATAAACTTAACTTTTGTTTTCCTCCTGATTGGTGGTGGTTAGGAAGTGAAGTGGCAGGGGCAGGCTTGCAACCTGGAGATGCAGATTTTTGGGGGAATAACCTGGAAACTGGTACTAGATGCAGGTCTTGTTGAGGGGTAGCCTGGAAACTGGTGCTAGGTACTGACCTGTTAGTTAACTCAAGTTCAACCTTAAGTCAGGTTCTCTAAGATGGAGTCTGAACCCATAAGATCACATTTTTATCACGTAGTTTGTCAGAGCAACAGGAAAAGTACCCAAGACACCTAGCAATAGTTTAAGAACGGAGCCCACCAGCTCCTTCCACCATGGCTGCAGTGGCTGGCTCAGAATTGGGCACATAACCTGGTTAAAGATAGTAGGACATTATGAGGCTTTTGCTAATGATCCTGAGACAGAAATAATTACCCATTTTTCATTAGACACAAACAAAGTAGGTAGCCCAGAGGAGCTAGGGGCAACTTATATATTCACAAAGCTTGAGGTTAACTGAAAATAGAGTTAACCCAGAAAAGGGAGAGCTGGGTCCAGAGCCCTCCTTACATATCTTGCATGAGAGTCTGATATTAAACCTGAGGCCAAGATCCCCAGGACTAACCTGTTTACCAGCCCTGTCTCAAGTTCTACACTCTGGCCGATCCTTGTCTCTGAGAGAGCCTGGGGCTAAGGAGCAGAGAGTCAATGATTACATAGTCTGAGCTCAAGTTTATGGAGGCTAGCGGGCAATATCACAATACTCTCTCTGGACTATGGCGTCATACTCCAGCTAATTTGTGGGACTCTAGGAGCCTCTCAATTCCCAGCATGTCCCTGGTCTGTCGAAATGGGTCTATGTGCAGAATTTCACTTTCTAAGAAACAAGGAAGGGAACACTCAGGGTGTCCCTTCAGAGTAGGAATATCCTCTGAATATTTTCTCCAGATTGATAGAAGAGCACTCTTTGTTCTCGGAAAACATCATGGAGGCCCCCGGCTTACCTAAATTCCTCCCTTTGCTACTCTGTGAAAATCAACACCGAAACAGAAGGGAAAAAAAGTGGCCCACCTGCTGAGTCTGTCTAGTTACTATGGAGGTCAGTAAGCCCCAGAGTCCTTCTCTTCAGGTCTGCAGGACTCACTGTTAGTAGAGATCATTAGTACCTGGCCAAAATGCAGGTCTTACCACACCATTCAAAATTAACACTCTGGGGACACTTGGACCCACCGTCACCCAGGCCATCGCCTCTCTCCAGTCCCACTTCTCCCACGGTCTACTAACAGTCTAGGGGTAGCATTCCTCTAACAGTCCAGGGGTAGCATTCCTCTAACAGTCCAGGGGTAGCATTCCTGGAGATAGTCATTACAGCAAGCTGTCTGCTCTTCTGTGCATTTTCTCACATTGTTCCTCTGCCTGGATGTTTCTCCAGGCTGTATCTTATGCCTGTCTCTAACTTTCCAAAACCATCTCGTATGCCAGCATCTTCCCGACCCATGGATCCCTGCTTCGCACTCCACGAATGACCTTCCCGTTCCAAATGCCCATAGCAGTCTGAGGCTATCCAGGTTATATCTGCCACTTTTACCTAACTTCTGCACAGCCTTTAATGTTCACTTCCACCATCACCTCCCCCAGAAAGCCCACCCTGATGCTCCCAGACTTGCTAGAACCTATCAAGCTTCATGCTTTGGGAATGACTTTTGCACAGAACGACCTCTGTGGCAGGTTCAGTGTCACAATGAGTATGTCCCAGACAATCTGCTGATATGAGATATAATGTGGTGGCTGGTGTGGTGGGCCCATGCCGAGGGATCCCTGAAAAATCACACCATGTGATAGACCTGGTATAAAGGAGGCTTATTTGGGGGAAGAAAGAAGAGTGAAGACCTGGAGAAGGGGTAGAGGCAGACAGGAGCAGAGGCATGAGGCCAGAGAAGGGGGGCAGAGTAGGACAGAAAGAGAGGCCCGTGGGGGGGACGTATGGGACTAGAGAGAGAGAGAAGAAGAGAATGAGGGAGGAGAGAGAGCTCGGGAAGTGAGCAGCCCTTTTTACTTGCTGCTGCTGCTGCTGCGGCTGCTGCTGCTGCTGCACCTGGCGGTGCTAGATCCCTGGGAGGAGCCCATCTGAATTGCCTGCGAGCCAATATCTGCCACATAATGCAGACAAATGCTGTGAGTGTCATGACCAATCTTTTCTGTCAACCTGACTAGATTTAGAATCTCGTCACATTCCTGGGAGTGATGGAGAAGGTCTTTGCAGGGAGCTAGACTCAAGAGGAAGACATGCCCCCCCCCAAGATAAATGGCACCAGTCTATAGCCTGGGGTCCTGGAATGAGTAAAAAGGAGAAAGAGGCCAAAGGATGACATTCATGACGGTGGACACAGTGCGACCACTAAAGTAACTCATACAGTAAACTTCACTGGGCTAAAATGCTTGCCAACTGGGACAGTGTCTTAGAGACAGACGCACTCACAGGGATTAGCTACCCATGGTGAGCACAGAATCAGTGATCCTGACACAGTCATACTCAGCCGACTGTTCTGGCTCTTCCCTGGCATCATGGGAGTTTGTCCCATCAGCTTGCAAAAAAAAAAAAAAATTAAAATAAGTAACATGCTGAACAAGGCTCTTGGCACTAGACGGTGCATAATTATGAATAAGGCATAGTCTTGTCCCCAAGCCCCTTAATTGGCACACACGAGTGCATTACATAAGTCTCAGAGACTAAACCAATGGTGCATGTGCTTAGCCTGGAGGGGGCTGAGGAAGGCTTTGCAGAAGGGGCAGTATTTGAACCTGATCCTCAAGGATGATAAGGGAGCCTACGGGGCAAAGACAGATATGAGGCAGTCTGGGTAAAGGGATCAAAGTAGACAGGCTAGAGTGGGTATGTCATGTCACATCTGCAGGGTGGCATGGACCTAACTGGCTGGCACTAGGGTCTTCATAGAAAATGAAAGATGACATGAGGAGAGGGTGTAGTGTGGCTTTTGGGGGAGGGGCTCTTTTACTGTGCTGAAGGTGACACTTTGACTTAATAACCATCGGGGAGGCTTGAACGGCGTCATAAAAACTGGGATCAGTGTTCAGGATGGATAAGGGGACAGGGAGATGCATCAGAAAATATAGCTCTGGTTGGTGAGGATGACGAGGACCTGGACAGGTTTCTGTGCGAGAGGAGGGGAAGAGATGGCTTGAGAGACGCTGTGCAGGTGGGAGAGCCAACCCGTTCAGCATTCCGAATCCTTCCAAGTCCCTTTTCCACACTACCCACATGGTCGCCCGCTCCCAAGCAGATTCTTCTTCCCTCTTTGGCTGTCAAATTCCGAGGCAAGGCCGTTCCAAATGCTGACTATGTCTTCCTTGGCCCATCTCAGCTTTTGGCAAGTAACTTGGTGCCATTCCCCAGCAAGCTTTTCTTGAACTTCATAAAGTTAGCAAAGAGAGAAGTGTTAACAGTATGATCTGTCCTAATCCCAGCCCTAACACCAACCCAGCCTTCTCACTCCCTCCTGTGCTGCCAAAATCAAAAGAGAAGGCCTGTGCCAGTCGAGCGAGCGAGCAAGCGATTTCAGCTGAACAAGCACTCCAAGGGTCACAGAGCTGCTAAGCTTGCAGAATGCTCTGCCGTTTGTTTCAGAACTGGCTTGGGGCTGTTGGTGGAGGTCCTCGTGGGTAAAACAAAGGAACCTGCACAGTGTTTTTCTTTGGCAAACAAATAACAGACCGTTGATTTGGGATTCTAGGGCAGATGCCCTTCATTCAGAGAGTGGGGGGGAGGAGGAGAGGGAAGGTGTATCTTGGATCATTCCCCTTTTAACATGAGGTAGAAATAATGTTTTGCCAGCAGCTTAAGAGAGACCAAGGGCTGGGGAACACACACAACGTGTATTCTGGGTCCACTTCTTTAAAAAACACGATCGTGTTTAATTCCGCACAAAAACCTATAAGGCAGGTGTAGTCGGTTGGCTTCCCAGATGAGAACGCTGAAGCGCAGAGAGAGGCATTTGCTCAAGAGAATGTGTAAGCAAGCTTTGCTGAAATATGTTCTACATAGATGTGTCCTTGCTATATGACGCCAAAGCAGTTTGCATCTGTACAGCTTGCAAAGGACGTTCACCGCCGTCTTCGCTCAGAATGGCTGTGAGGGAGCTAGCAATACTGAGATGTGGGGGAACTGAGAGTTCACAAGGGATTTGACAGCTGGAAAGTGAGATTTAAACAGAGAAGAAGTCCTAATCCAGTTTGTTCTTCATGGGGGGAGAGGGCTTCTGTAAAAAGCAAGGGGGAACATAAGAAAGAGATGGGCATTCACAAAGGAAAAGCTCCAGGTGGAGGTGCCTAGGGCTTTCGGAAAAAGTGAGTAAGATCCACACGGACAGGTTGCACGGATGTGCAGTTTCTCTCATGGTCATATGTACCAGTTCTGGAGCCGTACTGCCCAGACCTCAACCCAGATTCTGCCCTGTTGCCCACCATGTCTCAGTTTCTATAAGTAGGAACAAAAGTAGTACTTCCTTCAGGTTCAAGCCATAGGAAAATGCAAAGGCTCTTTGGAAGAAACGACTATGTGATGCTGGACAGGGAGGTTAACAGAAGAGTCATTGTCGGCTCCAAACTTGTGCTCAGGCAAAGTCCCTGTTAAAAATTAGAAGACGAGGGACTGGAGCGATGGCTCAGTGGTTAAGAGCATTCATTGTCTGCTCTTCTAAACGTCCTGGGTTCAATTCCCAGCACCCACATGGCAGCTTCACAACTGTCTGTAACTCCAATTCCAAGTGATCTGACACCCTCATACCAATGCACATAAAATAGAATTAAATACATTATTATAACAAATTAGAAGATGAACCTGGATGTGGTGGTGCACATCTTTGATCCCAGCACCTAGGAAGCAGAGGCAGGTGGGTCTCTGAGTTCAAGGCCAGCCTGGTCTAGAGTTCCAGGACAGCCAGGGCTACACAGAGAAACCCTGAAACCTTGTGGGGCCGAGGATGGTGGGGTACATGAGTACATGAGCAACACAGCTTGAAGTCAACAGAGTGCTAAAAGTAAAATGGACTGGAAGTCAGGGGGCAGGAGTGAAGGGGAAGGCATAGAGTATAAATATAATCAAAACAATTGTATAAAATTTTCAAAGAATTAATTTTTTTTTTTAAAGTGAGAAAACAGGCTGAATGTGGTGGCTTAAGCAATTGGTCACAGCACAGAAGGAGAAGGCAGGTTAGTTACAAGTTCAAGGCCATCTTTGTCTGCAGAGCAAATTTTTAGGTCAGCCATGGCTACGTAGTGAGACACTATCTCAAAGGAACAGGAAGAAAAGCCAAAGAACCAGAAAATAGAATAAGGTGCCCTGTGAGAGATTTGACCTTGAGCTGACCCTTGTTGAATTTTAGGAGCTGCTAGTGATGCAAGTGGGGAATGCTGGATACATGGAGGAAGTGCTATTAGCCAGGACAGGAAGTCAGGAACTACCAATTTCTCCATCCAGAAGTAGTGCATGAAAGTGGTGAGCCAGCTAGTCAGAGAAACATAGAGCTAAGAAGATGGTAAGAGAGGTTCACTTCTCAGTTTGTCTGCTTCCCCTTCAGAAGCCTTACACATCTAGGGAGCTGGCTTTAAAGTAGGCTCTTGGCTGTCCTGGAACTCACTGTAGACCAAACTGACCTCAAACTCACAGAGGCCTGCCTCATCTGCTGGCACTAAAGGCATGTGCCACCACACCCTGCTCAAACCATTCTCTTTTTTTAACATTACTATTAATTGTTTTGTTTCCTCAAAACATTGTATTGCAATTGTGGCCACCAAGAACCTGGAGGTCTGGTTTCTGGATAGAGATCTGAAAAAAATGCAGCTGTTGAGCCACGCATAGCAGCTCACACCTTTAATCCCAGCACTTAGGAGGCAGAAGTAGAAGTAGGTGGATCTCTGTGAGTTTGAGGCCAGCCTGGTCTATAAAGCAAATTCCAGGACAGCTATCTCTGTTACACAGAGAAACCCTGTCTAGGAAAAAAACCCAAAACATAACAACAACAAATGCAGTTGTTGGGTTCTCAGGGGAAAGCCCCCCCACAGACACCCCAGCCTGCATGTGGCAAGATCAGGGAAAAGAAAATTAATGTTCATACACAGCAAGGGACAATAGAGGGCCAATCAGCCTTTGAGCAGTCTGATGCAGTCTGCCACTGAGGGGCATCTCTGCACTGTGATGCCCTTGGTGATCAAGAGTGGCTGGGGGACGGGGGGCATGGGGGGGACACTAAGAGCAGTAAGTCCTTTGCAATTAAGCAGCAAGGCAGCTCACCATACACACACACACACACACACACACACACACACACACGCACATGCACACGCACACGCACACTTACACACCCATGTACCAGGCCCACCTGTGAGCATCTACACAGACGGAGAGAGGTTAAGTTTAGAGTTTGCCCCAAACTGGGCTAAAGGTTTCAAAGAACAGTCTTTCCCGTAATGTTTTGTTTGTTTGGTTGGTTGGTTGGTTGGGTGGGTGGGTGATGGTTTTGTTGTTATTTTTTCTAAGGAGACTACACTTAATTTGCAGCCCTCTTGCCTCCTGCCTCAGCCTCCGAAACTGTAACTAAAGCCACATGCCCTTGTACCCAGCAGACTTCCCCTTTGTTATACATTTGTTCAACTGTCAGTCTGGTTTGATGGAAGGGTAAAGAGACGGTATGGTAGGTGTTTGGGACGTCCTGAGCAGCCCGGCTTCCTGAGCTGATCACGCCTAGGGAGGGCAAGCTGAACTCCAACTTCAAACAAAATTTTTTTCCCTCTCCCTCTTCTTCTCCCTCTCCCTTTCTCTCTCCCTCCCTCCCCTTCTCCCACCCCCAGCCCCACATAGCTGGAGCTGGCCTCAAAAATCATTCTATAGCCAAGGCTGACCTTGAATTTTAGGCATGGGCAATCATGCACTCTAACAACGGAGCTACATTCCCAGCTCCCAAATGTCTATTTCTTGCCAAAAAAAAAAAAAAGGCCCAGAAAAGACTACGCTGTCTATGCCGTCCCCCCTCAGCCTCTGGATAGGATCCAAGCACACTGGAGTCCTGGATAGCCAAAGGCACGCGAGAGCCACTTTTGGAGAGAGACAGGAGAAAAGCTCTGATTTTCATGTTAAATCCCCATTGGCCTCAGAAATGTTAAAAATAAACTTTCACCTGCATCAGATTTTCTTTTGTTATCTAGGCCATTGTTGTTGAACAAAGAGGTAGCCAGGGCCTCTTTGGGCAGCTCATAGAGGTCACCTCTGAACCCAGATTGGAGGGACACAGATGATAACAGACAGAGGACCAGCAGGAATGTCATTAGAAATCAAAAACTCTTCAGAACTTCCAGGCTCCTGAGTGTGCCCCCCCACCCCCATCCTGCAGCTTGGGCCAGCTCTGCCAGCTCTATATGGCTCTCAGATTTCCTCCTATGCAGTAGAGTGGGATCCTTGGATTCTTTCCTCTGTCTGGCTTGCAAATGAGATCCCCGGTTTACAGGGGGTGATTTAAATAGGAAGAGGAATCACAGCCTAGACACTGAGGAACTGACTGGTCTCACTGGAAGCAGTATATTGCTATGGGCAGGATTTGGGCTAGAGAGTTGGACAATCAGGTTCACTCAAGATAGTTACTTTTACTGTGTGACATTATGCAAATTACTTGACCTCTCTGATCCCTTTTTCCTCTTTGTAAAACAGGTGCAAACTGATCTGTTAGCAATGATGTGAATTGCCCTTAGTTCTATGGAAATTCCTTTCTGGTTCAAATAAAGTACAAAGTAGGTATTTCTTTTCTTTTTTAAAAAAAGATATGTATGTGTGTTTGTATGTATTTATTTATTGTATATGAGTACACTGTAGCTGTACTGATGGTTGTGAGCCATCATGTGGTAGCTGGGAATGAAGGTTGCTTACTCTGGTTGGCCCTGCTCCATCCAGCCCAAAGATTTATTTCTTGTTATATCTAAGTACATGTAGCTGTCTTTAGATACAACAGAAGAGGGCGTCAGATCTCATTAAGGATGGTTGTGAGCCACCATGTGGTTGCTGGGATTTGAACTCAGGACCTCCAGAAGAGTAGTCAGTGCTGAGCCATATCTCCAGTCCCAAAGTAGGTATTTCTAATCTGTGGAGTTTTTTATTTTAATGTTTACTATTTTCAGTTGTGCCTCCTGAGGAGGTCTGAAGCATCAGATGTCCTGGGCTCTGGAGTTACAGGTGGACGTAAGCTGCCCAGCGCAGGTGCTGGGAACCAACTGGGTTCCTCTGGAAGAACAGCACATGTTCTTAACTGATGGACCAGCATGTTAGCCTTTTAAAGAAATGCTTTTGTTTATGTATTTAATTTATTTATCTCCTCGTTTTGGGCTGCTCTTCGAGATGGAGTTTCAGTAGCTGGGCCACCGTTCCCTAAACGTAATTTTCTGTGAGCATCAGTGCAGGGCAAAGACGAAGTAGCATCACAGCAGAGCCAAGCGCTGGGCACAAGCCTAGAAGCCTCCTGCATCACTTCCGGGTTTTTTGTTTTGGTTCGGTTTCGGTTTTTCGAGACAGGGTTTCTCTGTGTAGCCCTGGCTGTCCTGGAACTGGCTCTGTAGATCAGGCTGTACTCCAACTCAGGGCCCCGCCTGCCTCTGCCTCCCGAGTGCTGGGATTAAAGGCATGCACTGCCCTTGCCTGCCCTTGCCCGGCTCCTACATCTCTTCCGATCCTAACTGGAGCATCTGTAAATCAGCTACACAGCTGCAGTTCGCGGCAGAATGGACTAGGGAGTGAGGCCCAGCTGCGTGCCAGGAAGAGCAGGCGCCGTCTCCAGAGTCTTTGCCACACACATTAATGAAGAAAAAGAAGAGGCTGGCCCAACTGCAGACCACAAATGTGTAGCTGTCGGGTGGCTCTTTCCATCCCACCAGGGCCAAGCACTTGTCCCTTGTAACACAGACAGGAGCTACAGATGCCCAGCCCCTGCAGCCCCACAGTCACAGGTCCACCCTTCCTGATTGCCAAAGAGCAGGATCTACCATCCTGCTCTGACTCCTTCCCCAGATCAGGACGTTTCCCACATGATACCTGCAGGGTCAGGTCACGAGTTCCCTACTCTGCCACCAAATCAGCCTGCTCAAGGAAGCAAGCCCTAATGTCAGAAAGCCACCATCTTAGGAGTTGCCAGTGTTAGTGTGCAGTTCACACCCAGGCACCTGGGGCATCATCCCCCTCCCTTCCTTCATCTGGCTCTGTGGCTCTTAGGAACATGTTACATACTTTCAGCACCTACTGAGGGAGTCACTAGGCTCCTGTGCAGGGTTGCCACACTCGACCTTGCCTTGCCCACTGGTCCAACATTGGACCCTATGGCTTTGCCAGGCCTGGAAGTGTGCCATGTCTCTACTTTGTATTTCTTTACACACAGAAGAATTGCTTGGTTTGTTTAGGTCTTTGTGCTTGGTTTGTTTTTTGATTTTTGGTTTGTTTTTTTTTTTTTTTTTCAAGCAGGGCCATGCAAGGCTGGCCTCCAACTCCTAAACCTTTTGCCTCAGCCTTCTGAACGCTGGCATAGGTGTGGTAATAAGAGTGGCTTTGTATTTTTGTTTTTTTGTTTTTGTTCTTTTTCTTTTTAGAACAGTTCTCACTTTGTTTCCAGTTTGTCCTTGCGCTCCTAGGCTCAAGCAACCCTCCCACTTAGCCTCCTCTGTAGCTAAAACTACAGGCCCAGGCTGCTCTGGCTCCCACATAAGACACCGTGGCCTCCATCCCCCAAGTACTGTTCTGTGCTCACCTGGCATTAGTGTCCTTGTTCCCCTGTGTGCCTGTGTGGGAGAAAGGGCAGCTGTGGGAAGAGTTGGCTCTTATATAGTACAGCAGGTTGGCATTTGCACAGAGTTGCTAAGATATGTCCAAATCCCCAGCTTCTGAACCCCAAATAAGATGACCCATCTTTTCTAACTTGATGAGACAGATGCTCTCCAATAGCTCTGTGACTTGGATAAGCCACCAAAACTCTGAGGTGTCTATCTGTGAAATGAAAATATCTTGATTAGAGTACTACTATGAGACTTAGGGGCTGGATAGATGGCTCAGTGGTGAAGGACACTGACTGCTCTTCCAGAGAACCCAGGTTCAATTCCTAGCACCCACATAGCCGCCCACACTATCTTTAACTCCAGTTTCAGGGGATCTGATGCCCTCCCTAGATACTGCATGCACAGGGTGTACAGACATGTAGCTAGCAAAACACCCATTCATGTAAAATTTAAATTAAAAAAAAAAAATCAACCTCCTGTTATATTAACTGGATGTGTTAGCTCAGGCCTATTAATTCCAGCACTGGCAAGGTTGAGGCAGGAGGATTGCTATGAGTTTGGAGCCAACCTGGGATAGAGTTCCAAGCTCAATCATAAAGGCTCATGCCATTGCCTCTCTATTTGCTTCCTTAAAGAGCCTCAAACTGAGCATGTTGCCAGAGCAAGCCCAGTTAGTTGGAGGCCTACTCAGCTGAGTTCTTTCTAAAACTGCTTTCTGTACAACCTCCATGAAACTCATAATCGCAAGGCTTCCTGGGGTAGGAGAGGATGACGGATGATGGATAGTAGCTGCAGTGCCACAACCAACAGAGCAAAGAGCCTGGCTCTCAGAGACAGGATCGACTCTGTGCTCTGAGCCCAGGACGCCCTCTATCCTCTGCGCTCTGAGCCCAGGACGCCCTCTGTCCTCTGCGCTCTGAGCCCAGGATGCTCTCTGTCTACCCTGAAGGCGTGTCCTCCTCGCTCCTGTGTGGGCTGTGCTGGATTGAGGTCTTGTAATAAACTGTTCTTCCTCTACTTCCCTGAGTTCCACACCCATCACAGACAGACGGACACAATGTCTAGTTTAGTGTGAGACCCAGAGAAGGTTCCAGACCTTCTGTAAACTGATCATCGTCTGTAAACTGATCATAGAGGTGATTGAGAGCATAGAAACAAGAGACCCAAAGGAGTTATGCCCCACATAACTTCCTTTGACTCTATCCCAGCAGAAAAGCCCTGAGGGGGAAAAAACCTACCTGGCCCGAGAATTCTCGAAACCTTGTCTCAGCTGGACCTACCCTGCCATCTAGTGGCAAGCACCTGGAAGGTGGGACGGACTAGACACAGGAGTTAAGGCAATGGGAAGGAAGGTCAAGATTGGTAGGCAGGTAGGGATCACAAGACACAGGTCAGGGCACATCAGAACTCAGAGTGGGTTCATGAAGGAGCCTGGGGAAGATTGGTCCTGTCTCTCCACCTCTTCCTTCTACAACTACCACATAAAGGGTTTTTCATCCTCACTGTGGCCCTCCCTGTCGGCCTTGTGAGGAGGCAGATCAGAAACTCAGGGGTCAGAGCACTTGACCAAGTTCACCTAACTTGGCAATTGAATCTAGGATTATCTGACTTCATCGCTAGGGATTCTGGGAAGGATTCTAGATCCTTCAGTGATATTCTTTCTTAGCAGAGATTAGTGACTCACACATATAATCCCAGCAAGTAGGGAAACAGACATAAGGATTGCCTCAAATTCAAGGTCAGACTACAGAGCAAGTTCTAGGACAACCACAGGTATGAAACAAAACCTCCTTCCTTCTGTCCCTGTCCCCACCTGTGGCCAAACATGGCAAGATATCTGCTCATGCTTATTGTGTAGCACGGCACCATTCCCAACTGTGTAGTCTCTGGGGTCCCCACCAAGCCTGTGCATCTCCTGAAACAGATTCCCAGACCTTAGAGAACTGACTCCATGATAGAAGTATCATAAATTTCTAAATGTACTAACCTTGCCTTTTGGCTCCTGTGGGTTCCACATCTGGCTAACTGTTTCTAACAAGCTAACGGGGCTGGCAAGATGGCTCAGCGGGTAAGAGCACTGACTGCTCTTCCGAAGGTCCTGTGTTCGGATCCCAGCAACCACATGGTGGCTCATAACCACCCATAATGAGATCTGACGGCCTCTTCTGGTGTATCTGAAGACAGCTACAGTGTATTGTGCCAGAGCAAGCGGGGCTGTCCTGAGTTCAATTCCCAGCAGCCACCAGATGGCTCATGGCCATCTATACAGCTACAGTGTACTCATACACATAAAATAAATAAATAAATCTTTTTAAAAAACAAAAACAAGCTAACAATTGAAGAACATCAGCCAGAGTATGGTCTTTGTGCTTAAAAGCTCACCCCGAGAAAGGTTTGGTGCTACACTGGGATTCTGAACACCCAGTGTAGCCATTGGCTGGCTAGTAAGACTTCCTATTGGCTTACACCCATGTCTGATCAGTCTTCTCTGGTGAAGACCTAATAACACCCCCAAAAGAAGCCTTAGTCTCTTTGGCCTGGAGAGTGGAGGGGAAGAGGGGGAGGAAGAAGAAGAGGAAGAGGGAGAGGAAGAAGAGGAGAAGGAAGAAGAAGAGGAGAACAGTGGAATTCCTTGGCCCCTGAAACTAAATCTTCATATGGAGCTTTTTTTTCTTTTTGTCTTTCTTTTATATTTTTCAATTTTTTAAAAAAGATTTATTTATTTATTTTATGTATATGAGTACATGCTGTAGTTGTACAGATAGTTGTGAGCCTTCATGTGGTTGTTGGGAATTGACTTTTTTAGGACCTCTGCTCACTCTGGTCAGCCCCGCTCGCTCCGGCCCAAAGGTTTATTTATTGTTATAAATAAGTACACTATAGCTTTCTTCAGATGCACCAGAAGAGGGCATCAGATCTCATTACGGGTGGTTGCGAACCACCATGTGGTTGCTGGGATTTGAACTCAGGACCTTTGGAAGAGCAGCTGGTGTTCTTACCTGCTGAGCCATCTCACCAGCCCTCTTTTATATTTTTTAATCTTTTTTTTTTTTTCTGAAGACAGTGTCTTGCTTTGTAGCTCCTTCCTGCTGTATGAGATGGAGGTGCCCAAAGTAGGTGTCTCACCCTCTCTATCAAACTTGGTTGAACTTTCTAGAAGTACTCTTGCTTTTCTACAGCAGTGGGAATTGGCCAATGGCTGTCCCTGTCTTGTCCCAGACAGGAAGAAGCCACTCACCAACCTGCTGACCTGAGAATTAGTTAAGGGACAGCAGTTCCTTAACTTAACCCCACCTGGTTCACCCAGATGAGGAATGGATCACCTATTCCTAGCTTGGTTTTGTTTTTTGGTTTGTTTGTTTTTCCTCCTTTTGGGCAATGCATCTAGGCTCAGTTCCTGGGTGGAGTCTTTAAAGAGGCACCAAGGAAGATAACAAGCCTCGGTGTGATTTCCCAAGAGCTGAAATCTGTCTGCAGAATGCCCGTTTGTTTGACACCTTGAAGGCCTTCTAGAGTCGGACGCCAGGCCATGATCTCGTCCCAAGCAGCACTCCGGGCCCTGTTCTTACTCAGCCACTCCCTGAAGTGTGTGTCACATGCCTTAGAGAAGTTGGGGTTCCCTGCCTCTGTAGAATTAGACCACCCCTCGCCCTTAAAGTTTGAGTTGCTAGTTTTTACCACCCCCCATCATCCAAGCCAACCACTTCCTTGACCTTCTGACCGTCCTGCCTCTATCTCCTGAGTGTGGGGATTATAGGAGTGCATCACTGTCTTAGTTAGGGTTCCACTGGGCTCCCTATTTGGGGTGAGTAGAGATGGGTGTTACATCTCCCTAGAAAAAGTTTTGTCACAACACCTGCCATCCCAGCACTTGGAAGGTGGAGGCACAGGAAATTCCAGATCAGTCCGGGCTATGCGAGATCCTGTCTCACAAGAACAAAATAAACACAAGTCACTCAGAACCAGAAGAACAGCAAATAAGATAATTAAGTGGGATGGGAAGCACTAGCCACCCTGAAATGCACAGGCCAGGAGCTCTTCTTTCCTCTTCTCTCCCTGACCATGCCAGGCCTCACGCCCAACTCTCTGTCCTCAGCCTTAGGAGATGCTCCAGATTTCACTTGGAGCCAAATGATTTGATAGCCTCTCCAGCTTGGCTTGTCATAAATGTAACCAAAACCTGAGAAAGCACCACCTCATCCTGAGCCGACAGACCACTTAAGTAAGAAATGCACAGGAGGAGAAAGAAGTCCCCAAACACACCCCCACCCCCAATGCTAAAACAGGGATTGCAGAATTTAGATGCAGGGCAGCTGATAATAGAATGGCGACATAATGGATGGGCTAGTGAATGAATCACAGCAAACGCTCAATCTTGAGGAATGATAGAGGTCCTTAATGTTTTGGTGTGGTTCTTGGCCTTTTGAAGCAGGGCCTCAGACTATAGCCCTGTCTCACCAAGAACCTAGTACTTAGTCCAGACTGGTCTTACACTCTAGGCAGTCTACCTGCTTCATCCTCTGGGTGCTGGGATTGCAGGTGTGTGCTCCTATGCTTGGCTGAATTTCATGACTAATGTGTATGCTTGTCCACTGAATACAACATTCTTAAGAAAGTTTTATATAAAGATTTTTTTTAACTTCATAAAAGATAAGTTCGATTTAGCTCAGTTTTGAAGGCTAAAAGGCCCGTGCATAATGTAGGTCTTTTGACTGGCCAAACTATATATGGGTACATGGTCCTCAAGTTGTTTTTAAAACTTGTGCCCTTAGCTGGCTAATGACGGCACATGCCTCTAATCCCAGCACTCAGGCAGAGGCAAGCAGATCCCTGTGAGTTCCAGGCCAGCCTGGTCTCCAGAGTGAATTCCAGGTCAGTCAACACAACACAGAGGAACCCTGTCTTGAAAAACCAAACCAAATTGAGCAAAACAAAAACTTGTGCTCTTTAGTATCTATGCCCACCCCAAGGAGTATATTCTCTTTTTCTTTCTTTATTCCTTTCTTTTCTTTCTTTCTTTTTTGTTTTGTTTTGTTTTTTGTTTTTTTGTTTTTTGAGACAGGGTTTCTCTGTGTAGCCCTGGATGTCCTGGAACTCACTCTGTAGACCAGGCTGGCCTGGAACTCAGAAATCTGCCTGCCTCTGCCTTCCAAGTGCTGGGATTAAAGGCGTGCGCCACCACTGCCTGGCTAGGAATATATTCTCCGAAAGCCATTTGTTTGAATGTACTAGTCCGTGTATACTTTGTGCATACAAGGGTGTTCATTTTAAACAAAATACTAAAGGTTACAAAACTTCTAAAGGCTCTACATCCATCCTGCCACTGGTGAAACAAGACGGGAAGATTGTCCACGGGTGCGACACTCAGGTGTGCACAGCTCAGAGCTAAGGTGCCCAACAAAATCAGTGGCCACCAAAGCCACACCAAGACAGGGGCTTCCATGTCCTGTCCCTCAAACCCGAAGAATAAGCATTACAGAAAATAGAAGGGTGAATGTGGAGAGTTTTATTCTAAGATTCTTTGTGAGGACTTATGAGAAGGAGAGAGAGAGAGCGAGAGAGCAAAAGAGAAAGAGAGAGAGAGAGAGAGAGAGAGAGAGAGCTCCTGCAGAGCAGGAGTGAGATGCCCACTGAGCTGCTAGTCTAGGGCTTTCTACAGGACAGAAACTGGGAAAACATTGAGATATGGCTGGTCGGTCCAGTTGACCTTCCTACAAGGTGTCCAGGTGCCTCTCAGTCTTGGTCAAATCTTCACTCAGTGCTCATTTAGGCTTTATCAAAGGCAGGAAAGGTAAGACCAAGGCAGATGAAGAGCTGGAACTTCCTTCTGGCATTCTCTCTCTCTTTTTCTTTTTTTTCGAGACAGGGTTTCTCTGTGTAGCCCTGGCTGGCCTCGAACTCACTCTGTAGCCCTGGCTGGCCTCAAACTCAGAAATCTGCCTGCCTCTGCCTCCCAGGTGTTGGGATTAAAGGTGTGCGCCACCACTGCACAGCTCCTCCTGGCATTCTTGGCCTCTGACTAAGACAAAACCAAGGACATGTAAAGCTTCTAGTCAAAAGTAAGAATTAGGGACTGAGAAATGGCTCAGCAGGCAAAGTGATTCACAGCTCTGCTCATCTGAGTTTGATCCCTGGACCCACATAAAGGACCAGCTCCACAGAGATGCCCTCTGACCTCCCATGCCCACACTAGTATTAATTTAAAAAAAATAATTAGAGCCACTGGTTTTCAGGGTCCCTGACCTAAGACTTCCTGGCTAGTCCCCACTCCTGTTCTTATCACTAGGGTAAAGTTCTGCCCAGTACTGTCAACCATCCTCTCATGTTATGATGGGTTGGAAATCTTTATTATGGCATAAATAGATACAACTCAAAATTTGCCATTTCAACTGTACAACTCATTGGCAATTACTACATTCATAGTACTATGTATCTGAGGCCCCTGCTATCCAAACCCTTCTATCCACTTTAATAGAAGCTCTGTAACACTTAAGCAATGACTCATTTCCTCCCTGCCCCATCTTATGTCTACCTTTTCCACCTCAGTAAAGTTGCCCATTCAGACAGTTCTCATAATTGGAATCATGCAATATTTATCTTGTTGTGTCTGGCCTATTTCAATTAGCCCAACGTTTTCCAAGCTCAGCGTGTTGGAGTATATATCGGTACTTAATTCCTTTCTAGGGCTAAATAATATTTCATGATATGTAAAACATTTTGTGTAGTGAGAATTTTGATTCTTAAAAAAAACAGTTATGGGCAGACCTTGGGCACAAGCTCCGCAGCCAGTCCCACAACACCCAGAGGAAGCTCCACTCCCAGGCACTCTAACACGCCCAGGATCAGAGGTGAGGAGGACACATCTGTCTCATTACTGGGAGTAACTGGGACCAGCAGGACCAGGAACACAGGAACTCCGCCAGCCCAGTGGCTCAGGTTCCTTCTGGTCTGTCTGGGCCTGCCAGGGCCCTGAGCAGACCTTGGGCTCAAGCTCCAAAGCCAGTCCCAAAACACCCAGAGGAATCTCTACTCCCAGGTGCTCTAACAAGCCCAGGGTCACAGGATCCCAGAATCACAGGATCACAGAGACAGCTTGACTCTGAGGAGTTCTGACACAACCAGGATCAAAGGAAGGACAGGCTCCAGTCAGATTTAGCAAGGGCAGGTAGCACTAGAGATAACCAGATGATGTGGGGCAAGCATAAGAATATAAGCAACACAAACCAAGGTTACTTGGCATCATCAGAACCCAATACTCCCACCATAGCAAATCCTGGACACACCATCACACCAGAAAAGCAAGATTCAGATATAAAATCACTTCTCATGATGATGACAGAGGACTTTAATAAAGACATAAATAGCACCCTCAAAGAAATACAGGAGAACACAGGTAAACAGCTAGAAGCCCTTAAAGAGGAAACACAAAAATCCCTTAAAGAATGACAGGAAAACACAATCAAACAGGTAAAGGAAATGAGCAAAACCATCCAGAATCTAAAATTGGAAATAGAAGCAATGAAGAAATCAGAAAGAGAGACAACCCTGGAGATAGAAAACCTAGGAAAGAAATCAGACTCATAGATGCAAGCATCACCAACAGAATACAAGAGATAAAAGAGAGAGTCTCAGGGGCAGAAGACATCATAAAAAACATTGACACAACAGTCAAAGAAAATGCAAAAAGCAAAAAGCTCCTAACCCAAAACATCC
>NW_022196894.1:19992931-20001451 GCF_008632895.1 Mastomys coucha | reverse complement strand
TCTAATTTGGTAACTGGAGAAATAGGTCTAATATTGTACAATCTATATACACTTTCAGCTTGTTTGTTTGTGACAGTGTCTTGCTGTGTATAAAATAAGGGTCTTGAGATCTTGTTTCTCCTATCTCAGCCTCTCTATTAGTAGTGTTTATTTCATGTTTTTACACTATACTATGGTTTTCAGAACAGCTTACATATTTTAAAAGTATTTATATACCCAAAAGAAATGTAGACAATTAAATTGGGAGGAGGCTTGTAAGAGAACAACAAAGAGTAAGACTCAATGCTTTGCTTGACATTTGTAACTCTTGTATCAAGTTACCACAGTAAGATCCACGATTTTAAGCTCTACTAAATACAAAACAAACAAACAAACAAACAAAGACCCTTTATATATTTATGTTCATTTAAGAAAATATTAGTAATGATGTATTATTTTGAAATATACATAGGGCGGTGGTGGTGCACTTGGGAGGCAGAGGCAGGTGGATTTCTGAGTTCGAAGCCAGCCTGATCTACAAAGTGAGCTCCAGGACAGCCTCGAAAAACCAAAAAAAAAAAAAAAAAAAAAAAAAAAAAAAAAAAAAAAAAAAAGAAAAAAAAAGAAATATACAGTTAATACATTTGGAGTTTTTTTAAATTTATATTGCGAAAAACGTATGTATTTTCAGTATTTTCAGTATTATGTAGACGAGCATCTACATAAGACTGTTAAATTGATTGTTGTTTTATATCAAAAAACTTCTATAATACTCATTTTTATTGTTGTAATATTTTATAAATTTTAAAGAATATGACAAAAAAGATATTGTAGGTATTGAAGGGGAGGTCTCTGGGAAGAGTTGGAGTACAAAAGGGAAACAAGAATGTGATTTAATTTTATTTATTTAAAATATGTTTTTTAAATGTTAACAAATTCAGATAAATTGAAATCATGTAACTTTTCTCTTCATAATGCAGTAAAACTTAAAACAAAACAAAACAAAACAACAGTAATGCCAGGCAGTGGTGGCGCACGCCTTTAATCCCAGTGCTTTGGAGGCAGAGGCAGGCAGATTTCTGAGTTCGAGGCCAGCCTGGTCTACAGAGTGAGTTACAGGACAGCCAGGGCTACACAGAGAAACCCTGTCTCTAAAAACAAAACAAAACAACAACAACAAAAAAGCCAACCCAGTTATGTTATGTGAATATGTTTTTGTTTTAATCCCAGGTGTGGAACATAGGGCTGCTTCAGCTTCTCCGCAGCTGCTATGATTGTCTCGTGTTCTATGAGGGGTGTGGGTTTTGGCAGCTGCAGGTAGGAATTCTGGGGACACTTGAGAGGTATACATGAGAGAGTCCCGAGAGGGCCTGTAGCGGCTGCTGCCCCCTCTGCTGCTGCTTTCGCTATTGCTGGATTGCTGGTTGGAGATAGCCTGACAATGGAGATTGAACTTGCCCTAAGGAACTCAAGGCCCCTACAAGCAGGAAGTAATCTAAAGTGTCCTATGCCCCCTTTCCCTTCTAACCTTCTTTCTCTCCTACCTAGTGTGGGAGGAATAACAGTTGGAAGGGTAGTAGCCAACACAACCCATAAATAACCCCAAAACATTACAAAGACCAATAATTTTGTTTCTCCATTCGTCTTTTGATGGTCACTTAGGTTATGTTTAATTTGCTGAGAGTTTTGAGATGCACTTGGGGAAACAGAGCTGCTAGGGAAATTTATGAAGGAGATCCCTTATTCAGAAAAAAAGCTGAGTGACTCCCATTCATGTTAAGGGAGATGCTTCAAGCTCCTCACACCAGCCGTGTAATTTTAAATGAACCCATGCTTGTTTCAGCCAGCATTGGCGGACTCGCCCATTCTCCATGGCTAGCCGTCTGGCCCTGGTTCCCATGGCTGGTCTACAGAATGCCAACCGTTCCAGTCTTACTCTAACCCCATGAAAGGAAAACACTAGAGACTTGTATTTATACCAGCCAGATTTTTATCGGTATATCTCCAACCCCCGTACGTTTGTGCAGGGAACACACAACTCAGTATATTTACAAGCTGCATGCCTAGATTGGGCAGATATACCACACACTACTCTTTTGCCCATCTATGAAATCCCTAGCTACCTGTAGTTCCTCAAGGCCATGTGGGTCTGCTCCATTTTCCATCTCTTCTTCTTCCATTTTCTTTTCCCTCTGTCTTCCATCTTGTCTTCCCTATCCTTCCTCTGTCCTTAAAACTTCAAGCCCTGCCTCTCCCTTCCACTGCCCAATCATAGGATCTAGCCTTTATTTGACCAATGAAGATTTCACCTGAAATCACCTGAGTATGATCTACTCCTTGTTGGGGCAGCCCTTAGCATTAAAATACAAACAGCAATCCACAAGACTTGGATGCTGGAGAGAAAGAACTGGAGAAGGCAATGCACTCTGGGACTTCTCAATCCGCCAAACAGCTCTGCCACCATTAGTCACTAGCTGGAAAATTTTAAGAGAAATTTTGTGTCAAATCTCCAGTGTAGAGAACCCTCAGATAGTGTGATAACTTCCCCCCAACCTAGCTGCTCTGTAAAGGGAAATGTGTGGCAAGGACGGCATGATCTGAGGAACAGGTCGCCTTGCAGCCTCAGTGTCTGAGGCTCCTCACATGCCTTTAAAGGCTCCCTGGTTATCTGAGATAAACTGACTAAAGCTTCTGATTTGAGGATTTAGATGGTGGGACGGTGTGGCTGTATTATGTAGGTGTATTATGCATGCTAATTGTGTTCCCCAGAAAACCGTTTGTACGAGTGTTTGCATAGAGCTTCTGTGAACCTGCCCCTAGTTTGTTCTGATTGGTAAATAAAGATGCCAACAGCCAATAGCTGAGCTGCATTTTAGGATTCCTGGGTTTGGGGCCGGGAGGAAAGAGAGAGATGATCTACCACACTGGGAAGATACCATACCTAAGAAAAGTGCAGGATAGAGAGGCATAGGTGCCATGTGAAGGAGCCGCGAGAGCGCAGCCCAGAGGACTACTCGACTGGGTCCAGGGCAGCCAAGATGGAACATAGTAATAACTCAGGAGGTAGAGGTTAAGAGCATGTCAGGTAGGCAGTGGTCCAGTTATTGTGCTGGTTAAAGCATATTAAAATATAAGGGCTGTGTGTGTGTGTCTTTTATTTGGGAACATAAACCTTGGGGTGGGTAGCAAACCTGCTAATAGGACTTACTAATAATTATGTCAACAGGTATGCTTGATGTCACAGTTGGGCTTCATTTGAAAGAAATGAAACATATTGGCCAGTTCCTCCGCTCCACGGAATCCCAGTTTCTCATTAGCTTCTGGGGTGATCTTTTAAGAATAAGGAAGAAAGCAATAAATGTTATAGTTTGCACTTAAAATAATTTTGAATATCCATCTTAATAATGATGCAGGTCCATATTCTTTGACCCCAAAATCTAAGAAACTCTTCAAGTGACTATCACACAGCTTGTCGGGAATCTGATGAACTAACTGGGTGGTAAATGCTGATCCAAACTATGTAAAACTGTATATAGTCTTTATGCGTGGCATTCCACGGACATGGGCAAGCACTTCTTTGCACAGATGTTGATCTGGTCACAGGTTCTAGCCACAGCCCTAGTTGGTAATGTTATGCCCATGTGCCAGCTGACAGACACTCAAGGCTCAACCGTCTGAGGTCCAGGCATCTGGATAAGGTAGCTCTGAGCATCTTCAAAGTGCTTCATCTCCCTTTCTCCGGAGATCCCCCAGCAGGCCTCTGGGATAGTCTACCTTCCTGGCTCCACACAGCTAGTTCCACTTGGGCACTGGTTCCCATCATGCCGGCGCTTTACTCAGGGGATAGCCCATCCATTTCCTCCCCTTTGTGATTAGAGTTATGGTTTGTTTTCTCTCTTCTATCCTTCTAGCCTCTGCCAGGACGAGGCAGGCCCAGACACTGGCGCACATCCCATGCTTACTGACACCTGCCTGACACTAACTAGATGCATAGCTGGCTCTACTAAGGAAGCAGATAGTGTCTCTCATATCTGACTCAGCATAATCTGCCCTCCCTCAAAGGTGAGATGTGACCTTACAGTTCCACTTGCCTTTTTTTTTCCAATTAAAAAATGTGCATGTATTTATTTGTTTGTCTGTACACACACACGCACATGCACACACAAACATGCTCGCATGCACACCACCAGTGTGGGGTCATGCAGGAGTCGGCCCTCTCCTGCCAGTACAGGGGGTCGAGTACTGGGAATCAAACTCCCATCATCAGGGCTGACATCAGTTGTCTCCTCCGCAAGCCACCTCACTGGGCCTCCACTTGTTTTTAGAAAAATGTGCGAGAAATAAGAGTGCATGGAAAACCAGGACTGTGTGGTTTGAGAAGCCTAACTTGTACCTTGGGTGTACCTGACAATAAACTTCCTCCAAATTCAAAACAGATTAAGTAAAAAATAAAATAAAACCATGATTGTCATATGTCTTTTCCCCCCAACACAGGCTCTCTCTGCAAAGCTCTGGCTGTCCTGTAACTCACTCTACAGGTCAGGCTAGCCTCAAACTCAGAGATCCACCTGCCTCTGTTGAGATTAAAGAAATGTGCCACCACCCCCAGGCTATCACAAGCCATTGTTTTTAAAGATTTATTTATTTATTTATGTTATGCATATGAGCACACTGTAACTGTCTGCAGACACACCAGAAGAGGGCATCAGATCCCATTACAGATGGTTGTGAGCCACCATGTGGTTGCTGGGATTTGAACTCAGGACCTCTGGAAGAGCAGTCAGTGCTCTTAACCACCGAGCCATCTCTCCAGCCCCACCAGCCATTTTTTTTTCCCCACAAGCCATTTTTAATAATAAGAACTCCATTCCAGCTCTTGAAGAAGAATCATTGTTAAGTCTGAGGCTGGTCTGTGTACCAAGCAAGTTCTAGGCCAGCTTGTCTCCAAGGAAAAACAAAAAAGGGAAAAAGAAAAGAAAGTTCAAGAACAACACACATGCCCAGCAACAGAATTGTAAAATGTTGCTGTACTAATATATTTGAAGAACTTTAGCAAAATAGGAGTATTCATAACACTGAATAAAGTGGCCCAGTGAGTGTTGCTTTAATATATAATTATTATATTATAAATATATAAAAATAATATCTATTACATCTACTAGAAAAAAATTGGAAGAAACTGGCAGACTTTATTATCTCAGAGATTAAATTGGGTAGTTTTTCTTTTCTTTTCTTTGTTTTTTGTTTTGTTTTGTTTTGTTTTGTTTTTTTGAGTTTTTTTTGGTTTTTTGGTTTTTTGGTTTTTTTTTAGAGACAGGGTTTCTTTGTGTAGCCCTGGCTGTCCTGGAACTCACTCTGTAGACCAGGCTGGCCTCAAACTCAGAAATCCACCTGCCTCTGCCTCCCAAGTGCTGGGATTAAAGGTATGCGCCACCACCGCCCGGCTTTTATTTTTTTGTTTTTAATAATGGCCTCAGTTACTGTTATAAGTGTTTGAAAAGCTAAGGGCTGGAGATTAAGAATGGCTTAATCTCCATTTCTAAATTTTGGGAAATTTTTCTTAATTTCTCCATCTTAATTTCTAATCTAATTTCTGACTTCCTAGAGCCATACAAACACATACCACACAGAGACACACAAATTTTAAAAACCGTATTTTAAAATTAGAAAAAATATTTAGAACTTTGAGTATGGAGACAGAATAATTTATGTAGTAAGCTTGGGGGGTGACTTAAAGGCTGTCTCTAAGTCACATTGTCATCTTGTAACTATGACAACTAGCAGATCTCATAAATGCAGGTTTTTAAAGATTTTTGAAATCTGTTCTCTTGAAACTCACTTTCTGAAAGAGCCGTGCTTTCTCAGAGGTTAAACAGACAGTTCTACCAGCCCTGAACTAATGAGGGTTTGGTGAATTTTGCCTAGCCTGAACCAGTCTGTCCCACAGACTCCCTCTGAGCAGACAGAGAGGTTGGGCAGGTTGGAGACCAGAGGGTACCACACTAGGAGGGCTACAGCGCCACCTTGTGGCCACAATCAACATAGTGCCTAAACATTTTGCTACCTGAGAGCAAATGTGGACTTGTCTTCCAGACAGACAGACAGAATTTCTTGCCTGTAATGACTTGGAACTTTAGATGCCAGAAAAGCTTTAACTACATTAGAGAATAAACCAATGTTATAAGAACAGCCAAGGATACGTCTAAAATTCTAGGATGTTCCTGAGCCACCCCAAACTGTGTTTACCCAGTCCTGTAAGAATGAATACACCATGCACCCCATTACCTATGTGCCTCTGCTCTCTGCCTCTTCCAAATATAGGACAAACAAACACACAAACAAAAAACCACAAGACCCAATGTGAATGCCCTGGGGCAAGGGCCATCGGGAAATATATTTATACACAAGACCTCTCAAGAGCCCATCTTTGGGGGCTGGTGAGATGGCTCAGCAGGTAAGAGCACTGACAGCTCTTCCGAAGGTCCTGAGTTCAGATCCCAGCAACCACATGATGGCTCACAATGAGCAGGGCCGGAGCAAGCAGAAGTCCTGAGTTCAATTCCCAGCAGCCACATGATGGCTCACAGCCATCTGTACAGCTACAGTGTACTCATACACATAAAATAAATAAATAAATCTTAAAAAAAAAAAAGAGCCCATCTTTGAATGAGAGACTGTCTTCTTAGGCTTAGAAGAACTTAACTTCCTCTATAAAATTTTGTGTGATTACAGTTGTTTTTTGTCTTGATCAATACAGATCATAGTTTTTTGTTTTGTTTTGTTTTGTTTTGTTTTGTTTTTTTCAGAATAAAAGATCTAGTAGCGTTCTCACAATGCTACTACCAAGGTAAGTTGAAGCCCAAACAATCACCACCACCACCATCATCACCATCACCGCCACTGCCCCTCTCCCTGTGGTTGGCTGGCCAGGGCGACTCTCATATGTTTTTAAAGCCCCCTCTCCCCCTTCTCCATCCAAATGACTATACCAAGAGTTGCTAATGCAAACAGAAACTTACCTTCCATTTCTGTGGGGAATTGGGGGATATTTAAGAACAGGAGTCAAGAGTTTTCTTTTGTGGTGGGATGTTGGGACACAATCTCATTCTACTTAAGTTACAACTCACAAAAAAATAAAACAAAACAAAAAAAAAAACAAACCCTCCTTGTCCACAGCATCCTGTGTGCTGCAATTACAGGTGCGTGAGCCACCGAGCTGGTATGGTAATTGTCAATTTGACACCATCTAGAATCACCTAGGAAGTGCCTCTTAATAATGGAGAGTCTTGAGTAGCTTGGCCTGAGGGCATGTCTGTGAGGTATTATCTTAATTGGATCAACTATAGTAGAGGGCTCGCCCTGAATGAAGTAGGCAGCCATTTTCTGGGCTGGGCCCTGGACTGAATGAAAAGGAAACCGGTAACTGGGCCCTTGCGCGCATGAATTAATTGGTTGCTCTCTACTCCAGCGGAGTTGGACTACATCCTGGAGCTGTGAGCCGAATGAGTCCTTTCCCCTTGAGTTGCTTCACTTGGGGCTTTTTTTTTAATCACAGCGGCATGAAACAAAACTAAGACACTCAGCATAGATCTCTTCAAGGACTACACATAACTACTTGAGGCTTTTGTGGGCCATAAGGTTTCTATTGCAACTATTCAACTCAGTTGTACGACCAGAACAGCTTCTTTGGTCCCCATCCCCGGCCAGCACCTATGTGGGGACATGGCACCAGTCCTCCCCTCTTCCTGAAAAGAGCTGTCCTTGCCACACACCAGAGGCTGCCTATGAGACTCAGGGCACTGATGGTCAGGAATCTCTACAAATTCATTCTTTTTAAAAAAGACTTATAAGCTGGGCGGTGGTGGTACACACCTTTAATCCCAGCACTTGGGAGGCAGAGGCAGGTGGATTTCTGAGTTCGAGGCCAGCCTGGTCTGCAGAGTGAGTTCCAGGACAGCCAAGGCTACACAGAGAAACCCTGTCTTGAAAAAACCAAATAATAATAATAATAATAATAATAATAATAATAATAATAATAATAATAATAATAAAAGACTTATTATTGATGTGTATGTATGTGTCTGTGCATGCCTTTGAGGGTGCCCAAGGAGGACAGAGGGAGTGTTAAGGTCCCCAGGAGCTTGAGTTACAGGTGGTTGTGAGCCTCCCACGGTTGATGTGGGGAGCTGCACTCCAGCTCTCTGAAAGAAGAGCAATAACCACTGTGCCAACCCCCCACCCCAAAACCCGTTTCTTTCGAGAAGTCTCCTCTTGGCACCTACAAGGTATGTGGTCTGGATGGCACAGTTATGTACCGGAGTATGATCCTTGTGATTCTGAGTTCCAATGCCCCCCTCCCTTCTTCCCTTGCACTCTAAGTTGCTCCAAGGTAACATTCACCTTGGTGTCTGGGATGTCCTTCCCCAAATCCTAGACAAAACATCAGCATTCTGGTGTATTGTTAGGGCCTCTGTGTCGAGGCCCACAGCTCTGCCTACACACTCCTCTGGAGAAGCGAAAAGGCTAGAGAAGACTGCTTTT
>NW_022196894.1:19990753-19992921 GCF_008632895.1 Mastomys coucha | reverse complement strand
TTGATTTTCGAGACAGGAACTCACTCTGTAGACCAGACTGGTCTTGAACTCCGAAATCCACCTGCCTCTGCCTCCCAAGTGCTGGGCTTAAAGGCATGTGCCACCACCGCCCGGCTTTTTTGTTTGTTTGTTTGTTTTGATTTAAGTTTTATTGCATTATGATGAGAAAAGATACATGATTTCAATTTATCTGAATTTGTTAATATTTAAAAACATATTTTAAGTAAATAGAATTAAATCACATTCTTGTTTTCCTTTTGTATCCTAACTCCTCCCAGAGACCCCCCCTTCAATACCTATGATACCTTTTTTTGTCATATTCTTTAGAATTTATAAAAATGAATACTATAAAAGTTGTTTTTTTATAAAACAACAATCAATTTAATAGTCTTATGGAGATGCTTGTCTATAGCAATACTGAAAATACATACATTTTTCTCAATATAAATTTTAAATAACTCTAAACATATTAACTGTATATTTTAAAATAATACATCACTACTAGTATTTTGTTGTTGTTGTTGTTTTTGTTTTTTTGAGACAGGGTTTCTCTGTATAGTCCTGGCTGTCCTGGAACTCACTCTGTAGACCAGGCTGGCCTCGAACTCAGAAATCCGCCTGCCTCTGCCTCCCAAGTGCTGGGATTAAAGGCGTGCGCCACCACCGCCCGGCTAGTATTTTTTTAATGAACATAAATATATAAAGTCTTTTTGTTTGTTGACTTGTTCTGTATTTAGTAGAGCTTAAAATCTTGGCTTAAAATCTTGGCTCTTACTGTGCTACAAGGCCAAAATAAGAACAATTTTTAGACATTAGATTTCATTGTAATAAGGCTGTACTTCAATGACCCTCACATCACCAAAGGATTTTACCTCCATCGTAGCTAAGCTGAGAGTTGACAGTTTTGCTGTGCCAAGGAATGAATTGTAGGCACGAATTTTGGATACAGATTTCCTGCTATGGTCAAAGCTATTTGACTCGAGTGAGTGACTTTATTCTCAGCCCACAGAGAACAGGTTACATTCATTTAAGAAATGGCATGTGTATTAAGATGGTCTATTCATAAAGTCATTCACCAACTGTTTCAATGAACAATGGTTCTGCTTGGAGGGTGGCACAGATATTAGGTGAAGATAAGAATCTGGTTCATTGGCTGTGAAGATTTTGAAAAGCATTCATCTCTGAGAAAGAGTAACTTATAAAGTCCTCTTCTTCAAACTTGATACATAGTTACAAACATCAAGCAAAGCATCCAGTCTCACCCTTTGTTGTTCAAGTTACCTCTAAAGTTAATTGTCGATTTTTTTTTTTGGCTATATAAATACTTTTGAAATATGTAAGCTATTCTGAAAACCATAGTATAGTGTAAAAACATGAAAACAAACAATACTACTAATAGAGAGGCTGAGATAGGAGAAGCATGATTTCAAGACCATTATGTGGTACACAGCAAGACACTGTCACGAACAAACAAGCTGAAAGTGTATATAGATTGTACAATATTGGACCTATTTCTCCAATTACCAAATTAGAGAGACCATTGGATGACAGTCAACAAATTTCCAATTCCTCATATTTTTAGATTTCAATCGATTAGGATATGTTGGTAATATTAATTTCATATTAAGATATTAAGAAAAAGCAATTGTTACTTCCTGCTGTTTTTGTTGTAAGAGGTGGAATTAGGTTTGTGTGGGTTTGTTGAAAGATTACTTTCTTGCTTCTTCTAGGTTGTAGTTTTGTTCTTTATGTTGGTATTTTCCCTCTATTGTCCTTTGTAGGGCTGGATTTGTGGAAAGATATTGTGTAAATTTTGTCATGGAATATCTTGTTTTCTCCATCTATGGTAATTGAGAGTTTTGCTGGGTATAGTAGCCTGGGCTGGCATTTGTGTTCTCTTAGGCTCTGTATGACACCTGCCCAGGATATTCTAGCTTTCATAATCTCTGGTGAGAAGTCTGGTGTAATTCTGATAAGTCTGCCTTTATAAGTTACTTGACCTTTTTCCCTTACTGCTTTTAAAATTCTTTCTTTGTTTAGTGCATTTGGTGTTTTTATTCTTATGTGACCGGAAGAATTTCTTTTCTGGTCCAGTCTACCTGGAGTTCTGTAGGCTTCTTGTATGTTCATGGGCATCTCTTTCTTTAAGTTAGGGAAGTTTTCTTCTA
>NW_022196894.1:19987866-19989751 GCF_008632895.1 Mastomys coucha | reverse complement strand
TCTTTAAGGGCTTCTAGCTGTTTACCTGTGTTCCCCTGTATTTCTTTGAGGGAGTTATTTATGTCCTTCTTAAAGTCCTCTATCATCATGATGTGAAGTGATTTTAGACCTGAATCTTGCTTTTCTGGTGTGATGGTGTGTCCAGGACTTGCTATGGTAAGAGTATTGGGTTCTGATGATGGCAAGTGACTTTGGTTTGTGTTGTTTATTTTCTTACGCTTGCCCCCTGCCATCTGGTTATCTCTAGTGCTACCTGCCCTTGCTAAATTTGACTGGAGCCTGCCCTTCCTGTGATCCTGGTTGTATCAGAACTCCTCAGAGTCAAACTGTCTCTGTGATCCTGTGATTCTGGGAATCTGTGATCCTGGGCCTGTTAGAGCACCTGGGAGTAAAGCTCCCTCTGTGTATTATGGGACTGGCTTCAGAGTTTGCACCCAAGGTCTGCTCAGGGCACCAGCCCAGACAGACTGCATCAGTGCCAGTCTTACAAAACAAATCTAAAGTAGTATCAGCAAAGTATCAGAAGGTCCTCCACCCCACACCAGAGACTTCATCAAACCTAAAGGTGTGAAAGCGGCTGCTGTGGCAAGAGCTCATGGGAGTATCCCTCCTAAGGGATGGAGGTCACAGAAGGAACCGCAGTTGTTTGTTCTCAAACAAAAAGCTGTGGTTGCCTAGTAAATGTCAGCTATCCCTATAGCATAGACAAGGCTCAGACACACCCAGTGCTGCAGTCTGAATATTTGGGAGCCCTGTACAGGAGTGGTCACTAACTCTTCACCAGGGGTTACTCTCACCCACGGATTGTAGACTCTATGTAGTCTGTGCTGGAGTGGACTGAGGACCTGTCTCCTGGGAGATTTTGGTTCTTGGACACTAACTCTGATGATGGGATCCCATCCTTGTTAGCTTACAGGAGATTCTAGAGATTCTATTGGGTTCCTCCCAGGGACCTAGCAAGAGCTTACACCATTACCTGCTGCTGCCAGGTGTGGGCAGTGTATCAAAGGACGGCTCACCAGCCCTGTTTTCCCTCTCCCTCTCCCTCTCCCTCTCCCTCTCCTTCTGTCTGTCTGTTTCTCTGTCTCTATCTCTGTTTTTCTGTCTCTCTCTTCCCCCCCTCCTCTCCCCTCCCCTCCCCCTCTCCCTCCCTCTCTCTCCATTTCTGTCCTCCTCTGTCTCCCTTTCTCTGCCCTTGTGGCTCTGCTCCCATCAGTCTGCCTCTACCCCTTCTCCGGGTCCTCACTCTCTTCCCCTCCCCCATGTAAACCCCCTCATTACCAGAACTGTTGCATGGCATAATTTCTCAGGGGGACAGCTTTGCGTGGACTCACCAGGTACCCCCTTGCCACATTATAATTTATAACAGTCCTCGGCTGCTATCGTGGGCCATATAAACCTGCTAGGATTCATTGTGGTCATCTTGTTCACCTTTCCTAAGAGATATGGGGAAACTGAAGCTACAGGTAGAGTTAACTACATGTATAGGAAAATGTCGGCATGAGGTGGGGGTAGGGGACTGGAAAAATAACCTGTGTGCTTCCCATGCCAAGTCCAATCTTGGCCTTTTGGGGTATGACTGCAACAAGGAAGTCTAGACTGATCCGGTGGCCTTCAACTGGTCACATAGAGCCTAGAGCACCAGTGTGTCCACTGAAGCGGAGCGGGAAAGGGGGGAAGGAGGGGAACAGGAAGGAAACAGGAAGGAAACAGGAGGGGAACAGGAGGGGAACAGGAAGGAAACAGGAGGGGAACAGGAGGGGAACAGGAAGGAAACAGGAAGGGAACAGGAGGGGAACAGGAAGGAAACAGGAGAGGAACAGGAGGGGAACAGGAGGGGAACAGGAGGGGAACAGGAAGGAAACAGGAGGGGAACAGGAGGGGA
>NW_022196894.1:19986183-19987265 GCF_008632895.1 Mastomys coucha | reverse complement strand
GAGGGGAACAGGAAGGAAACAGGAGGGGAACAGGAAGGAAACAGGAGGGGAACAGGAGGGGAACAGGAGGGGAACAGGAAGGAAACAGGAAGGGGGACAGGAAGGGAACAGGAGGGGAACAGGAGGGGAACAGGAGGGAACAGGAGGGAACAGGAGAGAACAGGAGAGAACAGGAGGGGAACAGGAGGGGAACAGGAAGGAAACAGGAGGGGAACAGGAGGGGAACAGGAGGGAACAGGAGAGAACAGGAGGGGAACAGGAGGGGAACAGGAGGGAACAGGAAGGAACAGGAGGGAACAGGAGGCTAGCATCCAGCTTGTTCACTGACTTTGACTGCAATCTGGCATTTACCTAGTCTAGTGACCATCAGAGGTTTTCATGGGCTTCCAAAAGGTAAGAAAGTTGTTGAAGTCACCTGGCAAGCAGATGCTGGTCATAGGAACACCACGGGACCAGAAATCCTTCTCCATTCCCCCTTTCCCATCTAGGTACAACACCTTCAGCTTGCCCCCACACAACCCATCCACATTCTCCAATCTGCCCTAATACCACATGTTTCAGGCTCAAGGGTTTGGCAACACCTGCCTTCAGCTTTCCCTGATGGACAAAATTAAAACCTTTGCACACAAATATACATTTGCATTTTTTTCTGGTGTCTGCACACCATTTGGATTTTGTGGGCAAAATGGAGGAATACATATACAAGTAAGTGTATATATTCTCTCTCCTCTCCTTCCCTTCCTCTCCCTACACCTGGCTTGTGGATTCTCTTTTTTGGTTTTAGTTCCAAATGTCCAACCCTCCTTTCTCCCCCTCTCTCCCTTTCGCCTTTCTTTCCTCATGTTGCTTTCTCACTTTTACCTAGAAAACCTCATGTAGCCTTGGTCAGGAGAGGTGATGCTAAGAAATGACAGGTGGGGTTCAGGTTTGATCTGAATTGGTAAACGTCAGAATTAGAATTCAAGAAATACTTTTAAAGGGGGTGGAGATAGGGTTGGGAAATGGTACAGTGGCACAGACCGGAAATCCCACCTTCTTGGGAGCCTATGGCAGAGAGGATCTTCCTGGGCTGCAGACTGGTT
>NW_022196894.1:19976837-19986173 GCF_008632895.1 Mastomys coucha | reverse complement strand
TAATCTCAGCACTTGAGAGGCAGAGGCAGGCAGATTTCTGAGTTCCAGGCCAGCCTGATCTACAGAGTGAGTTCTGGGACCACCAGGGATACAAAAAAAAAAAAAGGAAAAAAAAGGGGGGAGCTAGTGAGATGGCTTAGCGTATAAGAGCACTGACTGCTCTTCTAAAGGTCGTGAGTTCAAATCCTAGCAACCACATGGTGGCTTACAACCACCCATAATGAAATCTGACGCCCTCTTCGGGTGGTCTGAAGACAGACAGCTGCAGTGTACTCATTTATAATAATAAAAATAAAACTTTTTTAAAAGAAAAAAAAAGTTAAAAAGAGAGGAAAAGGCTGAGGATAGAACAGTGACAGAGAAGCCGTAACACCTGGTTTATCCTCACTACGACAAACCGCAGGGTTCTAACCTCCCAGAACTTAATACTAGGGCGCCCCAAAGTTAATTATTCAGTAAACAGTAAGTGGCATGCCCAATTCAGCAAACATCCCCAAGACGGGTGTGTCCTGTATTTACTTCTCTGAATTGGGTTATGAACTGATGCCATCTGTAACTTTTTAAAAGCTTACTAAGTTTTCAAATGTACACACACACTCACTCACTCGCATAGGGTGGGGGGGGGCAAGGAGAGAGAATTTTTACAGGAGGATAGATTCTATAATTTAAAAGAACAGTTCTTAGCTGGCCATAGTGGCTCACACCTATAATTGCAGCCTTTGGGAAGCTGAGACAGGAGGATTGTTGTAAGTTGGAGACCAGCCTGGCCTACCAAGTGAATACAAAGCCAGACTCCACAAAGCTAAAAGCAACCAGGCAAGCAAGCAGAAGGCGGTTCCCTTCCCGTACATGCTGATCTACCTGCAGGGGACGTGGCCATGTCTCTTTCAGCTCTTTAATCCTGGGAAAACATTTGCATTGTAAAGAATTGATGCCTCAATTTCTTTACTCTGGCTACCTAGTAGGTTTCTAACAGGAAAGACTTAGCATCGTCTCTCCTCTCCTGTCTCCCTCTTCCATGCACACAGTCTTGCACATAAAGCTCTCTTCTACTGACGTGCAAAGGCACACTCCCCTTTCTCCCTGTCTTAGTCAGGGTTTCTGTTCCTGCACAAACATCATGACCAAGAAGCAAGTTGGGGAGGAAAGGGTTTATTTAGCTTACTTCCACATGGCTGTTGATCACCAGAGGAAGTCAGGACTGGAACTTAAGCAGGTCAGGAAGCAGGAGCTGATGCAGAGGCCATGGAGAGATGTTCTTTACTGGCTTGCTTCCCCTGGCTTGCTCAGCCTGCTCTCTTATAGAACCCAAGACCTCCAGCCCAGGGATGGCACCACCCACAAGGGGCCCTACCCGCTTGATCACTAATTGAGAAAATGCCCCACAGCTGGGTCTCATGGAGGCACTTTCCCAACTGAAGCTCCCTTCTCTGTGATAACTCCAGCCTGTGTCAAGTTGACACACAAAACCAGCCAATACACTCCCCGTCCCACTGCCATGGTTGTGGTGTGACCTCTGCTTGCTGCAACACACAGCAGAGATGTGTGAGTCACAGCACACTTTACAGGTGCCCTTACTTCCCCCGCAAGCCCCTCCTTCCCTGGACTGTTACTGGATTTACCTGCTTGCTTGTTTCTTTTTCATTGTACCTTTTACTAGTTCATCCCATATTCTCTGCTTGAAGTCTAAATATACTGCTCATATTTTTTAAAAGATTTATGTATTTATTTTATGTACATGAGCACACTGTAGCTCATCTTCAGACTGTAGCTGTCTTCAGACACACCATAAGAGGGCATCAGATCGCATTACGGATGGTTGTGAGCCACCATCTGGTTGCTGGGACTTGAACTCGGGACCTCTGGAAGAACAGTTAGTGCTCTTAACAGCTGAGCCATCTCTCTAGCCCTGCTGCTCATAGTTTATCTTCCCATGTGCTATCCATGTAACCTCACTGTATGTGGAGTGTCCCTGCCCTCCACCTACAAACTGTACTAAGTGGAGAAGTTGATGGTCGAGTCTATTAGGCAGCTCTTCTCAAATAGCCAAGTTCTTCAGCTTTGAACAGATGCCATATAATCTTAATTTTACCAACACAACCTCAGCAAGTACTTAAAGTACATATATCTCCTAAGTCCCAGGGTGGATGTCGTGGGACGAGGCTTACTTCGGGGACCAGACTAAGACTAGCATGAACAGAAGCAGGTCTGGAGAAGAGGAAGGGACTTAAGAAAGAATACTTTGGCTCCCACCTGACACACTTACTTCTCTTTGCTGAGGTGGTCCCAGAAGTTGGTCACCAAAAAGGCTCCGTGGTCCCTTTTTGAGGCCTCTTCCACAGATGCAGAGTCATCCAGGTCACATCTGACCCACTCAACACCAAGATTCTAAACTACTCAGGCCCTTTCCTGAGTCACATCTCTGATCAGTGCCCTCAATGTGAATTGTTTGTTCTCCAGAATGGACCTGGTCACAGAGCCACCCTGAACCCCTGTGAGGTCAGGAGAAGAAGAAACACAAGGTCAGAAAGAAGGATCAGTAGAAGACCCCAGCTGCATGCAGAGATAGTACTGAAGAAGCCACTGGTAGAGGCACCATGAGTAACTTTAGGCCTCCTGTAGCTTTTAAATTATTTAGATGTACCTTTGTACAAGCCATAGGAGAGAGAGGAATAGGAGAGGCCGGAAGAAAAAAACAGGCTACATAATCATATGCCAGACCCCCCAAGCCCCAATTAAACAAGGGTAATTACATTATTATGCAGACATAGATAGAATGTTGTGGGGTTTAAAAAAAGATTTTAGTTCCCACCCCTCTCTCCAATTATATTTAAGTTTTATTCAAAATTTTCCAGTGCTAAGGATTAGGCAAGGGCTTCACATATGCTTAGCAAGTGGTTTACTACTAAGCTGCATCTCCCCAAGCTTTGTCTGTATTTATAAAACATTTTGAAATCTTTTTGAAAGTTTTGCTTTTTGTTATTGTTGTTGCTGCCACTTTGCCATCCATGGCCAAACGTAAATGGGATCATGTAATCAGATCCTATTGTAAGAGGATCTAATCACCTAATTTATGTTTTCTGAATATAATAATATATGCCTGGGGGCTCGAGAGATGGCTCAGCGGTTAAGAGCACTGACTGCTCTTCCAAAGGTCCTGAGTTCAAATCCCAGCAACCACATGGTGGCTCACAACCATCTGTAATAAGATCTGATGCCTTCTTCAGGTGTGTCTGAGGGCAGCTACAGTGTACTTACATATAATTAATAAATAAATCTTTTAAATAATAATAATAATATATGCCAAAATGACTGAAGACCTCTCCAGTATGGTTCTTTGCCTCTGCCTACTGCCCTGGGAGGCTAACTCTTTTGGATTCTGTCTATGTTTGTGTCAAGTTGACAACCCAACCAGCACAACTGACCTCTTGTCAATAGTCACAAAAATGTGTTGCTATTAAACTATAACCTTTCCTTTCTTGTGTATCCCCAAGATCTCATATCAATATCAACATCACAATATAAAACATATTCCAACTCTTGAAAGTTCCACCATCTTTAAAAACTAAAGCAAGTTAAAAGTTTAGTCTCGCTGGGTAGTGGTGGTGCACGCCTTTAATCCCAGCACTTGGGAGGCCGAGGATTTCTGAGTTCAAGGCCATCCTGGTCTACAGAGTGAGTTCCAGGATAGCCAGGGCTACACAGAGAAACCCTGTCTCAAAAAAACAAAACAAAACAAAACAAAAGTTTAGTCTCTTTAAAACACCCAAAATCTCTTCAAAAGTTCAGTCTCTATAAAATATTATGAGTCTCATAACTGTGGGTTTCTTTACAGAAACTTTACAGTTAAAAAAGAAAAAAAAAAAAAAGAGGCACATATTTCCTGACTCCAGGGCACAGTTATGTTCAAAACAACACTGAAGCCCAGCAATGTTGTACTCCATGTCAGACATTCTGGCCCCAGGCTTGAGCAGCTCCCCCTCTCAGGGCCTGCCATGTCCATACAGTGAGACTCCTACTGCATTTCACAGGTGCAGGCAAGGCAGCCTCCTCTCCACAGCTGCTGCTGTGCTTGGCGGTCATCCCAAAACGCACCTTCACCCATAGCCTCTTGGGGGCTCTCCTCTGGGGCTCTGATCTGAGCACATAGTGTCAAGCCTCAACTTTTCTTTATGAGCTCTTCAATCCTGGGGCTCCAAACTACAACTGAGGCTGCACCTTCACAAATGGCCTCTCCTGGCTTCTCACAGAACTAATACCACCTTGGAGAAACTTCCATAATACCAAGTTTGTCTACCAGCATAAGGTCCAACCTTGACCCCTCTGGACCACAGCTTCTATATGCTGACTCTGAGAAAACATTTCAAAGAAGATTTCACCTCAGTGATGCTGGTCTCTTCTTAATTACAGAAACACAGAATTTTTTTCCCCCCAAGACTGGGTTTCTCTGTTTAGCTCTGGTTGTAGACCAGGCCAGCCTTGAACTCAGAGATTTGCCTACCTCTGCCTCCAGAGTGCTGGGATTAAAGGTATAGTGCTATCACTTCCCTTTTATAAGCCACAGATCCATAATCCAAAATATCAGATGGCCCTTGATGGAGTCTCTAAGGGACTCTCAAACTTCCCTCAGAATTCACAAGACAGGCTTCCATCATAAGCACTTTCTCAGCCTTATATTCTAGATTCCCATAACATTCCCTAAACTCTGAGAACTCAATAGTTTTTCTAGCCCAAAGTTTCCAACTCCTTCCACAATCATCCCCAAACCAAGATCAAGTCCGTCATAGTAATATCCCAAAAACCTGATACCAATTTCTGTCATCATCAGCGCCTTCTCCTTCCCTCCCTCCTTCTCCCTTCTCCTGTTTGTCTTTTGTTTCTCTGTGTAGCCTTGGCTGTCCTGGAACTTACTTTGTGGTCTATGCTGGCCTTGGGCACACAGAGATAAGCTTGCCTCCCCAGTGCTGAGATTAATAGTGTATGCCATCGCCACCTGACTTGATAAGAATTTCTCTTGCTGTGATAAAACACAATGACCAAAAGCAACTTGAGAGGAAAGTGTTTATTTCATAGTACAACTTTTTTTCTTTTCAAGACAGGGCCTTAGCGTGTAGCTCTGGCTGTCCTGGAACTCACTCTATAGACCAGGCTAGTCTTGAAGTCACAGAAACCCATCTGCCTCCTGAGTGCTAGGATTAAAGGTATGAAACACTCTGCCCAGCTAGATTTATATTTTAAAAAGAATTACTTTGCCAGGCGGTAGTGGCGCACGCCTTTAATCCCAGTGCTTGGGAGGCAGAGGCAGGCAGATTTCTGAGTTCCAGGACAGCCTGGTCTACACAGTGAGTTCCAGGACAGCCAAGGCTATACAGAGAAACCCTGTCTCAAAAACAAAAAAACAAAAAAACAAACAAACAAACAAACAAACAAAAAGAATTACTTTTATGTGTTTGAGGCCAGAAGAGGGTGTTAGATCTTCTGGGATTGGAGTTAGACATAGCTATAAACTGCCACTAGGGGGCTCATTTTATAATTCTTAAGGTCACATTCCACCACTAAGGAACTCAAGGCTAGGAACCTGGAGGCAGGAAACAAAGCAGAACCGTGAAGAAACGTTTCTTACTGTCCTGCTCCTCCTGGCTTACTCAACTTGCTTTCTTTTCATTTGGGTATTTGAGGTAGGGTCTTGTAGCCATCCACCAGCCATGGATGAACTGGGTTTATCTAAAAGGGAGGCTGGAAAATGAAAAGGACCAGGGGGCAGGGAGTGAGAGAAGAATGAAGCCAAGACAAGGTTCTGATCAAGGTTCCAAGTTTAATTTTCAGCACTGCGTTTATATAGGAAAAACCCACAGACCCTATTCTTTCTTTCAGCTGGATCATGTTGCAGAGCAAGCTCAGCGGGCAGTCTATTCTTCTAAGTTCCTTTAGGAAATTGCATGACTCTACCTAGGTCGTTAAGGTCCAATGTGGCACATGCTCGAGGTCTATTCAGCCTGCTCAAGGCTGGGAAGGAAATGGGGTCTCATTATATAGCTCTGGCTAACCTGGAACTAGCTATGTAGACCAGGCAGACCACAGCTCACAGAGATCTGTTTTGTGTAGTTTTATGCTCTTACCTGACTTTTACTTCAGGAAGTGACCACACTACCAGCCCCCTCCCAGCTTCCCTTGAATCCAAAGATAAAACACACACACACACACACACACACACACACACACACACACACACACACAAAATTTTCTTCTTTTCAATTTGCCTTATGACACAATTGCTGGGTGTTACTATATCCCACCTGGAAAAGCATGCCCTTAATAATATTTTTATCTCTGCTTCTCCCACCTGCCCTAAACTTCAGTGGCTAGTCCCACCTAGCCCCTGCCAAACATCCCTGATCTGTAGTAATGGCCACAGGACCCAGCTCTTCCCAAGAGCTCACATGGCTACTACTGGCTTTTTCCCACCTCACCATACTGCACCTCTAACAAACATACAAACATTCCTTTTCTTTTTTATAAAACACAACCTTGTGCTGTAACTCATATTTAGAAACTCACAAGTTCACATCTCCAGCTGCCATATGGAATTACAACCATCGGACCACAGATCGGTAAAATTCCCGTTCTGGTTGGCGGGCAGGACCACCCCTTCTCCCAAAGAGGTTTGGGCTCTCTCTATGGGCTTAAGGGGCAGACTTTCTACAGTTCCTATGACCAGTCTCCCAGCCAGTGCCCCACTTTAGGATTTTGACCCTTGGGTGAGCCCCCCCACACACACCTTCCTCTTGGAAGTAGTTTTTTCCTTGATGCCGAAGAAAAATCCTAAGCTTAGGTAAACCATTCTCCCTTGGGACCAGGGCCCACTCAACCACTAGCTTCCACGTGATGGCCTGGTTAGCTAGACTTGGCTGCTCACTCTCATTATTATTTTGTTCTCAGAACTCCAGGTAGGAATATTTTAATAACGCCCTTCATCCAAAGGATCGGTCTTCACTGCTGTGTCCCTACTGGGACTCCTCCCAGTCTGATCCACAGGCTAAACTTGGCCCCTATGCCCACCAACCAATAACTGTACATGGCTGCTTAAAGGTACTTTTACAACTCCCCAGCGATCCAGCCGTGCCCACGTTCCTGTGGCCTTCTGCCCCTAGCTCTCTCACTCCGGTGGCTGCTGCCTGACTATCCTCAGCTCTCCATATTCTCTCTTGCTCCCTGCCTGCTTGTGCTTCTGCCCACTCGACTCTGCTGTCCTGTGCTTCTTGGTACAGGTGAGAAAGACCACCTTGAGTACACTTGCTCTCCTGCCTGAGGGAAGTTGCTAGGAGACAGAACACTACTTCAGGCACTGACTCTTGCCCTGCCCAACTCACTTGCTCCCAGCTCACCCAGAGCCATGCACCACTTATATTCCTCTGAATGTTTATCTCTGCTATGCTTCTGTTGTTATATGACTTTCCTCCAGGCAGAGCTGTAGCTTGAGCGACATCTTAGCTAAGCGCAGTCACGTGGCCGTCCTTTAACTGAGGACGGTCCTAGGACCGCTTCGTTATGGAAAGTCCCCGGGCCTCTGCCTTTAGGAATACAACCTGCCAAAGTCACTTATCAATTAAGATGAGGTTTTCATTTTATCCTGCCTTGGTAAATAATGATTTCCAAATGATAAAATGTTAAAGATCACTGCCTTAAATATATGTTTAACCTTGTTTTTGCTACCGTCATTAAGTTACAATGTGCTGTCTTAATTTGCTAGGACATCTAGGACAAATGACTAAACAAACACAGGTTGTCTAACTCAGATATGCTTAATAGATACTGCTCTCAATCTTGTCAGAAATCTGCTAAATGTAACGTTAATGGGTTTTTTTGTTGTTGTTGTTGTTTTATTTATTTTTTGTTTTGTTTTTTTCAAGACAGGGTTTCTCTGTGTAGCCCTGGCTGTCCTGGAACTCACTCTGTAGACCAGGCTGTCCTGGAACTCAGAAATCTGCCTGCCTCTGCCTCCCAAGTGCTGAGATTAAAGGCATGCGCCACCACCGCCCGGCAACATTAATGTTAAATGCTTAAGCTTATGACAGTGACCCCCAAAGCCTAACAGTAACCCCCTCCCCCCAAGGTCTCCGAGAAGATAATGGGCACAGCAACAAGACTGCCTGGATTGTGGTATGACAATCACTGAGAAATACCACTCTATTTCCTCATCCACTGCCACGGCCTGGCCTACACTGTGGACAGAGGATACTCACAGGATTAAATGCCTCATATTGCCTAAGTCAAGGTGGGTTATTTCTTATTTCACAAGTACCTACTCCACAGGAAAAAAACTTTTCATCTTCTGGGCCTAACAGCCAGATTGACTCTGCCCAAGTTGCCATGGAGACCATGGGGACCTGGAAACTTTAGGTAGTAAACTATAGACCAACCTCTGTCATTTTAATAAATACATGACGTCTAGATTATAATTTATTTCTGACTAAATTGATAGCTAAGCTGACTGTAGCTTGACAGCTAGAAAATAGACCCAAGGTAATCCACCACTATATTAGCTCATTTGTCAACTGGTTAACTAGCTAAGACAGCCAGTTCTTATCAAAGACAGATAGGTTTGCCTTGCTCACAGACTTCACAATAAAGGATACTCAAGTTCATATGTAAGCTTTCACAGATGTAACCTTCTGTTACTTCCCTATCTAAACTCAGTTTCCAGGGACTAAATGCTTCATATTTCCTCCTCTTACTATGCCACTGTCCTAACATTAATTGGTATAGTTCTTATAAATTAGCCTAACTCTAATAAAACATTCTACTATACCCTTTAACTGTATACTCACAAGTTCAAATTTTAAGTTTCCTTTGATTGTCTTCTAATTATAGACTTAAAGTGTTCTGCTGAATCTACACTGTCAGCTATCATGCTCAAATATAAGTTCTCTTTCGTTATCTTTTAACTATGGACTTAAGGTGTTTCTCACGCTAAACTATATAATCAACTATCATATTCACAAAATCATCACATCTCTCTCTCTCTCTTTTTTTTTTTTTTTTTTTTGAGACAGGGTTTCTCTGTGTAGTCTTGGCTGTCCTGGAACTCACTCTGTAGACCAGGCTGTCCTGGAACTCAGAAATCTGCCTGCCTCTGCTTCCCAAGTGCTGGGATTAAAGGCATGCGCCACCACCGCCTGGCAAGTCATCACATTTCTGCGTTTCCTTTTATTGTCTTTCAAAGTCAATATATTCAGTTTTCCAGACAGAAGGAAAAACCCCTTCTTGCTCCTTCTGCTCCACAAAAGCTTTTGCTTTTTCTTTTTCTTTTTTTTTTTCTTTTTTTTTTTTTTTTTT
>NW_022196894.1:19971749-19976772 GCF_008632895.1 Mastomys coucha | reverse complement strand
TTTTTGGTCTTCCCTAAGTTCATCTGAAAGACTGTTCAAGTTGTTAACAAATTTATCTCTTTCATAAACTTATAAGCTACAGGAAACTCACTCAGATCTACCTCTCATAGAACAAATAGACTCTGTCCAGATAAGTACACCTGCCAACCAATAGCCTAAGTTCCCACTTGCTACCTATTCCAGAGAGTAGGAGGTAGGATTCCTCTCCTGTGCCCTGGGATTGGGACTTCCCTCATCCCAACCATCAAGACCTAAGGGTTTCGAATGTACACCTAAGAAAAAAAATTTTTCTTCTAAACATACTTAACTTTATTCTCTACCTGTATGTATGTGTGTGTGTGTGTGTGTGTACACGCGTGTACGCATGCGCGTGCGTGTTTCAGCATCTTGTCAAATCCAGGCATTTACTCAAAGTCCTCATCCAGGACAGCTCCAGAGAAGCAACCCACAGATGCTCCAATCTTCTCTCACAGATGCTCCTATTGAACTTGTTTCTTCCTATCCGTCCACAAATGATTCCATAGACCCTGGACAGCAAGGAAACAGCCGACTCTCCTAAAACTGGACCATTTTCTTAGGTTTCACAGAGACATATTGCCCCAAAGTCAGCAGGAAGTAGTTAAAGACAACCAGGCTGGAGAGATGGCTCAGCGGTTAAGAGCACTGACTGCTCTTCCGAAGGTCCTGAGTTTAAATCCCAGCAACCATATGGTGGCTCACAACCATCCATAATGAGATCTGACACCCTCTTCTGGTGTGTCTGAAGACAGCTACAGTGTACTTACATGTAACAATAAATAAATCTTTGGGTGGGAGTGAACAGAGGTCCTCAGTTCAATTCCCAGCAACCACATGATGGCTCACAAGCATTTGTGCAGCTACAGTGTACTCATATACATAAAATAAATAAATAAATCTTTAAAAAAAAATCACGACAACCCTATTCCTGCTTCACCATCACCTCTTTCTAGTTTCACCTTTTTTTTTTTAAGATTTATTTATTTTATGCACACGAGTACACACTGTAGCTGTACAGATAGTTGTAAACCTTCATCGGGTTGTTGGGAATTGACTTTTTTTTAAGATCTCTGCTCACTCGGATCAACCCCATTCGCTCTGGTTGGCCCTGCTTGCTCAGGCCCAAAGATTTATTATTACAAATAAGTACACTGTAGCTGTCTTCAGACGCACCAGAAAAGGGTATCCGATCTCATTCTGGTGGTTGTGAGCCACCATATGGTTGCTGGGATTTGAACTCAGGACCTTCAGAAGAGCAGTTGGTGCTCTACCCACTGAGCCATCTCACCAGCCCTAGTTTCACCTTTTTTAATTAAACCAAAACAGAGGAATGTTAGCATTCCTTCTAGGCTCCACTCCACAATTACCCAGCAACAGCCAGGTATGCCTGACTCAGTATAAAAGGGGCTGTCTGCCCCCTCCTCTCTCTCTTACCCTCTTACTCTTTTCCCTTTCTCTGTCCCTTCTCTTCCCATTCCCCTCTGACCTCTCTCTCTCTCTCTCTCTCTCTCTCTCCCCCACCCCCTCTCTCCCTTCATTTCTCTATCTCTATTCACTCAATTCCTCTTCTTATGCGCCAAATAAACTCTATTCTATACATTACCTGTTGTGTGGCTGTTACTTCAGAAGAAAGGATTCCTCAGCAGAGGTAGCCCCTTCCATCTCACCATACCTCACTTCTACCAAACATATTTCTGGTTCTTTCTTTTTTTATAAAACACAACACGAAGCAGAGCACAAATCATGCCTTTGGTCTTCCTCTGGACTCTCTAATTGATATTCCCTGTTCCTGCCTGCTTATCCTTGCAAGGGAAGGCAGTTTCCCTAACCATCTCATTCAGTAATATGTTATGAGTAATAGAGCTGGAAAAAAAAGAGAAGCTAGTTATTGTAATGATGCTTCAATTGTCAACCTGAGACTTAGAATCACCGTGCAGTTAAGCATCTGCATGGCTATGAGAAGTTTTCTACATTGAGTTGAAAGGCTGGCTCTAAATCCAAGTGCTTGGGCCCAGACTGCATAAAAATGAGAAAATGACCTGAGTATTCATCTCTTAGCTTCCTGGTAACAGGGAAATGTGACCAGGCCTCTTCAGCCGCTGCCACTAGGACTTTCACACCATGGCGAATATTCCTTTGAACCTGAGCCACCACACAGTTACCTTTCCTTCCTTATATTTTCTTTGTAAGGTATTTTTGTCCCAGTAAGGATAAAATCCACAAAGTAGTTGCTGTATACATATGCTCATTTATTTATTTTTGAATATTTTTCTGTGTATGAGTGTTTTGCCTGCTTGTTTATATGTTCACATGTGAATACAGTACCTGTGGATTCCAGAAGAGAACATTAATCTCCTGGAACTGGAGTTTTAGGCAATTGCAAGCTGCCATGTGGCTGCTGGGAGCTGAACCTGGGTCCTTCCAGAAGAACAATGAGCCATCTCTCCAGCCCCCCTAATACAATATTTTTTTAAAAACATAAACTCCACATTAAAAATAATGGCATGATTGCCAGGTGGTGGTGGCGCACACCTTTAATCCCAGCACTTGGGAGGCAGAGGCAGGTGGATTTCTGAGTTCGAGGCCAGCCTGGTCTACAGAGTGAGTTCCAGGACAGTCAGGGCTATTCAGAGAAACCCTGTCTCGAAAAACCTATATATATATATATATATATATATATATATATATATATAAATGGCATGATGAAGGTTTATAATTAGTGCTGTGCTGGAGTTGCAGGACAGCCACTCCAGCTTGATCAGCAAGCCTCAGATCCCAGTGAGAGACCCTATCTCAAACATGAAGGCCTGGCACTGGTGGCACATCCCTTTAATTCTAGTACTTGAGAACAAGATCTCGGTCCAAGACCAGCCTGATCTACAGAGTGAGTTCCATGGGAGCCAGAGGTACACAGAGAAACCCTGTCTTGAAAAAACACCAAACAAAAACTACGAGTTAGCATTCCCTCTAGGCTCCACCCCACAGTTACCTGGCAACAGCCAGATATGCCTGACTCAGTATAAAAGGGGCTACTTATCCCTCCTCTCTCTCTTACTCTTTTTTTTGTTTGTTTGTTTTGTTTTTTTGAGACAGGGTTTCTCTGTGTAGCCCTGGCTGTCCTGGACCTCACTCTGTAGACCAGGCTGGCCTTAAACTCAAAAATCCACCTACCTCTGCCTTCTCTTACTCTCTTACCTCTCTGTCCCCTCTCTCTCCACAGGTTCATGGCCAGCCTCCCCTCTCTCTCTTTCTCTCCTCTCTTCCCACCTCTCTTTCTGCCTTTCTCTATTCTCTATCTCTACTCCTTCCTCAATTCCCCTTTCTATGCTCTAAATAAACTCTATTCTACATTATACCATAGTATAACTGTAGCTCAGGGGGAAGGGATAACATATTTCTGTTTTGTTTTGTTTTTTTTTTTTTAATAAAACACAACACTAGCTGGGCGGTGGTGGCACACGCCTTTAATCCCAGCACTTGGGAGGCAGAGACAGGCAGATTTCTGAGTTTGAGGCCAGCCTGGTCTACAGAGTGAGTTCCAGGACAGCCAGGGCTACACAGAGAAACCCTGTCTCAAAAAACCAAAAAACAAACAAACAAACAAACAAATAAACAAAACCCCCCACAATACTAGGTAGATGGCTAACAAGGAAGAATACTTCACATTCATGCACACACACTTGCAAACATATATACATAAAAACAATAAAGATTTATGCCCCAAATAATGAAAAGGAGGGCCAGAGAGATGGCTCAGTGGTTGAGAGCACTGACTGCTCTTACAGAGGTCCTGAGTTCAATTCCCAGCAACCACATGGTGGCTCACAACCATCTATAATGGTATCGGATGCCTTCTTCTGGTGTGTCTGGAGACAGCTACAGTGTACTCACATTAAATAAATAAATAAACACAAATAGTGAAAAGCAGATCAAAACTCGAAAGAAGAAAGACAGGGAAAGAAATGAAGCTGGGTCCTTTCAGGCTACCGTGGAACTCAACCTGCCTCTGTCTCTCAAATGTTGGCCTACAAGTTTGTGCCACCATACCCACTGGATATTCACACACACACACACACACACACACACACACACACGGTGAAATGAGACAATTCAAACCAGATTAGATTATATTAAAAGCAAGTTTATTGGGAAGCTACTCCCAATAGACCTTCCCAAGAATTGAGGCCAGGGGAGCCACCTTGAGGATGGCAAAAGAAAGAGAGAAATGGTGAATTCTCAGAGAAGAGAAGAAGAGGAGAGAGAAGAGGGAGACTAAAATGACTGGATTGTATAAAGAAAAGAGGGAAGAGCCACCCAGCCCCTGGGCTGGAAAGTTCACAGTTGGGGGGCAGGGGGGCATGCCAGATAGGGACTGAGGAATGCTGGGAGAACCTGTAGGCCAGGTCTACTTTGATAGGTAAAGTATGTATCTCAGTCCGTTGTCCCTGGGTCTGAAACTAAAAACCTGCTTTCTGTAATTTTCTGTAAAGAATACCATTTCTGTAAGAGCCTGGTATGTCCTCCTGCCTGTTTTCTTCTACTCAAATAGAGTCTTTGATGGGGTTTGAGTTGTGGCAGGAAGCGTCTGCAGACACCAGGCACAGGCAGTTCCACGTGTAAGAGGTTTAATTGGAAGGGGGGTAGGGGGGTAGCAGTGCAGGAAGAGAGAGGGGAGAGAGAGAAGAAAAGAGAGAGAAAGATGGAGGAAAGTACCCATATATATATATGTCGTGACGTAGCAGTCCAGGTAAAGGTGGGAGCTGAACCCAATGGATTCTGGGAATATGGTGGCCGTTGCCCTGGCGACAGGTCTGTAGACCCGCCCATATATCTGCCACAGGTTCTGGATGCTAACATACCTCCCTTTTTTTATATTATAAAGAGAAGGAAAGAAAAAGGAAAAGGGAAGCCGATGATGAAAAGGGAATGTGGGCGTCCGTCGTGTCTCTTGGGCTACTTCCTGCTGTCTAGGGGCGTTGTCAATGGGGATAGCTGGCTTTCACCA
>NW_022196894.1:19970386-19970705 GCF_008632895.1 Mastomys coucha | reverse complement strand
TAGAGATCATAATATTTAGATGGCATTACAGACACTGGGATGATGGCAATTTGGATTGGCTCTCGACAACCAGCTATGGAGCAGTTTCCCGACCCTATTTGGAAAGACTGTTTGTCATCTGTGGGGGTTTCTTGAACCTCAAATCTCTAGACATAAGGGCTACCCTGGATAGAAATGAACAACAGGGGGAGGATGAGAAACCCATGTCTAATCTAGTGGGGTCGAGCTCGGCTGTTGGAGTGGAGTCTCACTTTCTGGGATTGGGGACAGGGTAGACGATCTCGTTGTCTTCTGGAGTTTAATAGAGCACGGTCCTGTT
>NW_022196894.1:19942182-19966054 GCF_008632895.1 Mastomys coucha | reverse complement strand
CCCTGGATCCAGGGGTTTGGGGGGCAGTAGCCCGGTGAGTATTAGGGGTGAGAGTTATTTCCGAGGGAGGGGCACCCAGTGTGAGAATGTCCTAACACGTATGTCAAGGAAATCTGTACTCCATCAATTCCAGAGAAGGTTGGCCAGACCTTATCTGGGAATCTGGAGGTCTTCTCCCTGACTGATCCTATTAATTAATATGCCGGTGTCTGTGCAGCTGGTTACGAGCAATCTGGTAAATGGAAAACATGGAACTGAATTGAGTGGTGCCTGAGTAGGGTACGGCTCCCGTGGTTAAGAGTTTGTAGTCTAGCGGCGCTTGGCTGTAGGTTTGTTGTGTCCCGTGGTGTCTGGTGTCTCTAGCAAGAAGTGGTGAACAGTCGCCAGGTGAGTGGTGCTCTCCGCGGAACAGCAGCCTCTACGGTGGTACTGGGAGCGCTCCCTGCGCGGGATGGAATGTAGCAGTGCGGCAGCGGGAGCCGCTCCACCTGGCAGCCGGGGTCCCAGCGGCCACTCCACATGGCCGTGTACCTTGTCTGCCCCGGTGGTGAGGAGCCGGTCGGTAGATGCAAACTGCCACGCTCCCGGGGCTCAGCACCAAAATGATGGGGTTTGAGTCGCGGCGGGAAGCATCTGCACCAGGCACAGGCAGTTCCACGTGTAAGAGGTTTAATTGGAAGGGGGGTAGGGGGGTAGCAGCGCAGGAAGAGAGAGGGGAGAGAGAGAAGAAAAGAGAGAGAAAGATGGAGGAAAGTATATATGTCGTGACGTAGCAGTCCAGGTAAAGGTGGTTGCTGAACCCAATGGATTCTGGGAATATGGTGGCCGTTGCCCTGGTGACAGGTCTGTAGACCCGCCCATATATCTGCCGCAGGTTCTGGATGCTAACAGTCTTGATGTTACCTACCTTTCTCAAAGAAGATTCAACCAGAGTAGGTGAGCATGCATAGACACCCAGGCAAAGGCGAATAAAGTAATCACCCCTGGGGTACTAAACTGAGATTATGGAATATTCTGTCTCTGTCTCTCTCTCTTTCTCTCTCCCTCTCTAGCGCCATGCACAGTTTAAAAAAAAAAATTATTTACTTGGGGTGTGTGCCACATACTTACAAATGCAGAGGTCAGAGGGCAACTTGAGTCTTGTTTTCTCCTTCCACCAAGTGAGTTCTAGTGGCCAAACTCAGGGGATCACTCTTGGTGGCAGATTCCTTTATCCGATGAGCCATCTCTTTGTGCATTGGACTTCTTTGTCTTTAGGTTTCTTGATTTTTCTCTTTTTCTTTGAGACCAGGTCTCATGTAACCCCAGCCTCAAACTCATCATGTTGCCAAGGCTCACCTTTGACTTCCAATCAGTCTTCTGCTTTGAACTCCTGAATGTGTATTACCATACCCAGCTTGAACCTCTTTGTTCTACCCACTGAAAGCTGGCACAAGTATTTTGCCTATTGTCTTACTCTCTATTTTAGGTGGACTAGTCAGTAATTAAACACCCAGTTTGGGGAATGTAGCTCTGCTAGTAGAATGGTTGCCTGTGTGCATGGGTGTCTGAGTTATTATATACTTTTAGTCCCAGTACTTAGGAGGAAGGGGCAGGAGGATCAGGAGTTCAAAGTCAGCCTGGGTTTTACCCTCTGTCTTTAAAACAAAACAAAACAGAACACAAAATCTATCTTGGGCTAGGGATACAGCTTCATGGTAGGGTGCTTGCTTAGTGTTCAAAGAAGACCCTCAATTCAATTCTAAGTGTTGCCAAAAAATTATTGCAATCCTGCTATTCAGATAATACTTTCATTCTTCAGATAGGGAGATGCAGAATATTAACTGGATTTTCCTCTAAATCCACAAAGGAAATAGCAGCAGAGTCCCTTGCATTCTGGTTTTCTCTACCGCCCTGGACATCCTCTGCCTTTTCCAATACACACCCAGTTTCTCCCAGTCTCACCTTTTACTTTTGCTCCTTTGTTTGAGTCAGGAACTTGTTTTTGTTGTTGTTGTTGTTGCTGTTGTTTTTGTTTTGTTTTTCAAGACAGGGTTTCTCTGTGTATCCCTGGTTATCCTGGAACTCACTCTGTAGACCAGGCTGGCCTCAAATTCAGAAATCTGCCTGCTTCTGCCTCCCAAGTGCTGGGATTAAAGGCATGTGCCATGACTGCCCAGCGAGGAACTTGTTATGTAGACCAGGCTGGCTTCTACCTTGTGGTGATCCTCCCAAGTGCTGGGATCTTGTGAATTCATCACCATACCTGGCTACCATTTTCTCTTAACTATAAAAAGAACATGAAGAGTTAGGGAGATGGCTCAGCTGCCCAAGCATGAGGTCCTGAGTTGGGATCCCCAGAAAGCAAGCAAAAAGTCAATCGTGGTAGCATGTACTTGTAATCCCAGCATTGGAGAGGACGCAGAGACAGGGATCCCTGGGTCTTGCTGACCAGCCAGTCTAACTAAATCTCCAAGCTTCTGCAGGTTATATGAAAAACCCTGTCTGGAAAAAAAAAAGATGGAAAATAACTGAAGAAGACACTAATTGACAATTTCTAGCATCCATATATTTGTGCACATATATACCCACATAGACAGCACATACACACCCATTAAATAAATAAAGTGCTGCAGTGGTAAACATGCCTTTAATCCCAGCATTTGGGAGGCAGAGGCAGGCAGATCTCCCTGAGGTTAAGGCCAGCCTAGTCTACCAAGGGGTTCCAGGACTATATAGAAAAACCTTGTCTAAAAGAAAAAAACAAACAAACAAACAAAACAAAAACCCAATAAATAAATAAGGTGGGAACTCTAATAATTCATCTGATAATAAACTTAGCTTGATTACTGGTTGAATTTATTATTTGCAGAGACACTGGGTAAAAGGATAAAATTAGGGAAATGTTTATGAAAGTCTTGGTTGCTCAGTGAATAAAAGCATTTTCTCCCAACCCTGATCTGAGTGTGATCCCTGGATCCACCCACCTGGTAAAAGACAGAACTGACTCTCACAAGATGCTTTCAGACCACCATACCACCCACTTCTGGCATGCATGTATGCACTCATTCGACCAGACACACACACACACACACACACACACACACACACACACACAACTTGAATGAACAAACGTAAAATAATACCAACACCAACATCAAATTTCCATGAAGAAAATCTGAAAAAGTTTGGCAACTGTGAAAAATGAGGAACAAATATTTCCATGATAATATCCCCTCCAAAAAAATCATTCTTCTGCATCCACCTACCCACTCGGAGACAGGGTTTCTCTGTGTAGCCCTAGGCTGTCCTTGAACTCACTCTATAGACCAGGCTGGCATTCAATTCAGAGATCGGCTTGCCTCTACCTCCCAGATGGTGGGGTTAAAGGCGAGTACCACCACCACCTCTGGCTCTAATTTTGGACTCTTGATTCTCCTCCCTTTATTCCCTAAGTGCTGGGATAATAGGTGTGCCACCACACTCAACTCTAATGGGAAAACCATAGCAATAAGTGGAACTCAAAATATCTGCAGCTGAAAAATGTGAGGATATGTAACTGACGGATGGAGGTCATAGTACAGTTGTAGTGTGCTTGCCTGTAATGGTAAATCTGTGGGTTCAATCCATAGTACAGGAAGAAGAAAACATAGACAATAAATATTAGGGAGCTGATATTGATTAGGTCAATAACACTAGTGGTTGGCACTAGTGATGTTAGCCAGATATGGAGCTGTTGCCCAGGGCTGTCTGGTCTTCTTGAGGTTTGGCACCATCTGGTGGAAATGATCTCAGGTTGAAATGATGATGTGGTTGGTTGAAGGGGACTGTCCCTCGGTCTCCTTCCTCCGTGGGTAATCACAAACTGGGTTAAATGAGTCCTGGGAGGACAAACGGTTAATAAGGAAAGACACAGACGCCAGGTAGATGTGATAAGAGAGAGAGCTTTACTGAAATTCACTCAGTATTTATAGTTATGCTTAGGAACCAGACCCAGAGGAAATCGAAACTTGCCCATCTAACATAAACACCAGAAAATCCATTAACACCAGACCAGAAGGAGATCTTGAAAGAAAGATCCGGCAAACCTTTAACATAAACATGAGACCTGCTAAGTCTTTGATCTAAGGAGCAGCAGTCAGGGTTCCACACAGCGGGTGTCCAGCCCCAGGTTCCAGCCTGTTGAGGCTGCATACAGAAACCAAGTTGTTCCCAAGCAAAAGGGGGGTTGGAGACCACAGTTGGTGACTGAATTCTGTGTAAAGCTGGCTGACCAGATCAACGACAGTTCTTTCATTAATTAACTTTTGTTTTATTCATTGAAACTAAGAGTGTTGGATCATCCTGTAGCTCAGAACATTCACAGGAGCTTTGTATTAAACAAGACTGTCACTGTTGCTCATTCAAAATGGTATTCATCTGGAGAACTCATTTGTCATAGTTTTCTATAGATATTTTCAGTGTTCTTTCACGCCATCCTTAGAGGCTAGAGCACAGGCAGCTTCTCCCTAACAAAAATCCATTACTACAGGCTCTTTTCTCTTGACTTGCTGTTCTGTGTCACTTTTTGAACGGGGTCTCCCATGTAGCCCAGGTTGGCTTTAAACAGCTAATTGTCCTTGGGTTCACCCATGATGGGATTACAAGGATTACAAGTTTGCATCACCCTGCCTGGCCTCCCATTTCTCCATTTTTTTATTACTTTCTTTTTTTGGGGGGGGGGGGTTGAGACAGGGTTTCTCTGTGTAGCCTTGGCTGTCCTGTCCTGGAACTCACTTTGTAGACCAGGCTGGCCTCGAACTCAGAAATCCACCTGCCTCTGCCTCCCAAATCCTGGGATTAAAGTTGTGCACCACCAATGCCCGGCTTCGCCATTTCTTTCTTTCCTTTCCTTTCCTTTCCTTTCCACTTTCCTTGGTAGGAGTAGGGGTGGGGGTGGGGATAGGATAAGAGACTGGGTTTCTCTGTGTAGACCTGATTGTCCAGGAATTTATTTTGTAGATTAGGCTGACCTGGAACTCACAGAGATCCGCCCGCCTCTGCCTTAAAAGCGTGCACTACCTCAATTTTTCTTTGTTTGCTGTGAATCAGGGTTTCTCCATGTAGACCAAGCTGTCCTCAAATTCAGAAATCTGCTCGTCTCTCTGCCTCCTTAGTGCTAGAATGCCTGGTTTAAATTGCAAAAGTTTTAAATGAAGGTTTTATTTAGGAAGGAAAGATCTGAAAGTCTACATAAATGGGAGGTGAGAATCCAGTGGGTGGCTGTGTTCTCTCCTAGATCAAGAGAAAGAACAAAAGGAAAGGAAATAGTAAGGCAGAACAAAGACATAGAGGAAAATGCAACCATCTCTTCTCTTCTTCCACCCAGGACGGTTCCCTAGAAGGTTCCAGAAACGGCTATGGCAAGGCTACCAACACCACGGTGTCCCAGGGAGACCACTACAGACCCTCAAGGCAGGCCTACACTTTCCCGCCACGCACTGGCTGGGTACTAGGGGCGGGTCAGCACAAGGCGGTAAGGCAGACGTCACGTCCGGTTTGGGAAACGCCTCTGCCGGAGAAAGCGTTTCGAAGGCCTGGTGAAGTGGACGGAGCGAGGAAAGCGCGCCTTCAGGGGAGTGGGTGGGGCCAGGTTAAAGACGGTGGCGTCACATCCGGCAGCGTTAGACCGGTGCGGAGGTGGTGCGGAGCGTGTCGGCTTTGAGCTACTCTCCAAAGTGTGTCGTCGCGCTAGGCTGCGGCGGAGCCTCTGTAAGGAAGGCGGGAGCTTGACAGCTTCAGTAAAGGCCAGTAGCGGTGACAGCAACCCGGAGTCATGAGCGATAGCGGCGAGCAGAACTACGGCGAGCGGGTAAGCGCGGGGGGTGCGCGGGCGGCCACGGTCCCACCCTGCTTCTTCTAGGCCTCTCGGCCCACTCCGGCCGGGTGTCAGGAGCCCGACGTCAGGAGGGAGCCGGGGCGCCGAAGGGCCTGGTGGACGGCGGCTCTGGCCGGAGGGAGGCCGCCGGTGGGATGTGTGCCTCGCACCCGCCACGGCCGTTTTTTTTCCCCTTCCCGGTTACGAAGCCCGGGAGTTGGGGGGGGGGGAGATTAAAAATGGCCGCGGCGTCCCTCGGCGTTGGGGGATGGGAACGGTATCTTATTTCGCCGTTGCTCTCCTGCGAAGCCGCGCCGCAGCCATCTTGGGCTCGCGGGCCGGGCGCGCTGCCAGAGGCACAAAATGGCGGAGCCGCCGCCGCTCCCTGCAGCCAGGCTTCGCCGCCTCTCTCAGGGGCTCCGGGGTGAAACGGGGAAAGGCCACGTGTGGTGGGGAGCCCAAGGGAACTGGTGCTTTCGGTTGATGGAGGGCCCTGGTCCCGGGAAGGGATATCTAGCTCTAGGGGTGCTCTTGGGGCATGTGGAAACGGAAACAGTTGAGGGAAATTGGGGCCGTTAGCTGGAGGGCTTTGTGCTGCAGCGTTTTTCTCATTGTGGAGACCTTACTGGAATAGAACCCAAGGTCACTAGGCGTTGCTGTAGTATAGATTCTCCCTCCCCAGTCCCCCGGGGGTGGGGGGAACTTGTGAAGGAGAAACCGGTGGCGACAGTTTATGGCGCTATTAAACTCTGAAGTCGACATGGTTTTATTTTTTAAGCTTCTACCTCCCAGAGGGTGAAAACGGGTAGAGGCAGATTAGACCCAGTTCAAAGCTTAACAAATGACGCGCCTGTGGCGTGGATGTAGAGTATTAGATTAAAAAACTGTCACGCAAAGAAGTACGGGGCTCAGTGAACAAGTAATTGCAGTTTGAAAACTGCTTAGAAACATAAGAATGTTTTGCTCCTCTGTACTAACGTTTTTATTTTCACAAAAGTTCACAGGAACTCTTAGACTGGCTCGTAGTCTACTTTTTTGGCCAAATTTTTTGGTTAGTAAACTCTTAAAGGGCCTTTGGTAGGGAGCATTCTGGGACTCTTCCATGATGAACTTGGACCCAAAAAGTTAATTTGAACGGATATGATTTTTACATACCGAGATGAGTCCCTTACCTAAGATAATTTGAAGTTCAGTGTAAACCAGTGTGTGCCTTGCCATTTTAGCCTTTCCTAAGAAAAGAAACCAATCGGGGAGTGGGATCAATCAGGAATGTTGTTTTCCTGATAATGGAGATGGAACCTAGCCTCTACCACTAAACTATACCCCAGACTTTTTTTTAAAATTCGTTTTGTTTGAACTCCATCTTTTGCCCACATGTACCTTATGATGTTGGTCCTGCCTCCCGAAGTTGAAATTAGTCTGTTTGAATTAAAAACAGATAAGTTTTTTTGTTGTTCTAGGACCAAATAGGTATGCATCGTCATGCCTTTGGAAATTTTTCACAGTATTAGCTATGGGTCACGTTATTCAAGGAAAAATGCATTTGAATGAAAGTGGGTATTATTTTGAAAGCTGAGAAATTGTTACTTCTGTTAATTTGAGGGTTTTTTTTTTTAAATTTCTACTAGTAAGATGCACCTTCTAGTGATTTCCACCACCACCAATATTTGACCCTATGTCCCTGACTCTCTGGGAACTTAGCTCTGTAGACCAAGCTAATCTTAACCCCAGGCATCTGCCTGCCTCTGCCTCCCTAATGCTGTGGTTTAAGGTATGAATCACCACATCCTGCTAGCAGACCTGACTACTTAATTGAAAAGTATTAAGCTTGAAAGTTGTGGAATACTTAAACACTTTTTTTTTTTAAAAAGATTTAGTTATTATTATATGCAAGTACACTGTAGCTGTCTTCAGACACACCAAAAGAGGGCGTCAGATCTCATTATAGATGGTTGTGAGCCACCATGTGGTTGCTGGGATTTGAACTCAGGACCTTTGGAAGAACAGTCAGTGCTCTTACCTGCTGAGCCATCTCTCCAGCCCCCCACTTTTTTTTTTTTTTTTTTTTTTTTTTAAGAGACTTTTTCTGTGTAGCTCTGCCTGTCTGGAACTCAAATTATGTATACCAGGCTGGCTGGCTTCAAACTCATGAGATCCCCCTGCCTCTGGCTTCTGAGTGCTAGGGATAAAGGCACATGTTGTCACCCCTGGTGTGTGTACACGATCCTTGTTTTAGCTCATGTGTACAATTTTGAGCTACCTGATTCGTGTGCTGGGGCACAAACCTGGGCTCTCCCTAAAGAGCAGTAGGTACTCTTTACTGCCAATTCTCCAGCCCTGTAATTTCGGGTTGTTTTTTGTTTTTTGGGTTTTTTTGTTTGTTTGTTTTTGGTTTTTGGTTTTCAATTGGTATCTTGGGATGAGTGAAAAGCTGAAACATTTAGCTCAACTTTTCAAGAAGGCTTGCCAAAACAAAAGTTCAGGGACTTCAGGGTAAGCTGGGCAGAGTGTTGCAGGTTTGTAAATCCTAGCTACTTACCCTGGAGAGGATCCAGAGTTCAAGGTATCTGGATAAACTATTTAGCAAGACTAAACATTTTCCTCCAAAGGAATAAGGGGTAGTTTAAGGACTGGTTGTGTAACTCAGAATGCTTGCTTGCTATGTAGCCTCATACACAAACATGATACAAAGTAGCTTAAGCCCCCTTGTATTTTACCAGTCAGAGCCATAGATGAAAAGTATCAGATCTGATGGTTCATCTTCCCTTTTATAAGTGTAAAAATCATGTTCAAAGTAATTGTCTTGGATATGCCTGGTATAACCACCCATCTCTGGAACCTGAAAATGAGTTTCATTGACTTCTAGATTCTTAAACTCTTGGGAGTTAATGTATGTGGTATGAATTGTTAAGCTCCCTGGAATCTCAGTAGTGTCTAGTTCTCTCTTCCTGTGGACACTCACACTTCTGGATTCCCCCAAACCCTTTAGACTTTCAAGGTTGTTTCCTAAACAGATTATAATCGAGTGTGTGAAATAGTGTTTAGTTTGGTCACAAAGTTTATTGGATGGATGTTAGCATTTAGCCCTGTTGCTGTAAGTTCTCATTCTTTGCTTTAAAGTTGGTGTGATTAAAATCTTTTCTAGTAGTTTTTAAAATTCATTTTGTAAAGCACCTTTTCTTTGAAGGAAAAACACTACCACTCTTTAGAAGTGTAAAGTAATATTGGTGTTAATATTTGAAAACCCAGTAATAGTTACTGTATAGGGTATGAGGCTTTTTTATTTTTTTCATTTTGGTTGTCCACTTAGCATAAAATTCTAACTTCTTTGAGTCTTTGTCCTGAGAACCCAGAAATTAAGGATTGTACAAGCTAGATAATTTAAATTTTGTTAGCCAAGAGGGTAGAGAAAAGTTTGGGATTAACAAATATTGTGGTAGGATAGTACCTGCTTACTTAGAGAGTGTTTGGAACATAAGCCATCTGAGTCAATCTGGATACCACCCCTGCAAACTGCCTTTCAAATTCTGCAATTTATCTTTTTAGCCTGTGATGCCTTTGTATATTCCTTGTTTTTATCCCTTAACTCTAAATTCTCATTTTTAAAACTAAAACATTTATTTCTAAAGTAATTGTGGCCTTTACACACAGTTTTCATTAACAAAGGGTTCAGTTAATGTGGCAAGTTTAAGTAAATTGTTTGCATACCCTTTTCATTGCTGACTAGACAGGTATAAGTCTCTTTAAACTGGAATTGTTTTCTCTGGCTTAAATAAGAGTGCTTATTAATATTGTGGCTATTGTCAAAATAGAAAGTGGTATTTCAAGAAGTTACAAATGATTTTTACAAGGTAAGTACTACTGGTTTTGTTGAAAGCTTGAAGAGGAATTTGTCTTGTTTGTACGGCCTTTTTTTCCTTTCCAATAAGACCACAAACATAAATGCTAAAAATGAATAGTTTTAACCTTGACTTTGTAATTTGGCCAAGTCATTGATTAGAGCTATGGTTATGCGTCCAGCATTTTATTGTTAATTAGTATTTATACATAGCTATTGTTTTCTAAGAAGGTATGGTGATTATTTTAAAATTTAGTGATTTTACACAGGTATTATTGTAGGATGTGGGCCATTATAGAACTAAGTTATCGTTTTTTAAGTTTCAGGTCAAAATTGCCTATCAAATTATAGTCTCCAAATCATTGCTTTGGAGGCTATTTTCAGGTTACTTACTGGCATAGATTTTCATGTGGCAGTTTGGATGGGGCCCTTTCTACATTAAAATTTTTGTGCTTTTGAGGGAAAGAATTGTTATCAACATAAGTTTAAGGTTTGGTATTTTTTACAAATTTATAAAAAGCACAGACTTTACAACTAGTATAGGTATATCAGGTCCCCCGTCTTTTTTTTTTTTTTTCCTTAAAGAAACTAAAGTATTTGGGGATTTTTCTTCTCCATCCTTTGTAATACTTGCAGGGGAAAAAAAGTAGAAGATACATGCTGGAAATTACAGCATTTGGGAAGTGGAGGCAGGATATCTAAAGCTATATAGTGTCTTTGAGACCATTCTGGGCTACTTGAGACTGGCTCCCCAAAAGGCCCTTTATTCATTTCTGTGTTTATCTTTTCTTTCTGTAGCAATGTGGAGTTTTTCTTTGTTCATCTCATTTTGTTATTAAACTACTCCCCCAGTAAAGTGTTTTTCTAAGTAGGATCCTTTTTCAACCAAATGTATGTTAGCCCAGTAGTTGATCTTGTAGTTTTATGAAGTGGCTGCTTCAGTTTAGCTGAGTTCAAATAATCCTAAATGCAAATATTGTTTAGCAGTGATTTTGTTCTTTGAGTATAAGAGAAGACTTGGAAAAACGGTAATGAAGCAAAGGCCTGAATGTTGAAAAGTCATGGCATCTAGAGCTTTAGTGTTTTCTGAATCTAAGCCCTGTATATATGTACATAAATAACCTTTAGAGAAGCCAGGCACTAAGGAAATGTGCTTGGGCATTCTGATTCCATGATTACATTTGTGCTTCCAGTAAATATTTCCCATTGCATTTTAGTGATGGATATTACAAGAAAATGAATTGTTGTGACTCCCTTAAATAAAAGTCATTAAAATGTTTCCAGATTAAGTGATAATTGACTATAAAATTAGGCTGGGAATTAGGCTTTTTCTTAGTTAGAAAAGATGATACTATAGCCATGGTTGCCTATACCAAAAATTTTTATTTTTTAAGAAAAAAATTTGTTTTTAATTTTTACCAGAAGAAAATGTAGGAGGAAATAGTAAGCATGCAGAAATATTTAGCAGGGTAACAAGGAATTAGACTGTTTTACATGGACAGTAATTAGTGTTCCAACAATGTTCCAGTTTGTATTAAAATTCACTAATACACTAAAGTGGGCCTTTTTAATAATTTGAGAAGATTAACTATAATTTTCCCATAACCAACCTTTCAACTAGGATCTCTCCTTTGGACATCCAGAAGACTAATATTTTGTTAATAGAGGGGGAAACTTACAGAATTCTTTGGACATAACCACTGTTGGAATCAAGTTTGCTGTTTTTCTTTATAGCTGTTGGCATGTAATAGTTGATTAACTTTATTTAGTATCAGGATTTTAGTTCTAAATTTAGTAGTTAAACTACTCTAGTTTCGCTAACCCAGATTTCCCAAGGGTGGATTGAACAGATCCAAATAGTCAGGTTTGCTGACATTGTCTAACAATGCTGTTTTTAAATACACAGTAATGTGGCATTAAATACATTTCCTTATCTAGACAAGTCACAATATTGTAAACCTCTTCAACCCCAGCCTTTGTCATTATTGTGCAGATGAGTTGTCCATGCTTTTCTTTCTTGCACTTTTGTACTGAAATGTGTCATTTTTTTTGACTAGAGATGTGTTTTTGACACTTTGCATTTTCTCTTTAATACAATAAGAAGTGTGAGATGTGATTACAGTTTGTAAAAAATGTTAAATGAACAGTAAATGTTCAGTGGCGCACTTCACATTCATGTTAAGCATGATAAATTTATTTGGAATAGACAAATGATTGCCATATACCAACAGGAAACTATGTAGTTTCAGTTTTTTGAGCTGCATATCTAGTATTTTTTTTTTTAATCCAAAACTACAAAAAGGGATTTTTTTTTTCTAGTTTCAGTTTTGGCACTGGATTTTATCCTGGAGTTTTAAAATATTCTTCATCCTGTTCTTTTTCTATTAAGGTTAATGTTGAAGAAGGAAAATGCGGAAGTCGTCATTTGACAAGTTTTATAAATGAGTATTTGAAGCTCAGGAATAAGTGAAGCTGAAATTTGAAAAAATAAAAGAAAGAATGCATGCTAATTATCAGACCAGAAGTCCCACTTGTAGAATATTGAGCAATTTGTGTGAAGTGGGGAAGATGAAAGAAGTCAGAATTTGAAACGGAAGAATGAAGAAAAGAAATAAAAATGAAGTTAAGATAAGAAGTAATCTGGAATCAGAAAGCACTACGCTAAGTAATTACTAGTCTGTTTATGTGTCCCTGTATATTTTGCTAAACATGCATGCATTATTTGTTTAATAGAAGAAAGTATATACAGGGTAAAGAAGTGACTTCCAAGGGAATCGTTTAAATTAGGTAATTCTAATTTTTAACTGCTTAGTCAAATGATGGAAATGCAATACTTAAAAATAACTATTTGTAGTCAAATAGGCTGCAGCAGTGTGCTATCCATCCTGGGTAAATGGCCTCCCATTTTATTTTGCCTTAGGGTTTTCATCTGTTATACTCTGCTGGTTCTGGGGCATGAGTATGAGTTGGAACTGGTGGTCTCTTACTTAATGCCCTTTGGACTTTGAAAATGCATGATATTTTCTGCTTTAATACTGAACAGTGTATAGTAGAATTTTCTACTGGAAAAAATCAAAGATTGTAACCAGGGTGATAATGGGGCTAAACCCCCAAAATCTAAGCAAAGCATCCAACACCATTATTTATGTTGTGATGAAAGCATTAGGTTTTCACAAATTTGTGAAAAGCTACACCACTTAAGTCCAAATGTTGAGATCTACATGTGCCAAATGAGGATGATTCTTTTATATTGTTTTTCAGTTTAACGCCTGTTCCAACTGAATTTGGGGTTTTGCTGAAGTATATGTATAGTAGCTTCCCTTAAAAGAAATGGGTCATACAAAGTAAAATGAGAGCTAATTCAGAGTGTGATAGAGGCTGGTATGTGTGCCTTTTCTCTTATCCTTAGTTTATTATAATGATCCTAAGTAAACATTGTTTTCTTCTAGTGTGCTACTCTGAGAAAAACCCAAAATTCCTGTCTGTGTTTTGACTGATTACATATTTAGATGATTAGCATAATGCTAATAGCAAACACACATAATCCAAAAACAACAAATAGTTGTCTTCACCAGGCCGAATATTAAAGATCATCTTAAAGCTATGGCAGCTTTAAATTTTTTTCTGAGTGTTGTCAGGTCTTTAGAGCTATTGGCAAAAATAAATGACTGTGAAGGATGCATGTTGTATTGGTACACTTTTTAGTCTATTGTCAGTGCTTTTTACATTATTTCTGCATCTTGCAAAGAGAACACAATACTCTCTTATAGGAGTTGCTTTGTAAAACTAATAAAATACTTGAGTGGTTTTAATTTTTTTTTTTTACTCAAGCTTATGTGAATTTGGAATTTTATTCTATAGCCCAAGTATGATACATTTAACATGAAAATAATGTTGATGTTAGAATATGTTTCCCATCTGTTTTTTTATTGCCTCTTTGGTTCTTGAGTCTCCTTTGGACCATTGAGAGTGATGCTTTTAGGTCCTGTTCACAGGGAAAACTGAATTAAAATCAGGGCTGAAATGGGGTTTGGAATAGGGGAAGGTTATTTTTCGAAAGAATCGTAGAAAATATGTAACTTCTAATATTGAATTTGTGAGGCCTTAAATAGCATAGTACTAGGGTGCCCAACAAACTAAAAGCTGTATTTGTATTCTGAGCTGCTATTCTCTATAGGAGCTACAGACTGCTTGATTTTGTTTTAAACTTGACCTGTTCCTTATAGGTTGTGCACTAGTTAAAATGATGGCTCAGATTTGAGAACTTTTTTTGTAATTTTTTCTGGGAATTTCTGGCATTGTTTTATTTATGGCTTTACATTCATGATCTCTTTCCTTTCAACATTGGCTCTCCAGAGAGTAATTCTTTATAGTTTTTATAGCGTTCTCGTGCAGTTGAATTTGAAGTATTATGTATAAAGGATTTTCCTAGCTGGTTTTATAGAGTTGTTTGTGCATTAAGGTTTCAGATTAGCATAGAGCTTTGGATTTAGCTAATCTAAGTCTTGTTTCTTCACACAGAAGTCTTTTAAATTTTTTTTCACCAGTTTATTATGGTGGTCAACATAACTGGAAGGATTTATGATCTTTAAACTCCGATGGCAAGGTTTAGAAATGGTCTTTTGTTGTCCCCACCACCACCCTACCCCTTAGTCCAACAAGGTGACAGTATACAGGCAAGTGAAATCTTGTATTCTGGTGCTCCCGCTCATTTCTGATATAAGAAATAGTTACTCATAAGAAATAGTTACTCAAAAAGTACATCTCTGGCATAGCCTATTAGATAGGGAGGCTGAGTAGGAGCATTCTAAACCATCTGTTTAGACCCCGCTAGCCTACTAGAATTTTAAGGAGAGACTTTACTATGGCTAATTTTTCATACTAGAAATTGAGGGTTTTTTGTTTTTTGAGCAAACAGAGCAGCAGCAAGTCTGAAGGAAGGAATTTTTATTTTCTACCTCTTTATTCCTAGGCATATTTCTGTTAGCCAAATTTTTGTTATATGCTGTGTGGCTGTATGTTATGTTCTTTCTGGGAAAACGTTTCACTTGCTTTCCCTTAAAGCTTCTAATTGTTCTGTGAAGCATTCTTATAGGATTAAAATAAAGGCATTTTTGCTAGCTTTTCCATATAGTAAAGATGGAAAACGCTACTCTCAGTAGTCTTTTAAATCTAAGAAAGTGAAGTAAATTGCCTTCCTGATGTTTGCTTGAGCATTTGATATAGAAATCCAGGGGCTGGGTGATTGGAGTAGTCTCCTACCAGCAGCAATGAATGTTAAGCTATATCTTGGTATTCAAGGCAGCTGTTCTCTCAAACAGCTTATTTTAATCTTTAGTCACTCCTTGGGGATTAAGAAAGATCTGATTTTTTAAAAAGGTGATGCTATCTATGACGTGTCATATCACACTGTGTTTTAGTGTCATTCGGGTATTTTCTAGGTGATTTGGGGCTTTGAAAGCTGAACTCATAACTCTAGTTGTCTGTTTTACTTGAGGCCCCTCTCTTCTATGTTGTATATAAAATACATATTATGTCCTGAGCACAGAGGAAGGGGTGTTCTAAATTATCTCCCTTATTCTGTATGTAAATTAATTCTGTATCTTTATTCTTTTCGAGAATGGCCACACTATTCTATCAAAAGAGAACTAATGTGGTTACTTTTATTTATAAATGTCTGTTTAGATTCATGTCCTTTGTTTTAGTTTGGCTCTAAAAAGTTTTGTGGTTAAAGCTTAGCTGTCTAGGAGAGTTAGTACTCTACCCATTTAGGTATTATTTTTTTTAAATACCTTTGTAGAAGTTTTCTTAGCATTCTATTGCTGTACATGTATTTTCTTCCTACCAATTGACACAGGTTTATAAAGCGGTTATCTTGTTTAGCTATTTCTTTGTCTTTTGTTTGTTTTTGTTTTTTTGTTTTTGAGATTTCATTTGTGTGTGTTAATTGGCAGTTAGTTGGAGTTTTGACAGAAAAACAAGTACATGATACTTGCCTAGGCATCTTCAGAATTTTTCTTCTGGGCTTCTAGACAATGAGCTTCTGATTTTATCCTTGTTTGAATGTGCCTTTGATATCATTTTAACTTTTTCTCGGTTACTTGTTATATTCTGTCTTGCCTCTTGTCATTTTAGTCAATAAAACTAGATCTTTGCTATCTTCTCTACTCTTACACTGTTTGTTGACTTTCTCTGTTCTTAGCTCCCTTTGGTTGCTCTTGAGTTTTGTAGGAGGTCCCTATAGATTGATACCTTCTACCTTCAGAGCTTGAAACTCAAGATTATCCTTACTGCTTTTGCCCTTCATTCAACAAACTTTAATTTGAAATTTTATAAATTTTGTAGGGTGTTTTGCTACTGGAGCAGAATACATTTCATAGTTAACTAAAGTTTGTTCTCGGTCTATGTAGTATCTTTTTCCAAATATAATCCTTGGGCAGCTCTTGAACTGCCTGACTTGGACACTTTTTAAGGGAGTGGAGTTAGATACTTATCTGTGCTCCAGAAAGGTGGACGAAAAGAACCAATTGATTCATGTCAGTTGAAGCAATGAAACCATTATACCAGGTATACTCAATTCCTACCCTCACGTATGTTTTCTTATCTTGGAAGAGGATTGCTCTCCTTGGCCATTTATCTCACAGAAGCTTATTTGTTTTTAACGTTCCCAAAACAGTATACAAATTAAAACTTTTGACATCTGCGTGTAGGAATCCCGTTCTGCTTCCCGAAGTGGAAGTGCTCACGGATCGGGGAAATCTGCACGGCATACACCTGCAAGGTCTCGTTCCAAGGAAGATTCAAGGCGTTCTAGATCAAAGTCAAGGTCCAGATCTGAATCTAGGTAAGAAAGGCCATTTTGAGATCTCTGCTAATATATCATGTAGTTGATAAACTAGCAAAGTTCTGTTACATGTTGGTATTAGCAATGGGGGCCAGAAGACTAAAACAATCCAGCTTCAGGAGTTGGGCTTTGGATCTATCTTTCCCTTGTTTTTGCTCACTTAATCTTTAGTACTTGAAGTGCTTGCAGCACCTTCACTTCTCTCATGTGTTGTGGTTTAGGTGACCACTTTATACAGAGGTAAACACTCTAGTCAAAAGCCATGAATGTTACTAAAATAAACCACTTGTGATGGCCCAAATTCTTAGTGGGCATAATAGGAAATACAGAATAAGGATAGCATTGGGAGAGGTAAAGGTGTGCATAAACCGAACTAGGAGTATGCCATGTGGTCCAATTTTCAAAAGAATTTTTTAAGTATTTTTAACATCATATCTGTTTATTATTTAGTCATAACTCCAAAGACTTCTGTCTTGCAGGTCTAGATCCAGAAGAAGTTCTAGAAGGCATTATACAAGGTCACGATCACGATCTCGCTCCCATAGACGATCCCGGAGCAGGTCTTACAGCCGAGATTATCGCAGGCGCCACAGCCACAGCCATTCTCCCATGTCTACTCGAAGGCGTCATGTTGGGAACCGGGTAAGATTTCTGGGGTGCTACGGACTGTGTGCACGCTGGGCAAATCCGTATTCTACCACTGAGGTGCAGTCCCCAGTCTGAAGACTTATTTTGGAACTTTGTACTTGCTGATCTTTGTTTTGACAATGGAGTTTTGACAACTAGGCATTTATATTGGGACTTATTTTCCCTAGTAAGTCAGATTGTCCTCTCTCATGGACATCTCCCATGTAAAATTACTGGAACCTTTCAACATTCATTTTGTCTGGAGCGCTTATAATATGGGGGTTTAATTTTACTGATACTAGCAATTTAATTTGTTATATTTTCTGGTGGGTTTCATCTATGATCACAATATACAATATAATTTCCCTCTAATTTATGAAGCTTAATATTTGCTTCATCCTTCCTTTTTGCTTCACACTGTTACCCTCATCTATTAGTAGCAACAAAGTGCTGGGATATAGGTGTGTGCCACCACCACCCAGCTGGTTCCCATTTTAAGACAATGTTTCATCATGGTGTGTCACTCTTGCTGTCCTGAAACTCACAGGGTTAACCAGGTTGGGCTCTTAACTAAAAAGACCCACTTGCTCAGTGATGGAATAAAAGTATATCATCTTTTTGCAGTGGGTATATGCTGCACACATAGAAGTCAGAAACCAACTTGGTTTGTCAAGCTAGAAGGGTAAAAAAAGCAGAGGCTTTTACTCGTTGCGCTATGATTTTGTTGGTGGGAATTGAGTTGTATAATGGTTTACTGTAGATGAATTATTGCTGTGAGTTTGAGTCAGTCAGAGTTGTGTTAATCCCCGACTATAAACTAAGTGGTCCACACTTGATTTATTTTTTGGGATTGTGCTGCTCTGATTATGCCTGCTTGTTGTGATTTTTTTTTTCCCCTTTAGAATAAATTCCTAGATGAATATCATCTGAGCTGAACTTCAAACCCCAAAATCAGATTGTTAGATTTCTTTTTACTAAGACTCTTAATAACCCTCCCCTCCTTGTTTTTAATGTTGAATTTAGTTCTCTTGTGGGATTTCCTACCCTTTGTGGTTATTACATTATATGCCACAGTGTTTTGTAAGATACAATGGTGCCTGGTCTTACCATTTTTTTTTTATATGTTAGATTTATGTTAGATTTTCAAAGGTTAAAAATCTCTTTTCTGTTTTCTAGGCAAATCCTGACCCCAACTGTTGTCTTGGAGTGTTTGGGTTGAGCTTATACACCACAGAAAGAGATCTCAGAGAAGTGTTCTCTAAATATGGCCCCATTGCTGATGTGTCCATTGTATATGACCAGCAGTCTAGACGTTCAAGAGGATTTGCCTTTGTATATTTTGAAAATGTAGATGATGCCAAGGAAGTAAGTAAATTCCCACTTTCACTTCAGTTAAAAATGCCAATCCTGCTAACTGTTCTGATAACCAAGTGATTGACAGGGTTATTTGTTTTATAGTATAAATTTAAGATCTAAGGCATGTATAGATTTGAGTCAAAAGAAACAATTTCTATTTGGAATGTGTTAAATTCAGTGAGATTCTGAAGTTATTCTTAACTTTGTGCAAAATTACATGCCCATGAAATAAAGTGTGACTCGGGGCAATTAGTCTTAAAACTAGGCTTCATAAGGTGCTGGCTTTAACCTGGTACACTCTACTTCTTACATTATTTTGAAGTGAATTCCAAACCTGTGACTTGCTGTCTCTGTAATGCTGTGTTGATACATAAACCATGAAGTTTGGTTAAAAAAAAAAAAAAGGATACGTTTTGATTTTTTTTTTAATTAAGTTTGATAAGAAAATACACTGACCTATGTTGGCAAATAAGTGACTTCATTGTTTGAATTTCTTGCCTGACTCAGTAGAAAGTGAGAATGTGATTATCTGTTTAGGAATGTGCAACTTTACATTTTAAACCCTAAATTTGTGCAGAAAGGCCATTGTGTACCTCCTTGTGCGGATTGTATCGGGATCCTCTGGAAAAGCAGCTAGCACCAAACTGCAGAACTAGTCCATGCTCATGTTACTATAAAAAGAGAGTGAGCTATAATAACAGGTCCATGGATAATTGTTGAGATTAAGCTTTTGCTAGAATTTTAATGTAATAGTTATTCACGAAATTGGGAGTTCTCAAATCTAATTTTTAAAAAAAAATTTGGATGTAAATAATTATAAAAATGGCATTGAAATTTTAAATAAAGTTTAAAAAGAGCCTTCTAATATGTCAAAAGATAATAGAAGGTAATAGAATTGACAGTCTTTGACAGTATCAACTTTTTGTATTTGTAAACCTGTATTTGTTTTTGTATAGAGCTACAATTTATAAACCGCCTTAAACTCAAAAAGATAAATCAAGCCTTTTCATAAAGGCTTTTGGCTTCTACAACAGGCGTGTAAATCATACAATGTCAGGGACAACTTTCTTCTAATTCCAAACAGCCCTGTGTGGAGGGGAACATTTGGGCTCTGGTCAGCAAGTGCTAATTTATGGATATTGAAATTTAGGTTTCATAAATATTAGTGTGCTGTGTGTGTATATAATCCCAGCATTTAGGATGTTAGAGACCGGGGGTTTAGCTAAAGTCCTTCTAATTTGTAGATAGGTATTTTGTGGGTCGTGTAGGCTGATATTGTGGTCTGTGTACTTTTTTATTTTTGTGGTAAATTGGGTAAATTGGTAGTACAGAGAACCCATTTATAAATTGTGGGTCCCCCCCCCCCAGCCAAAAAATAGCTCTGAGATAGATATGTTGTCCAGGGTGTATGTAACAATTATTTTTTTATCTTTTGAAGGCTAAAGAACGTGCCAATGGAATGGAGCTTGATGGGCGACGAATTAGGGTTGATTTCTCTATAACAAAAAGGCCCCATACCCCAACACCAGGAATTTATATGGGGAGACCCACTTAGTAAGTTTAACTTCTTTGTGTGATGATGGGTGGGTACTTGAATGGTGTAGAGGCACAGTGTTAGGTATCTTCCTTTATCACACTCAACCACCACCAATCTTGTGACATCTTCTTAGAAGAAATTTCTTAAATATTGCTTATATGAACTGCCACATGTATATAAGATTCAGGGGCAACTTTGTGGAGGCGATTTCTTCCCTACACTTTTATGTGGGCTATGGAGATGATCTCATTTTCGACCTTAATATTCATGTCATCTTCCCCAAGATGTACAACCCTCCCAACCCACAGGTGTTGCCACCTCCCATTCTTATGTTCCTCTCTTTTTCCTTTCCTCTTTTAAAAATATACTGAGTCTAATTAATACATCCACATGCTTCATGAATGTGTGGCCATCTACTGGATCATGTTCAACCTATCATACTTTACATCTTTCTTTAAAAGTGGCTCTTCTCCGCCAGCAGCCAGCAGCTGTTAGAGCTGGTTGGTTCCTTTGATAGGGGTGGGACCTTGATAAGAACATCCCCTCATCCCCACCTGCTGGAATGTTAATTGATACAGGTAACTAAACTGCAGTTACTGTTAGTTTCAGAGTGCAATTCTCTTATCTGTAGCTTTAGAGTCTTCCTGTTTCCCTGATGTTTGAGTCTGGATTAGGGGATCTATCAATATTGATGTCCCATTTATGGTTGAACACTCCTACACATAGTCTGCTGTCCAATACCAAAAGAAGCTTCTCTTAGGATTGGGTTGCTCCAAATCATGAGTCCCAGCATAAGTTTTGAATGAGTGTTTCAGTGAATCTAGAGTTTACTGGTTGGCTGCCGTGAGCTTCTCTGACCTTCCTGTCACCACACATGTGGGTGCTGATGACCTATTTCAGACCTCATACTTAAGCAACAGTTTAAGAACCTCTAAATCAAATTTATTTTTAAAAATCGTGAAGTTAAATTGCAGGTGTTGAACATCTTACTCAAGTGTCAGCTTCAAATCAATTTTTTATTTTTATTTATTTTTTTAGGTAGGATATTAATGGAGCCCTGGTGATGCAAGCCTTTAATTCCAGCACTTGGGAGGCAGAGGCAGGCAGATCTCTGAATTCAAGGACAGCCAAGGCCAAGTGAAAACTGTTTCAAAACAACAATAAAACAAAACAAAGGCAGGATCCTCTCCATATAACCTGAACTGGTCTCAAACTCACAGGATTTCCTCTGCCTCTTTGGTGCTAGAATTAAATGTGTGCCTCTGTGCCCAGCAGTTGGTTGACCTTTAAAGAGGTTTATTAGTAGATATCTTTTTTTTTTGAGACAGGGTTTCTCTGTGTAGCCCTGGCTGTCCTGGAACTCACTCTGTAGACCAGGCTGGCCTCGAACTCAGAAATCTACTGCCTCTGCCTCCCAAGTGCTGGGATTAAAGGGGTGCGCCACCACCGCCTGGACATCTTTAGTTTTTGTGCAGGAAAACCACAGAGACATTTGTTGAATCATATCCAAGGTGGTTGAGTTCTGTTCTGTCTATGAGGGTCAATTTTAGCAAGAGGGGGACTAAAGGACATATATTCTCGTTTATAGTGGCAGTTCACGCCGCCGAGACTATTATGACCGAGGATATGATCGGGGATACGATGACCGGGACTATTACAGCAGATCATACAGGTAAGCTGTATAGAAGTCAGTCCACACTAAAAGCATTAAAAAAAAAAAACAAAACAAAACACTAAGCTTTTAGAATGTTAGAAATAACCAAGATTTAGGGCAAAATTTAATAGTTGTCTAATTTGGTATGTAGCTGGATGCCTGGTTGGTTAATTTTTAAAGATGAATGAAGAAAAACTATGCCAATGTATAGGTGAAACTTAATTTTGTTTCTCTGTTATTATATGAGTATGATACCCAGTCACCAACAATAATTCTAAATCTTTAGTTTAAACTTGTATAATTAAGTATGGGTCATACCTCTTGGCTTAACTCATTGGTTTGGTATTTTCATGTTCAAGACTTTGACAATTGTTTGTAAACTATTTCCTATGGAAATAAGTCTCTAATATTTAAAGTCCAGGCTTCTACCAAAATGGCATCTTCCCACCCCAATACTCATTCCTGTGTTTAGTGGGACTTGGGGCTGAGAAGTTAAAGGTCTTTATTGAGAGCCACTGTGCTGTTTCAGAACATGTTAACTCTAAGAAATTGGGTTTCGCCCATTATTGTGGCAGTTGTTTCAACTGAACAATTTACTTTTTCTGTCTTTACAGAGGAGGTGGTGGAGGAGGAGGTGGATGGAGAGCAGCTCAAGACAGGGATCAGATTTACAGGTGTGCCAAAGACTTTTAAAATCCGATACAGTAGAGTACTTGTAAAAATGCTTGCCTGATACTTAGCTTTCCTCTTAGTGGCACAACAGGTTTTGTTTCAAGACAGGAAGGGTCCTGGAACTCCTATATAGCTCTGCCTGCCTCTATTCTGTTTCCCAAGTGCTGGGATTAAAGGCGTGCCCTATCGTATCTGGCTTTTTATATTTTTTTAAAGATTGATTTATTTCTGTATTTTGCCTTTATTTATTTCTGCATTCATGTTTGGATGTATCCTTGGAGGACAGAAGAGGGTTTCCACATTTGTGAGCCGCCTTGTAGGTGCTGGGAATCAAACTGCTAGGGCAGCCAATACTCTTCACGGTTACCTGTCTGCCCATGGGATTTGTTGTCATAAAGTTTGCAAAAGTAGTTTTCTTTTTTTTTGTTGTTGTTGTTTTTTGAGACATGGTTTCTCTGTATAAGCTATGGCTGTCCTGGAACTCACTCTGTAAACCAGACTGGCCTGGAACTCAGAAATCCACCTGGCTCTGCCTCCCAAGTGCTGGGATTGAAGGTGTGCACCACCACTGCCCAGCTGCAAAAGTAGTTTTCAATGGACAGTGAAAAAGGATTTGTAGAAATTACAAATTGAGCTTACAAGAGATTATTTGATAGCACCATTTTTTTAGATAGTACATTTTGTAAACTTTGAATCACATGGAGAATCATGTTTAAAACTTTCTGCTTGCTAGGTCCATGTGCTTTTAAGTGTTCTTGTTTTTAATTTACACAAGAAAATGAAAATAGGAAACTAAAGCTTATCCATTAGTGGATTTTCTTTTGGATATTCATGAAAATGGCTTGAATGGATAGTGTTTGGTGGAACATCACTTTTTAAAAGTAAACAGATACTTTTTAATTATCATGATTAATTTTTAACATAATTTTAATTATGTTTATTTGGTATTTGGTCCTAATATATTACATTTTAAAGGTTGATCTGAATCTTGTAGTTTGGGAACTGGCAAAAGTTTGGCTTTGTGTTATTAGCCCAATATCGTATGGATGTAGATGCAATCTTAATTTATTTACAGAAGACGGTCACCTTCTCCTTACTACAGTCGTGGAGGATACAGGTCACGTTCTCGATCACGATCCTACTCACCTCGTAAGTTACCTGGATGGGTTTTATCTGTTGTAATATGATTTGCTGAAGTAAACTGTCTTGTAAATTTGCAATTCCATGCTGATCTATCCCAACTGGTTACGTCTGCACATAGTTTCTCATCTGTGGTACATGAATGGTTTAAATATAAGCTCACGAAGTTGAATTTTTATTTCTTAAGCATTTATGAAGTTATCTAGTATTAATGCTCAAGTGAAAATCTTATGGGAGTGATTTTTCAGGTTACAGAAAAAAAAATCTCCCATTTTAATATGTAATTTGTTTTCATTCCAGGTCGCTATTAAAGCATGAAGTTGAAGACTTTCTGAAACCTGCCATAGAGCTGGGATATTGTTTGTGGA
>NW_022196894.1:19923436-19941296 GCF_008632895.1 Mastomys coucha | reverse complement strand
CTTTGCTTACCAAAGGAGGCCCGATTCACTCAAATGTTTTGAGAACTGTTTAAATAAACGCAAGAAAAAATGCTGACGCAACTTGTTTTACAAAGAAGTGTTGGTTTTCTTTTTAACTGTTGTAATTAAAGTCCTGTAGTTTATTTAGTGCCTGGTGCAATATTGTTCTTGCTTCAATTAAATCTATTTCTCAAATATATTGGCCAAGTAGATACTGGAATGAACATTTTTGTTTGGTGCTGAAATTGTTTAAAATAACCTCCCCACATATCCAAGTTTTTTGCAAAGCATGTTTTTTAAAAAGTACCAGTTTGTTCGAGGCCAGGCCTGCTCTACAGAGTGAGTTCCAGGAAAGCCAGGACTATACAGAGAAACCCTGTCTTGAAGGAAAAAAAAGTTCAACCACCTTGCTGGGCAGTGGTGACACACACCTTTAATTCTAGCACTTGGGAGGTAGAGGCCAGCCAGGGCTACACAGAAACCCTGTAGGGGGGGTGGGGAGGCTATAGTATCCATGTGCAGAGGAAGTTTGGCTTAGATTAACTTGATATAGTGCCAAGATTCAAATCTGTGTGAGGACTTTATTGTAACCTTAGAGTTCCCCTAATTGTGGAGTTAACCTAGAGCTTCAAGCATGCAAGCATTGTGAACTATAGCCACAGCACTGAGCTTGGGTTTATGGTACCAGTGCAGGGAACACAGTACTACCTAGAGTAGCATTGTATTGTGGGACTGTCTGGAAGTCCCCCCTATAAATTTCATTGAACTAATGAGGAACTCCATTTTGGGAGCTGGGGGGCTAGAGGAAATAGTAGGGCTAGAAGTGGGTTTTCCAGACTGCTAATAGAGCTCAGGATCACAAGTATCTGCCTGGACAGCCAAACTTAAGCAATAAATATATCCCAGAAAGGGACAAGCTGATGTCTTGATAATTAGGTTTCATTTAGACCATTTTTATGAGGTAGCTTTTCACTTCCGCTGTATTGTTTCTTGTTACCTCCAGGATGCGTTACAAGGAAAGAAATAGGATTATACAACATAGGGTGTTGCCTATAATAAATGTACTTGAGTGTCAGATTAGTTATAAATTTAACAATAACAAATCGAACTAAATTTCCAATTAGGCATTGAGATATGTTACTTCAAATTCTAGACCACAGTTTTAATTTAGGTAGTGAGTGTCATGAACTTGGACACATATACAGACTAGGAGTCTGCGGAGCTCAGAAGCCCTGAACTGGAGCTTTGTAGATTTTTGTCAATCACCATGTTATGTTTGGAAGTAAAACCCAGTCCCCCATGCCCCGGGTCTTTCTCATCAAAGTATGGAATGAAAGATTACCACGCCTTGGGCACAGATGCTTACCAAGAGAAGCCCAGTTCACTCAAATTTGAGAATGTTTAAATGTTCTCAGGTCTAATAAAATAAATGATAATGTAGATTCAGGGTATGCAGTGAATGAAATATAAGTACGTAATGAATAAGCATGGGTATTTAATAAGCCTTTTGAGTACTGTTATTTGTGGCTAATATAATGCCTAGGTATTGGTAGTTTTGGGACAGAAGCCCTAAATTGCATCTGCTAACCAATTATTAGCCTCCAATTGGCCTCCAACTCAGAAATCCGCCTGCCTCTACCTCCCAAGTGCTGGGATTAAAGGCGTGCACCACCACCGCCCGGCAGCTAATATTTTTATGCAGTGTCCAAAATGTCTTTCCCCACCCCTCAAGAGATTTTGAGGTTTGGGGGTTTTTTGGTTTTGAGATCTGGTCTGTCTAGTACTACCTAATCTGGATCTTGCTGTATAGACCAGACTGCCATCAAATGCAGAGTTCATCCTGTATGCCTGCCCAACTGCTGGAATTAAATGCATACACCACCATGCCTGGCATGACTACCCTACTACCTCCCAGTTTCTTTATAGCCCTGGCTGCCCTAGAACTCACTTTGTAGACTGTAGACTGGGTTGGCTTCTAACTCAGATCCACCTGCCTTTGCCTCCTGAGCGCTGGGATGAAAAGTGTGCACTACTGTTTAGCTTTGCCAAACTTTTGTTTTGTTTTGTTTTTCGAGACAGGGTTTCTCTTTGTAGCCCTGGCTATCCTGGAACTCACTCTGTAGGCCAGGCTGGCCTTGAACTCAGAAATCTGCCTGCCTCTGCTCCCAAGTGCTGGGATTAAAGGCGTACGCCACCACTGCCCGGCACGCTTTGTCAAACTTTTAAGCATAGATTAGTTTAGATCTAGAAATATCTTTAAAGGAGTAGAAAAATGGCTTAGCTGTTCAGAGGGATCCTAGCTTCCTGTAACTCCTAACTGCATAGGAACAGAAATCTTTTGCCCCCTGTATCTAGCACACCTACAGAAAAACAATTAGAATCTTAACAGATTGAAGAATGGAATGTTGAGAGGATAGATTTTGTTTCAAATGCTTGCCTAAAGCCTGAGCAATTCTCAGGTTTTAATGGTAGATTTTGTCTCTTAAAACAGCAGGCTGGGCAGTGATGGAGCATGCCTTTAATCCCAGCACTTGGGAGACAGAGGCAGATGGATTTCTGAGTTCAAGGACAGCCAGGGCTACATAGAGAAACTCTGTCTTGAAAAACTGCAGGCTGGGACTAAAATGTAGTCCATAAAGGAATGCTTAATCAAAATAGTTAACAATAGACCTTAACCCAGCCCCCTGGTGTTACTGCAGATTAAGATAAGACAGAGAAGTTCTACACTGGAGGAAGGTTCTAGTTTACTAAAATGGTAAAGTTTACAGAGGTGGTAACATTGTGATGGCCACTTAACTCTGCCTAGCTTCTAGCAGCTATGAGTCTAACTTTGAGACTAAAGACCATCTTTACTTGCCCCCCTGGATTCTGACATTACAAGTGAACATATTCATGTTTGGGAGAAGTAAATCTTGCTAATGGAGTAGGCTTGGTTTTTTAGTACCTAAACCAACAATTTTGTTTTAGCTGATTGACTGGTTTATTTGAGTCCTGAATTTAATGGCTAAAATGCTTTGGAGGAGTGGGTTCTAAGATGGTGATGTGTACTGAATTGGTTCTATGTCCACAAACATGGCACAGAATATTTCCCCATGTGTGACCAGTCAAAATCAAGAATACTGTATTTTAGTGGCTGGAGAGAGAGCAGTTAAGACCACTTGCTCTTACAGAGGACCTGACACTCTGTTCTGGACTCTTGAGAGTGCACGTAGCACACAGATATGCATGCGTATAACACATGTTTTTTTTACTGCCTTGGTAAAATTACAAAAAAATCTAAGGTCAAGCAAGAGTGTGGCTATAAAACATAGAGGCTGTTGTGGGCAAGAGAAGTTAATGTGCAAAAGTGGTACAAACATAGCTTGATGTTAGGTACAAGGTTTCTAGGAAAAGAAACTAAGGTTTTGGCAGCATAAGCAGGTGGGAGTTTTGTGAACATGAGCATGAACTTTTAATACTGGATGCTAGCTAGTGTTCAGTTAGGTGAAGGGTTTTGTTTTGTTTTGTTTTATTGAAGCAGGGTTTATGTGTAACAGCCTTAGGTGTCCTGGAATTCACTTTGTAGACCTGGCTGGCCTCCCAACTCACACATCCCCCTGCCTCTGCCTCCGGAAGTGCTGGGATTAAAGGCATTTGCTGCCACCACCCAGTAAGTAAACTTTTTTTTTTTTTAATAGAATGTAAACAGTTTTCTTTTCCTGATTAATGAGGGTATAGTGCACACCTGCATGCAGAGGCCAGAGGAGGAGGTAGATGCCTTTATTACTTTCATTGAACTATAGAAGCTTGCTGTTTCCACTAGGTGCGACTAGTCAGGGAACTCACAGGGTCTCCCAGCCCTGGAGTTCCAGGGAAGGAAATGATTTTCCTGAAGGTTAAATGCATTCTTTTGTTTGAAGTAAGAGGAGAAACAAGTGCTAGGAATCTTTTAAAGGGGTGGGGATATAGCCCACTAGCTTGGTGGGGCCCTGAGCCCATGCTCAGGGAAGGAATTGGAGGAGTCAGCTGGTGCTTTGAGTTTCAAGTGGTCTGCCTCTATCCTGTAGCATGTTGAAGATTGATTCCAGTAGTGATCAAGACTGACTGGGGGAGGGAAAGAATGATGGGGGGAGGAGGTTGTTGGAAAACAAGGAAAGTCCTTGTGAGGATCCCAGCTGGATGGATAGCTCATGGGCCTGCAAGTGATGCTGTGGCTTCCAGGACTTACAAGACCCCAGACTAAACCATGAAGTGTGAGAACAGAAAGCTGGAGAATTAAATTTTCTTATTTTATGCAATTTTAGGGACCTTACTGTACACCAGACTGGCCTTGAAATTACAGCTCTGCCTACCTCTGTCTCCAGAGGGTAAGGTTAAAATGGGTAAAGTTTCTATTTTAAATTTGATTCAATATGCAGTTAGAATGTTGGTCATTAAACTATGTACTACAATAGGAGGTTAGGATGACAGGACACAGAAATTGACAACTCTAAGTGGAAAACACCTAATGATGGAGAAAGGGACACTGCAGTAAGAAGGACATAGTGAACAGTGAACAGAAGCACAGAGTGCAAACCAAGAGTCATTTTGAATTGTGAGATGAGAACCAGTGTCAGGAAGGTGTTACAAGTCTCCACCTCTTGAAACAGCACGTGGGTCAAACTTCAGCAAAAGGAGCCTCAGCAGAATGAAACTGGATGTGTTTCTGTCTCCTCCCATGTGGTTAATAAGGTGTAAAGTTAAGGGTTAAGTGTGGGGCCAGGAGCTGGAATCACTGTTCCTGGCAGGGTCACCTCCATTCAGCAGAAGGTAAAAGGCTGTCCAGGAAGCAGCTGCCACCAGGCGCCAGCAGGCCTGCTGACTCAGGCCAATATGAACATCCAAACCCTGTCGCTTCATGCATGCACGAGTACTGCAGCTGTTGGAGTGGGACCAGGCTTACAAATTGCCTTTCATGGCACTTGCCAAGTGGAGTGTTCAGTAATCCTGACTCCATTCCTTACGAGCCCCTCGACCCAATGCCAGGCAGAGAAATAAAGGGCCTTGATTTCTTTAGCATTTTCTCCTGGGGTGAGTACAGTTAAAGAGGTAGACACCTGTAAGTTTTCATTCCTTTGCAGCCCCAAGGCTAGAAGTTACAGAAATGTAATTTGGTCTGTGGGTTCGATTATTACCATGTCTATTAACAGCTAGGCTTGACAGTGGTGGCACTTGCCTTTAATCCCAGCACTTGGGAGGCAGAGGCAGGCGGACTTCTGAGTTTGAGGCCAGCCTCGTCTACAGAGTGAGTTCCAGGACAGCCAAGGCTACACAGAGAAACCCTGTCTTCGAAAAACAAAAAACAAAAAAGAACAGCTATAGTCACATGACCATCTCTACATGCTATAATTTAGAATATTTCTATCACACCATCCCCAAACCATTACATTACCTAAAAGTTATTTATACATCTGATATAAACTCATCATAACTATCCAACTGGAAATTAGATAGTTATACTAGTAATGCAGAACCATGGCCTTCATGAAAAGGAAGCAGGAAAGGTGGCCCATAAGCCTTGGGCTCTTCCAGTTTCTAGACTGTGGTGTAGGAGCCATGCTCTGAGCACAGCTGACTCCCAGACTTAAGACAGACCCTGTTCAGGGTCCCTGGGCTCTCTAGAACCTGTAGAGCAGATAGCCAAGGAGAAGGTAGTTATCAAGGAAATCGGCTTGGGAACCTCTCAAGTATTTGGTTAACTGTGTGTACACACAGATTGAGACTCCCAACAGGCTGGTCCAAGGAAGAAGTGAGCTGAAGAACTACCCAGTCTCATTCAGGCCTGGTAGATGTTCACACTTTACTCCTCCCGACTGGAAGTACCTTGTGGCTGCTGCCTCTATAACCTCACTTTATGGAAAGGACTAATCTAGCCCTAACCTAGCAGTTCTGAGCTCCCCAATGTATGTGCTGGGAACCAAACTTGGGGCCTCTAAGGGCAGCAACGACTGAGCCATCCTCCAGCCTATCCATTTATGTATTCATTCATTCACTCACTTTACATCCGGATTGCTGCCTCCACTCCCAGTACACACAGCTCCCCCATTGTCCCCCCTTCTCCTCTAGTGGCACTCCCCACCCCAGGGTCAGCCTGGGGTTTTTTTGTTTTTATTCCAAATAATAAAAGAAAAACATCAACCTATTTAGAGTTTTTGATACAGAGCTCTGCTGAACCCTGGGCTCTCTAGGACCTGTGGGGCAAGTAATAAATGAAAGGTTTTCTTTCTACATTCACTCTTAACTAGCTTAACAGTCTCAAAATGAGCAATTCTACTTTCTATGTAAACTTTTTAAGTATCACATATTTAATGTATACGAGTGTACCTGTCTTCAGACACACCAGAAGAGGGCATCAGATCCCATTACAGATGATTGTGATATGGTTGCTGGGAATTGAACTCAGGACCTCTAGAAGAGCTGTCACTGCTCTTAACCTCAGAGCCATCTCCATAGCTGTAAACTTATTTGTTTGTTAAGACAGGGTTTCTCTGCATAGCCTTGGCTGTCCTGGAACTCACTTTGTTGGCCAGGCTGGCCTCGAACTCAGAGATCCACCTGCCTCTGCCTTCCAAGTGCTGGGATTAAAGGCGTGTGCCACCACCGCCCGGCCAGTAAACTTATTTCTTAGCAGAACAAAATCTAGCCCACCAAGAGAGCTGAAGGCTCGCAAGGTGCTGTGTACCCCAAATTATCACCAGCTATGTGGTAGACCTGGGCATAAGGATCAATTGAGCCTAGGAGTTCAGCACTAGCCACTAGCCTGGGCTTATATGGCTCTGTACCAAAAACTCTTAAATAGGCTGATCGTCTTTTAATTTTAGTAGAAGTAGATTTAAAACAAAAGAAATGGGCTGGAGGGCTTGCTACTTTTACAAAGGTTTCAAATTTGGTTCCCAGCACCCACATTGGGCACCTCGAAGTACCTGTAACTTTAGTTATTTTGCCCTACTTAAGTACCTGCACTCACTTGCACACACACATATGCGATGCACATATCATATGCACATACATATAATGAAAATAATTCTTTTTTTGGTCTTAAGGCATTTATTTTAGAAAGGAGAGAGAGAGAGAGAGAGAGAGAGAGAGAGAGAGAGAGAGAGACTGGCTGTGGCCATGTAGAGAGAGAAGGAAAGGAAAAGGAGGGAGCAAGAGGTGAGAGTAAAGACAAGAAGAGTAAGAGGTTGAGAGGGCAATAAAAATAAATATTAAGGAATAAAACAAGCAAGGTGCAGGAAATTGTCTCAGTAGCACTTAAGAGCACTTGTTACACCTGTAGAGGACTCACTCTGGTTTGATTCCCAGCACCGGCATCGTGACTCACAATCATCTATAGCCCTAGTTCTATAATATAAGATGCCCAGATCTGACATCCTCAGATACCAGCATGTATGTGATGCATTTACCTGCATGCAGGCAAAACGCTCACACACACAAATTTAAAATATATATATATATATATATATATATATATATATATATATATATATTAAAAACAAGAAACAGCAGCCAGGCGGTGGCTGCTCAAGCCTTTAGTCCCAGCACTTGGGAGGCAGAGACAGACAGATCCCTGTGAGTCTGAAGCCAGCCTGGGCTACAAAGTTAGTTCCAGGACAGTCAGGGCTACACAGTAAACCTCATCTCAGAAAACCAAAAAGCAAACAAACAGCAATAAAAGAAAATCCTCCACACACCACAGACACTGCAGTGCCCAATCCTCCACACACCACAGACACTGCAGTGCCCAATCCTAGACACACCACAGATGCTGCAGTGCCCAATCCTCCACACACCACAGACGCCGCAGTGCCCAATCCTCCACACACCACAGACCCTGCAGTGCCCAATCCTCCACACACCACACAGACACTGCAGTGCCCAATCCTCCATACACCACAGACCCTGCAGTGCCCAATCCTCCACACACCACAGACCCTGCAGTGCCCAATCCTCCACATACCACAGAAGCTGCAATGCCCAATCCTCCACACACCACAGACACTGCAGTGCCCAATCCTCCACACACCACAGATGCTGCAGTGCCTATAATATCTGGTATGTAATTTCAAAATTATAGTAAGATGAAGGAAGTATGATCTATAGAAGAAACTCAATACAAACGTCAAAATGATGGAGGAACTGGGGGTGTGGCTCAGCTGGTAGAGTGCTCAGTATGTACAAAGTCCTCCATTCTATTCCCAGCACCACATGAGCCAGCTGGGATGCACGGTGCTGCTCTGAAGGGGGAGGAGGACCAGAAGTTCAAGGTTAGGGTCATTCCCAGTCACACAGTAAGCACAAAGGTCAGCAGTTGAGACCCTGTCTCAACACCATGAAACCTAGTATTCTAGTTACAGTTAGCTGTTGTAAGGAAAAGACAAATATTATGAGAGGAAAAGTGGGAGAGAGTGGAAAGAAAGATCAAAAATATAAAAAATTGGGCTCGAGAGATGGCTCAGCAGTTAAGAGCACTGACTGCTCTTCCAAAGGTCCTGAGTTCAAATCCCAGCAACCATGGTAGGTGGCTCACAACCATCCATAATGAGATCTGACACCCTCTTCTGGTGTGTCTGAAGACAGCTACAGTGTGTGTGTGCGTGTGTGCATGTGTGTGTGTGTGTGTGTGTATAAACCAATATATTGGTTTATATACATATAAACATATATATATTTGGTTTTTACTTTTTTGGTTTTTCGAGACAGGGTTTCTCTGTGTAGCGCTGGCTGTCCTGAAACTCACTCTAGACCAGGCTGGCCTCAAACTCAGAAATCCTCCTGCCTCTGCCTCTCAAGTGCTGGGATTAAAGGCAAACGCCACCACTGCCCAGCTATATATATAATTTTAAACAGAAATTCTAGCAACCAAAACCAAAATGTATGAATTAAAGATTTAACCAGATAGGTTTGATACAATACTAACCACAAGAAAATCATCAAACTGAACACAGGGCCTTAGATCCAAAATGGCAGAAAGAATTGCTAACATGGTCACTGCTCTGTTGCTATGAGCAGACACCATGACCAAGGTAACTATTTTTTTTTTTTTTTTTTTTTTTTGAGACAGGCTTTCTCTCTGTAGATCTGGCTGTTCTGGAACTTGCTTTGTAGACTAGGCTGCCCTCAAACTGAGAAATCATCCTGCCTCTGTCTACCAAGGGCTGAAATGAAAGGCATGCACTGCCACACCTAGCTACAGTAACTGTTATAAAAGACAGCATTTAATTGGGAGGCTTGCCTTCAGTTTCAGAGAGTTAGTCATTCTCATCATGGCAGGAGGCAGACAGGCATGGTGCTGGAGCAGTTGCTGAGTGCTTTACATCTTGATCCAAAGGCAGGAGGCAGGCGGGGGGTGGGGGGAGGTAGAGAGAGCAAGAGGGAGGGTTGTTGGGGAGAGACAGACACTAGGCCTTGGCATGGGCTTTTGAAACTTCAAAGCATAATCCCAGTTACACACTTCTCTTACTCCTTCCTAAACAGTCCACACTAGGGGTCGAACATTCAAATTCAGAAATCTAAGGGGCCATCCTATTCGAATGCTACACATGGGCTCTCAGTGACCTGCTGACAGGATTGGGCCAGCTACTGAAGTTCAGATCTGAGGGTAACAGGTGAGAAGCTCTTGGTAGGAAAGCACTTGAATGATGGTCAAAGCATAAATAAACATCACCACCACCCCACACCCCAAATTTCCAAAACATAAACCCACAGATCTGAGCAGCTCCAGGAGCCCTAAAAAAGAAAGAGTGAAATCAAACATGCCAGGGACATGGGAGTGAGCTACTGAAGCCACAAAAAAACAGTTGACAAGCAGCCAGGGAAAGAAATATGCATTCCATGGGGGAATGGTGGGAAAAATATGCTGTAACATCTCATGAGACACAATATGAGTCAGGACACCCAGGAATGTACATGGAACGTGGACAGGAGAAAAAGAAATCCTGGAGCTGGGCAGCGCTTCATTAGTTAGTGCTTGCCCTTTTGCTTTCAGAGGACCTACATCTGGTAGTTCAAATCCACCTGTAACTCCAGAGCCAGGGGATCTGCTGTCCTATTCTGGCTTCTCTGGGTACCCAAATGTATACACATACACACACACATACACACACGTGCATTTGTGCACATACAGAGACAGAGAGAGGAACACATACACATAAATAAAAAGCAAACTAAAAAAAGGAAAACTGATCAAACTATATAAGAATCTATATTAAGAACCTCCGACGGGCATTTGGGAGGCAGAGGCAGGTGAATTTCTGAGTTCGAGGCCAGCCTGGTCTACAGAGTGAGTTCCAGGCCAGCCAGAGCTACACAAAGAAACCCTGTCTCGAAAAAAAAAACAAAAACAAAACAAAACAAAACCTTCAAATATAGAGGAATGAAGCCATTTTCAAACAAATGAAGCTCAGAGAATTTCATTACCCATACATATGATCTACTGAGAATTTTTAAAAAAATCTTTAGGCTGAAAAAATTATACCTGACAGAAAAATAAATGAAGAAACAAGAATTAAAATAGAAGAGGTAAATACGATGAGAGATATAAAATAGTACTTTCCTCAGTTTTAAACTTCTCAGAAGATATTCAGTTAGATTAAAAAACAAACAAAACTATCCACAGGACAGGAGAGATGGCTCAGTGATTAGATGTGTGCACCGCCCTTCCAGAGGATATGGGTTTGCTGTGCAGAACCCACCTCAGTTGACCCACAAGCAACTGAAACTCTACCTTCAGGGGTCTGACATTCTCTTCTGGGCACTGTGAGTACCTGTGCACATGTGCATATGTCCACACACACACACGCATCATTGAAAACAGAACACATTTTAGAAAATGACACACAGCAGGGTTATGCTGAATGTGGAGTGAAACATATAAACCACAGCATAGAACACAATCGTAAAAATATACTGTTGTGTAAGTTTCATAAATTAAACATGAGGGTTGGAGAGATGGCTTAGTGGTTAAGAACACTGAGTGGAAGCCGGGCAGTGGTGGTGCACGCCTTTAATCCCAGCACTTGGGAGATAGAGGCAGGTGGATTTCTGAGTTCGAGGCCAGCCTGGTCGACAGAGTGAGTTCCAGGACAGCCAGGGCTACACAGAGAAACCCTGTCTTGAAAAACCAAAAAAAAAAACACTGGGTGGTCTTCCAGAGGTCCTGAGTTCAATTCCCAGCAATGTCATGGTGGCTCACAACCATCTGTAAGGGATCCAGTGCCCTCTATTGGTGTGTCTGTAGACAGAATACTTATATACCTAAAATAAATATATCTAAAATACATTTTTACAAAATTTTTAAAAATTAATTAAACATGAGTTTTTATTATTTAAACACAGAATATCCTAAACTTAAGAACTTTGGCTGGACAGAGGGGATAAATGCCTTAATCCCAGTACTCAGGATGCAGAGGCATGTGGATCTCTGTGTTCAAAGCCAGCCTGGTCTACAGATATCCAGGACACAGAAAAATACTGTCTAATCCTCTCCCCAAAACACACACAGAACATGATGGTGAACTTTGTAAATCCTAGGAAGACCATTGATTTTTTTAAAATAAAGACTCTATATAGATGATAAGGAACCTGAATATTTAATATGCCCAAATAATTAAAAGATGGGAGAGGGAAAAGACAAGAACAAACCATGAAAGAAAGAAAAGCCAAATGTGGAGCCTACGTGGATAGTTTGGCAGTTAAGAGGACTTAATACATTCAGAAGACCTGTGCTCAGGTTCCAGCTCCTGTGTCAGGGACCTCGTGTATTTCACTCCAGCTCCAAGAGATATAGTGACTTCATCTGGCCTCCAGTGACTCGTACATTATTATACATGCATGCATACATGTGTGCACACACAAACACAAATCCAATAGACAGCAAGATAAGAGACTAAATGTTTGTTTTCAAGACAAGAGTTTCTCGCTGGACGGTGGTGGTGCACGCCTTTAATCCCAGCTCTTGGGAGGCAGAGGTAGGCGGATTTCTGAGTTCGAGGCCAGCCTGGTCTACAGAGTGAGTTCCAGGACAGCCAGGGCTGCACTGAAAAACCGAAAAAAAAAAAAAAAGAAAGAAAGAAAGAAAGAAGAAAAGAAGAAAAGAAAAAAGCAGGGGTCTGGCGAGATGGCTCAGCACGTAAGAGCACTGACTGTTCTTCCGAAGGTCCTGAGTTCAGATACCAACAACCGCATGGTGGCTCCACCCGTGATGAGATCTGACGACCTCTTCTGGTGTTTTTTTGTTTTTTTTGTTTTTTTTTTTTTGGTTTTTCGAGACAGGGTTTCTCTGTGTAGCCCTGGCTGTCCTGGAACTCACTCTGTAGACCAGGCTGGCCTCGAACTCAGAAATCTGCCTGCCTCTGCCTCCTAAGTGCTGGGATCAAAGGCGTGCACCACCACCGCTCCGCCTCTTCTGGTTTATTACGGGAGCGAGCTGGGTCGTCCTGAGTTCAATTCCCAGCAGCCACATGATAGCTCACAGCCATCTGTACAGCTACAGTGTACTCATACACATAAAAATAAATAAATCTTTAAAAAAAAGAAAAAAGCTGGGTATGACTGCATGCATCTGTAATCCCACCCTTCTCCCAGGGAGATGGGAAGCAGAGAGGAAATTGCCCAGAAGCATTAGGGCCATTTTTGTGGAGTCCAGGATGCAACATCCACATTGCAACCCAAACAATGAGACACCCTGCCCACGAGTTGGTGGATGAAAACTGACTCTCTCGGATGTTGTCCTCTGACCTCCACACACTCTGGCATGTGCATGCCCACTCCCACATATCATACACACATGCAAGCAAATAATAATTTATTTTATTTTATTTCTTTTTTTTTTGTTGTTGTGTTTTGTTGTTTTTTGAGACAGGGTTTCTCTGTATAGCTATGGCTGTCCTAGAACTCACTCTGTAGACCAGGCTGGCCTTGAACTCAGAAATCCGCCTGCCTCTGCCTCCCAAGTGCTGGTATTAAAGGCGTGTGCCACCATTGCCTGGCTGCAAATAATAATTTCTTTTTTATTTTTTTTGTTTATGTTTTTCGAGGCAGGGTTTCTCTGTGTAGCTCTGGCTGTCTGGAACTCACTCTGTAGACCAGGCTGGCCTTGAACTCAGAAGTCCACCTGCCTCTGCCTCCCAAATGCACCACCACTGCCCAGCAATAATTTTTAACAAATCAGTAATGCTACAAAAGGCTTATCTGAAACTATCAGCTGATTCGGTCTTCTTATATATGTAAACTATCATGTAGGAAAAATGAAGAATACAGCTTCTAATATTTAGGTAGAATATCAATCACAGTCTTGAAGTGTATTTTAACTAAAATTGAATTCAGTAACCGAAAGACATTGAAGAAATCCCTAAATACTTGGAAATTAAACAACATGGTTAATCAGCCCATAGATCAGAGAAATTGATTGCATGCCTACTCTCTTTGGAGACTCCTAATCTCCAAATCTTCTGATGTGAGTACATGCCATGGAGTAACTGCAGAAAGCAAAAAAGTAACAAGGGACAATTGCCAAGGTTGAAAGGATGGGAGAGCAATGGAGATGATAATAGCAGGGCACAGAGATCTGATAGCGAAACGAGGAGCCTCTAGTTAGGAGGAAAGGGGGGCATAAATACAGAAAGAGAGTAAAGTAACAGTAAAGACTTTTGAAACAGTCATAAGGCACCATAGTAATTACCTACCAAAAATTCCTGTAATATACTTAAGTCAGTGTCTAAATACACAAGTTTTGTTTAGATGCAAATTTCCCATCTGAGCAGACAATGCTTCCTCAAGAGCCGAAACTACCCCCTCCCTAAAATCAAAACAGGGATTTTCAAGAGACTTCTGAATGTTATGGCTCTTGCTATTGTCCTGGGTTGCCTCCCAGAGTTAGAAGACAAGACCCTATTGCTGACGACACAGGACCAGAGCAGCCTGAGCCGGAACGGACACGAACACTTCCTCTCTGAGTGTGGGCAAACTTTGTTGAAGTCTACCATTGACCAGATAGCCTTCTGTGGCTTGGTGTGGAAAGGGGGATTCCCGTCGTTAGCAGGGCTTCTCTTCCTCTGACCTTGTCTGGGGAATTCAAAACCCCACACACATGTGTCTCTACCTGAGGAATGTCCTGTATTCTCAATTAAATTACAGGATCAATTTCCTTTCTCTTGATAAAACCTGTATAGCTAGCACCTGAGATTCACGAAATGCTTCCCCAGGCTAATGAGGCATTTTGGTGCCCTAAGCCCTCAACCAATGACCTTTGCCTATCCTGGATGTTCTTACCCTCAGTCCTCCAAAACTTTACCGGCCTTGAATCACCCTAAGTAAAGTTGATCTGCCTTCTTGTTAGCTGGTCCTGGTGGGGTTATTCACCATATGAACTCACAGAGCTTCCAAACATCCTGCCTGCTGTTTCTGTTTCCTTTGCCCACATATAGGGTGACAATCCATGAGAGCAGGGAGTCCCACATCTGAAGACTACCTTTCAGTACTAGAATTCACCGGTGATTCAAGCTCCTAATGAAGGGAAACAACCAACAGTCCTATCGTATATGACCTGTGAACCACAACATGTCATAGTAACCAAAAGGGTACAGTAGTGGCACACATACCCTGGTAGTAACTGACAGCTCTTTAGTTGTACTTAAGATCTGTTCCACAAGAAAGAAATCTTGCCTATTACTGGAAACCTAGCCAGTTGCATCAGGCTAATGTAGTCGTGGATCTTGGAGGAGACATACAACCACCACTTGACTAAACCAGCATAGTCCCTAACCACATTCTAGATAATTGTCCTCACACCCACAGGTAAGTGTAGTCTTCATCCATTATCAAGAAAACTTCTCTTTTCAATAGATGAAGACCACTACAGAAAACTACAACCAATCAAAATGCAGAGCAGTGGAGCCCAGTTCTAAAGGAACTTCTGGAAAACAGCGCAGCCCCTGAGGCTCAGGAATCACTGTGAAGGAGGGCTGGAAAGACTCTAATAGCCAGAGCAACATGGGATTTGTTGAGTCTATGTCTTCTAGGAATGTGAGAAGCTGCACCCATAAAGTCTTACTAACATGAGTGCCTAAACATGAGCTGAACAAGAACAATAAGAGGCTTGCTGAAGTGGATGAGGGAAAGCCCACAAGCTCCCAACCCTACACACAACTACAGGCAATTAAAGAATGCAGAGTGGGAAGAAGAATCTTTCCCAGGGAAGGGCAGACCAATTGGTTGTCCAATCCCAAATGGTCAGCCATGAAACCATACATGCAAGATATATACATATGTGTGTATATACATATATACATGTATGTATATATATATATAGAGAGAGAGAGAGAGAGAGAGAGAGAGAGTGCAACAACTAATTTTAAAAAGATCATAAATTTGAAAGCAAGTAAGCAAGACAAGAGGGGCATGGTGACTTGAAAAAGTATGATTCCCACAGGCTCATATGTTCGAATACTTAATTCCCAGTTGGTGAATTACTTGGGAAGGATTAAGAGATATGGCCTCCTTAGAGGATTCAGATGGGAGCTCCCAGCTGTTCCTGCTGCCAGAGTTAGATCCACCATCATAGACTCTAACTCTGATGACTCTCTGCAGCATTAGAAAAGTAACTAAGACAAGAGGGATATGGATGACTTGGCATGAGGAAAGGGAAAATGGAAATGATGTAATTATATTATAATCTAAAAAATAAATTAAATAACTTAAAAACATTTATGTATGTGGGTGTTCTACCTGCGTGTGTCTGTAGCATGTGCTTACCTGGGTTGTCTGGAAGAGCAGCAAGTGCTCTTAACTGCTGAGCCATTTCACCATAATAAAAACAAATCTTAGGGCTGGAGAGATGACTCAGCGGTTAAGAGCACTTACTGCTCCTCCAGAGGTCCTGAGTTCAAACCCCAGCGACCACATGGTGGCTCATGACCATCTGTAATGGGATCTGATGCCCTCTTCTGGTGCGTGCTGAAGAGAGCAATAGTGTACTCATTTGCATAAAACAAATAAATCTTTTTCATTTTTATTTTATTATTTATTTATTTATTTATTTGGTTTTTTGAGACAGGGTTTCTCTGGATAGCCTTGGCTGTCCTGGAACTCACTCTGTAGACCAGGCTAGCCTCAAACTCAGAAATCCACCTGCCTTTGCCTCCCAAGTGCTGGGATTAAAGGCATGTGTCACCACTGCCTGGCAAGATTTATTTTTAATCATATGCATGCATGGTATCTGTGTGTGAGTATATGCACATGGGTGCAGGTGCCCTGAGAGGCCAAAGGTGCCAGATCCCCTTAGAGCTTGATTTACAGGCAGCTGTGAGCTAGGAACCAAACTCGGATCCTCTGCAAGAGCAATATGTGCTCTGAACTGCTGAGTGATTTCTACAGACCTTCTATTTTTACTTAAGATTTGTTTTTTTTAAAAAAAGATTTGCCAGGCAGTGGTGGCACACGCCTTTAATCCCAGCACTTGGGAGGGATTAATTAAAGAGAATTAATATTTCTTTGCATGTGTGCATATGAATGAGAGAGAGAAAATGAATATACACAAGATACACATACATGAGGAAGTCAGGGGACAGTCAGGTACTGGTCTCACCTTCTACCTTATTTAGGGCAGGCTCTGGTTCACCACTGTGTGCTCCAGGGTAGCTGGCCCTTGAGCTGCAGAGGACTGTCCTATCTGTTTACCCAAGCTTATTCTGGGATTCCTTGTTCCTGAAACCACATTCATGGTTTTTAACTTGGGTTCTGGGTATCTGAAGTTCTCACACTTGCACAGCAAACATGCCCAAGCACTGACGGAGAGTTAGAGGGACATAGGTAGACAAGGAAAGTGAAAGCAGGTTTCCTGAGATGGCAGTTTCTTATTGCCAGAAATCACTGTGGGGAGAAATAGGGGAAGGCATAGGGTGGCCATCTATACAGGAACCAAGAGGGGAAAGGAGAGAACCCATAAAATGCAAGACCTAAGCCAGAGTCCATTTACAGCAGACTTTTCAGCCTCAGGCTTCTTTCATTCTGAAGACGTGGTCTTCTGTCTATCCAAGTGGTTCCATTCTTTGTGCCAGGGAACAAGTTAGATGATCCCCTAGATTACTGGCACCACCCTTGTTACAAGTGCATATTTGTTTGGTTTTTATGTGAGTGTTGAGCATCTGAACTCCAGCCCCCACACTTGCACAGTAAGCATGACCATCCCAAAGCTCGGGAGGGGAGGGAGAAGGATCCCTGGGACTTGTGAGTTAGCCAGTCTATGTGAAATGAAAAGATCTGGGTTCAGTGAGAGAGCATTTTCACAAAATAGGATCAAGCACAGTAGAGGAGGACATAAGACATAGCCTTCTTACCTCCATGCACAAGGAGCCAGTGGATATTTGCGTCTCGATGGAACCTAGAGTAGAGGGGAAGCAATATGTTCTCTGGTCTGAGAGGATGTTAGGGATGTTAAAAATGGGCTATACATCCAAGGTTAACCCCACTTCACAGCCCTGCACACTCTGTGACACATAAACACATTAATCTTGGCATTGCGCTTGGCTCCTCTTGTCTGTGGTGGATGAGGCACAATCACTGTGTCAATTGATAGGCAAGCAGCAGTGAGTTAAGAGGGAGACCATGATATGCCCATGAAAGACAAGTAAGGATGGTGGGAACACATGGAGAATGCTTTCAGTACAATCTGTGTTCAAGGGCAGCTAAAGTGAATGGTTTAGTAAACTGAGTCACAACCATCAGGATATACAAAGAACTAAGGGCCGCCAGGCGGTGGTGGTGCACGCCTTTAGTCCCAGCACTTGGGAGGAAGAGGCAGGCAGATTTCTGAGTTCGAGGCCAGCCTGGTCTACAGAGTGAG
>NW_022196894.1:19914505-19923280 GCF_008632895.1 Mastomys coucha | reverse complement strand
AAAAAAAAAAAAAAAAAACCAGAACAAAAACAACCTAAGGGCCAAGACGGGTCTAACTGCTGTAAACTAAATGTAACTTTTATTCTCCTTAGTAGTTTTTGTCTCCAAGGCTTACTGCCTCTGTCTGCTAACCTAGGCCTAGACCTGGAAGCTTCTGGCCTCTGTACAATCTAATCTAGGCCTAGAATGTTTTCAGTCTTTGAGACTTGCTGCTGAATGAGCTCACCATTTCTTGTTCTTTCTGAACTCAGCTGTTCTGGCTCAAACTCCTCTCCAAACTGACTAATTCAATCTGGGCTTCGCTCTCTCAGCCTCCCCCAAGTTGCTCTGCTTGGCCTCATACTAACTTTGACAATCTGTTTTAATCTTCTGGCTCCTTTTCATTCTCTGGCTCGTTCTGTCTTCAACCTGTCTCTGTACAACTCTCCAGGCAAAACTGCCTCCTCTCTCTGCACTGCCTCTTAGGTAGTTTCTTCCCTTTCTTCTCTTTCTTGAGAGAGTTGGGCACATCCTGTTCTGTCAAGTCTTTCTCTGATTCATAACTTTGTCTACCATTCTATTAGACATTACTTTCAACTATGGATACTTCCTAACTAACTTCACCTTCTTTGCTTAGGATTAAGGGTTTATCTGTATTCTGGCTAGAGGGATTAAATGTGTGTACTAACAGAAAGCCACAACACAACTAGTAACAGTCTATTTTTCAGTAAATAATGCAATCTTAGGGTTCGTAGTGTGATCAAATATCATACAACAACCTCTCTTTGATTATTTTATTAAAAATTTTAAAAAAATCAGTTGCTAAGCATTGTGGTAAAAGCCTTAAATCTCAGCACTCAGGAGGCAGAGGTGGGTGGAACTCTATGAGTTTGAGGTCAGCCTGGTGTACAGAATGAGTCTAGGATACCCAGGGCTCTGTTACATAGAGAAACTCTATATTGAGAAAAAACAAAAACAAAGAGTTAATTAATTAATTAATTAACTAAAATTTGAGATAGGATTTCACTATGTAGCCCAGGCTGCCCTAGGACTAGCTATGTAGACCAGACTGGGCTTTAAGTCAGAGAGATCTACCTTCCTCTTTCAAGTGCATAGACTAAAAGGTGTGCACCATTACATCTGACTATATTTATTATTTTTAATTATTTTTAGGTAGGTGTCTTAGTCAGGTTTCTATTCCTGCACAACATCATGACCAAGAAGCAAGTTGGGGAGGAAAGGGTTTATTTGGCTTACTTCCACATGGCTGTTTATCACAAAGGAAGTCAGGACTGGAACTCAAGCAGGTCAGGAAGCAGGAGCTGATGCAGAGGCCATGGAGAAATGTTCCTTACTGGCTTGCCTCTCCTGGCTTGCTCAGCCTGCTCTCTTATAGAACCCAAGACTTCCAGCCCAGGGATGGCGCCACCCACAAGGGGCCCTACTCCCTTGATCACTAATTGAGAAAATGCCCCACAACTGGATCTCATAGAGGTACTTCCCAACTGAAGCTCCCTTCTCTGTGATAACTCCAGCCTGTGTCAAGTTGACATACAAAACCAGCCAGTACAATTGACCCCTTGTCAACTTGACACACAAACATCACTATTAAGCCTCAACCTGGGGCTGGTGAGATGGCTCAGTGGGTAAGAGCACCGACTGCTCTTCAGAAGGTTATGAGTTCAAATCCCAGCAACCACATGGTGGCTCACAACCACCCTCTTCTGGTGCGTCTGAAGACAGCTACAGTGTACTTACATATAATAAATAAATAAATCTTTAAAAAAAAAAAGTCTCAACCCTTATTTTCTTATTCATCCCCAAGATCTAAAGTCCCACAATCTTTACATATTAAAAGTTCAATCAATTTAAAATGTCCAATATCTTTTAAAATTCAAAGTCTCTTAACCGTGGGCTCCACTAAAATACATTCTTCCTTCAAGAGGGAAAAATATCAGGGCACAGTCACAATCAAAAGCAAAACCAACTGGGATGCAACTCACGATCTTCTGGGCTCCTCCAAGGGCTTGAGTCACCTCTCCAGCTCTGCTCTTTGTAGCACACATCTTGTCTTCTGGGCTCCAGATGCCTGTACTCCACTGCTGCTGCTGTCCTTGGTGGTCATTGCATGGTACTGGCGTTCCCAAAACACTGTTATAACTAGGCTTTACCAATAGCCTCTCATATACTGTTTTCACGGTGCCAAGCCTCAATCTTTTGCATGACACCTTCAGTCCTGGGCCATCAATTGCAAACTGAGGCTGCACCTCCACCAATGGCCTTCCATGGCCTCTCACTGTGCCGAGGCTCAGCTGCTCTTCATGACCTCTTCATGCCTTTAAAACCAGTACCACCTGGGTGACTCTTACACTTTACCAAGTCCTGCTGCAGCACAAGGTACAACCTTGGCTATCTCTGGAACATAACCTCTTTGTGCTCTCAGAAAACACTTCCCAGAAGATGTTACCTAAGTGATGCTGGTCTCTTCTTAATCACCGCTAATTTCTTAGCTCCAGCTAACCAGCATCAATAGTCCCAGTAATGCAGTTTTCACTTTAGTAGTTCTGGTATCTTGTTAATCACAGCTGATACTTCAGCCCCAGCTAACCAGAACCACAGAATCTTCACAATCAAAACAACATGGCCCTGATAAGAGTCTTTAATCTTCCCTCTGAAATTTCACAAGCCAGGTCTCCATCTTCCACACTGTTCTCAACATGATCTGCCAAGCTCCTACAGAATATCCCACAAAGTTCTTAGCAATCAGTGGCTCTTCTAGCTCAAAGTTCCAAAGTCCTTCCACAGTCCTCCCCAAAACATGGTCAGGTTGTCACAGGAATACCCACTATGCTGGTATCAATTTGTCTTAGTCAGGGTTTCTATTCCTGCACAAACATCATGACCAAGAAGCAAGTTGGGGAGGAAAGGGTTTATTTAGCTTACTTCCACATGGCTATTATCACCAAAGGAAGTCAGGACTGGAACTCAAGCAGGAGCTGATGCAGAGACCATGGAGAGATGTTTCTTACTGGCTTGCTTTTCCAGACTTTCACAGTCTTCTCTCTTATAGAACCCAAGACTTCCAGCCCAGGGATGGCACCACCCACAAGGGGCCCTACCCCCTTGATCACTAATTGAGAAAATACCGCACAGCTGGATCTCATGGAGGCACTTCCCCAACTGAAGCTCCCTTCTCTGTGATAACTCCAGCCTGTGTCAAGTTGACACACAAAACCAGCCAGTACAGTAGGTATGTCTGCATGTGGATAGGTTCACACAAACTCAGGAACCCATGGAGGCCAAAGGCATGAGGCTGGGAACAGAACTCAGGTTCTCTGGAGAAAGAAAGCTCTTCTTTCAAGTGTTCTTAACCAATGAGTCATATTTCCAACCCTATATAATTTGTTTTTAAAATAGGGTTCTTGAGGCCATTTCAGATCCAGGAGTGGTGAGTGGCTCATGCCTGCAATCCCAGTGCTTATGAGGCTGAGGCAGGAGGATTGGTATGATTTGAGGCTACATAGTGAGTTTGAAGCCAGTCTGGGTATAGGAGTTTCTTAGGGTTTCATTGCTGTGAAGAAATACCACGACCAGGGCAACTCGTATAAAGGAAAGCATTTAATTGGGGCTGGCTTAGTTTCAGAGGTTTAATCTATTCTTGTCATGGTGGGAAGCATGGCAGCATCCAAGCAGACATGGTGCTCGAGAAGGAGCTGAGACTTGATCCAAAGGCAGCAGAAGGAGACTCTGATTCCACACCAGGCAGAGTTTAGGCATAGGAGACCTCAAAGCCCAACCCCACCATGACACACTTCCTCTAACAAGGCCACACCTCCTAATAGTGCTATTGCCTGTGGTCCAAGCATTCAAACACAGTAGTCTATTGGGGGGGGGGGTTGGTCCATACCTATTCAAACCACCAGAAGGAGTTACTTGATTTTCCCCAAAGAAAAGAAAAGATCACCTAGTATACATACAATTTTTTTTTAAAAAAAGAAAACATGCTCTTTATAAATATGACAAAGAAAAGGCATAACAAGGTTTAAATAAAACATTAGTATTTAAATAGAATTTCAAAAGAATTAATCTAAACAAAAATAAGGAACAAATTTGGACCCAGAAGAATATGGATCATACTTCCATATTCAGGTTCATGTAGATTGATGTAGTCTTTCCCAGGAAGCACCTGGAGTCTAGATTTTCAGCATCTAAATAATTTTTTTTTCCTTTTTGGAAGAGGTTCCTGTATAGCCTGTTATAATCTTAGCTCAACCCACAGAACACAGATTGACAACAAATCGCTGCAGTAACATGAGGTTTATTGACCCAACGCACGTGGCCAATGCACATGGTGTTTCTCATCCTCAAAGGGAGAGGCAACGCCCAAACTCAGAATGTACACATCTTTTATACCTTACAAAGGGCAGACCTCAGCAACAGGGCTAGCTGGCTTACTCTGGTTGGTGGAACACAGGACAAAAGATCTCATCAGGCATTGGTTGGCTTGCTCAGGGGGCTGTTCTTGGCTTAGTCAGTCAACTTCCCTATCCAGCTCTGTACCTGGCCTTGAAAAGTCCCTGGGAAGGGGCTGAGTAACTAAGTGGTAGGGGGGATTGTCATCAGCTAGGTCAGGGTGACAGTTTGTGGTCTTTTTTGAAATTCACCACAGGGAGGGGTTGGGGAGTTATTCCAAGAATTGCTAATCTTATTTTCGTGGACCTTAACGTCATTTCGACCACCAGTTATTTTTGTTTTGGCTGGTCTTAGCCTGGTCATTCTGACTTAACATCCTGACCATCAGAACTTTGTTTTCACAATTTTGAACCTCTGTTTCTACATTCCCAGAATTTAAACAAGCAGATGTTTTCACATCTCTATGACTTTGCTTCTCAGAGCTTTATTCTTACATTCCCAGACAGGTTTTAGCTTTAGTACTTCAGCCCAAGCTGCCCTCTAATTCACCATGTACCCCAAAATGATCTTAACCTTCTGATTCTCCTGTACAATCATCTGCCAGGTTGTGCATGTTTGTCACTGTGATCACTTTATATGGTGTTGGGGACTGAGCCAAGGGGTTTTGAGCATGATAGGTGTACTGGCTGGTTTTGTGTCAACTTGACACAGCTGTAGTTATCACTGAGAAAGGAGCTTTAGTTAGGAAATGCCTCCATGAGATCCAGCTGTAAGGCATTTTCTCAATTAGTATTATGGGGGGTAGTGGGCAGCCCTTGGAGGTGGTACCATCTCTGGGCTGGAAGTCTTAGGTTCTATAAGAAAGCAAGCTGAGCAAGCCAGGGGAAGCAAGCCAGTAAGGAACATCCCTCCATGGCCTGTGCATCAGCTCCTGCTTCCTGACCTGCTTGAGTTCCAGTCCTGACTTCCTTTGGTGATGAACAGCCATGTGGAAGTAAGCCAAATAAACCCTTTCCTCCCCAACTTGCTTCATAGTCATGTTTGTGCAGGAATAGAAACCCTGACTAAGACACTCATGATTTACAATTGCTTGAAATTGTTCCTTTTTTAGATACTGCTAATTCTCACATTTTGTAATTATTTATGCAAATATAACTTAGTTTAAGAGAACTAACTGTTCCTTACATTGTAGCACTTTTAAGAGCTCACCACTGGATTGCCCGGACCCCTTAGTAAGGGCAATGCCACAGCAGATTTGTATACCAGGAAGGTTATAGGCCTTACACAGGAACAACTAGCCAAACAATCTCATTCTTTACATCATCAAAATAGTAATAGCTTGAGACAACAATTTAGTATTTCTAGAGAATGTGCAAGTCAAATTGTAAAGACTTGTTCTGAATGTCCTCATTTTCTTCCTGTACCACATAATGGACAGTTTCAGAGACATATTTGAAAATTGACAACTGCCTTGTATGCAGTTCCATTTGCAGTGGGTAAAATTGAGATAGGATCTGGATTTTGAACAATGACAGGATTTTGGATTTCAAACAAGTGTCAGTGCATGTGTTAAGGCTCCTAATCTTTTATTAATTGGTCATGTTAAAATTACTTTTCTTTTTTCTATGGTATTTAAAGAAGTTGTATCAATTGTACACTTTCTAATTGTGTTAATGTATTGAAATCCGACATGTCCCTTATGGTGGTTTATCAACCAGCTTGTGTTTTATTGCCTCTGAGTATTGCTGGACCTTGGTATTCTGAAAAAAGCTTACAAATACTGGAAGAAGTGAGTTGGGCTTTAAGCAGAAGCAAAGGAGAGTGGGCTTGATTATTGCTGGTATAGCAGCTTTAATTACATTAATAGCTAGCATCACTGCTTCTGCAATTGCTTTGACACAAGAAGCTAAGACAGATACTTTTGTAATTCATTTAGAAAAAAATTTTACTAACAGAGTATTTAAGAGGATTTAGATAGGCGTTTGGAACAACAAATTGACATTCTTTATGATACTATTCAAATTATTGGAGAGGAGGTTCAGAGTTTAAGAGTAAGAAGTCATCTCAAGTATCATGCTAAATACCAATGGATTTGTGTTACTTCTAAAATTTACAATGACAACCACTATAAAAAGTTCAAAGACACTCGCAGGGTATTTGGCATAATTCTAACACTTCTCTGAATGTTTTAACTTTGCATAACAAGATTATGAATTTAAGGAATGCTGCTCCACTGAGCTTCGATACTGCAGATATTGCTGATAAAATTATTTGTGACCTGAGGTCAATATTCCCATCTTGGTCAAGCTTTAAGGATGGTATATAGAGCTTGATCATGCTAGCTAGCCCTCCTTGTCCTGGGAATACTTTTGTTCCTGCCCATTGTGATAAAACTTGCCTTTAACAACATCAACATGTTGGCGACCAAAACACATGGCTTGAAACTAAAAATGGATCCCCAGAGTTATTAATTTAACAGGCTGTCAGTCAATAACAGGTAAGATTCTGCACAGAACCTTACCAACCTAAGACAAATACATTGCTTTTGATAATGCATATTCCATGACAGATAAGAAAGGCATTCTTGCCGGGCGTTGGTGGTGCATGCCTTTAATCCCAGCACTTGGGAGGCAGAGGCAGGCAGATTTCTGAGTTCGAGGCCAGCCTGGTCTACAGAGTGAGTTCCAGGACAGCCGGGGCTACACAGAGAAACCCTGTCTCGAAAAACCAAAAAAAAAAAAAAAAAAAGGAAATACATTCAGATCCTTACTTCATGTGTCATATCTCTGCCATCATTTCTTCGCCTACGCCTTGTCAACCTGACTAGGACCCAGTTTCTCCCGCGGGTTGAGAGAGACCCAGATCGGCCAGCCTGCGGCAAGGGAAGGCACATAGTGTGGACAGCATTCTGTGACTCAGGTGGCACCTCTTGGTGCCTTTCATGGTGCTCAGTATACAGTAGCTGTTATCCTCCAACACCCCAACACCAGGGGTTCCATGAGCATTGCTCTGAGATGCTGTAGACAGACAGACTATCAAGCCTTGTGATTACCTGTCACATTCACTGGCTTTAGCCTGGCCATACTTCCCTTTTGTTTATTCTCTGAGCTGGTTGGTTTTTTGCCAACTCGATACAAACTAGAGTCAACTGGGAAGAGGGAACTTTAATTGAAAAAAACATGCCTCCATCAGATTGACCTATAGGCAAGTCTGTGAGGCATTTTTCTATTTATTATTAATATAATTAACAATACTATTAATTATATTTATTATTGTTACTTGGTTTTTGGAACATGGTTTTTCTGTATTTATTTATTTGTTGGTTTGTTTATGCTTTTTTGAGACAGAGTTTCTTTGTGTAATCCTGGCTGTCCTGGAACTCACTCTGTAGCCTTGAATTCAGAGATCTGCCTTCCTCTGCCTCCCCAGTGATGGGATTCAAGGTGTGCACCACTACTGCCTGGTTCTGTGAGGCATTTCTTTATTGGCAATTGATGTGGGTAATAGCAATAGCCTGTAATGTTTTGGGTGTTTCTTGGAGAATCCTGACCAGTCTCTTTATTCTAATGAGTTTTCCTTTTATATAATTTGTGTTTTTTTCTCTTGCAGCTGTCAATACACTCTTAGTGTTTTAGCTGTGATGTGCCATGGGGATTTCCTCTTCTGGTCTTGTCTATTTGGTGTTCTCTGTGCTTCTTGTGATTGTATTAGTGTATCTTAGTTTGAGAAAATTTTCTTCTATGATTTGTTTAAGAGTAGGTCTATGCCATTGTCTTAGTCAGGGTTTCTATTCCTGCACAAAATATCCTGACCAAGAAGCAAGTTGGGGAGGAAAGGGTTTATTCAGCTTACTTTCACATGGCTGTTCATCGCCAAAGGAAGTCAGGACTGGAACTCAAGCAGGTCAGGAAGCAGGAGCTGATGCAGAGGCCATGGAGGGATGTTCCTTACTGGCTTGCTTCCCCTGGCTTGCTCTGCATGCTTTCTTTTTGAACCCTGGACCAACAGCCCAGGGATGACATCACCTACAATGATCCCTCTCACCCTTGATCACTAATTGAGAAATGCCTTACAGCTGGATCTCATGGAGGCATTTCCTCAAGGGAGACTCCTTTCTCTGTGATAACTCCAGCTTGTGTCAAGTTGACACTCAAAACCAGCCAGTATAACCATTGATGCTTTTCCCTCATCTATGCCTACAATTCGGTTTGGTCTTTTTGTGGGGGTCTCATAGTTACTGTATGTTTCTTTCCTGGTTTTTGTTTGTTTGTTTGTTTATGTTTCATATTTCTTATTTACTTGATCTAGATCCTCTACTGTGGTGGCCCTGCTGTGTTCTTGGAAGAACTCTAAACCGAAACCAGAGACTTAGCTCGCTGGGGG
>NW_022196894.1:19867729-19910828 GCF_008632895.1 Mastomys coucha | reverse complement strand
GGTTTCCAAATCCTCGGTTCGTGGAACCCCACGCAAGTAGGAGCTGCGGGACGGCATCCTACACTCTACTTTATCTTCAAGTCCTCCTAGCCCATCTCATGCTTGAGCCATTCTACTTTTAAGATTTTCCTTTGAGTTTTCTATGCTAGGTTTTTCAATTCCAATTTAAGCTTAGTTTTCTTCAATGTTTTTATTTCCTTATTGAATTCCATTCTCAATTTCAGGGTTGTCTTTGTCATTTCTTAGGTTTGTCAGCAGCCTAATGTTTGTGTTTTCTTTTTTTTTTTTAATTTAATTTAATTTTGTTTTTTACTTATCACTTTACATACCACTCACTGCCACTGCCCCCTCCTGGTCACCCCCTCTTAACATCTTCCCATTCCCCTTCTTCTCTGAGCAAGTGGGATCCCCCTGGGTATCCCCCCACACACGACTTACAACTTCAAGTCTCTTCGAGTCTAGGTCCTTCCTCTCCCACTGAGGCTAGACAAGATAACCTAGCTAGAAGAACATATCCCACATACAGGCAACAGCTTTTGGGATAGCTTCCTGAAGTGGGAACTTCTGGTTTCTTTGGAAAGTCAGTTATGTCAAATGATGTCTTGCTGGGGCACACAGGAGAAAGGATGTCTTGCTAAAGCAAGCATGTGAAATAATATTTTCCTGAAGCAGACACAGGTGAAAGGATGTTTTGCTATAGCAGACATGTGAAAGGACTCGTGAGGAAGGAGTATAAATGTGACCCCACAGGCAGTGGGAGCTGGAGCAGTGATTTGCTCTGCCTCATTGTTCTTCATTAACTACATGCATGTACTGGTTTGCCTTACATAGTGTTGTTGAGCTCCACCTGTGGTAACGCCACCATTGAGAGAAACTTGCCAAAGAACTGCTCATGAAGTTCCTGAGGCGTCTTGCTGCTTCAGCAGGCTTGGGCTGGTTTCTTCAGGATTGAACTATAGCTGCTGGTTTGTGCATGGTGCCTGCTGAGAGGACTGGACTGCAGCTGCTGATTTGTATTTGGCGTTTACTACTAGACTGAACTGCTGACGACGACAAAGAAGATTGAGCTTGCCCCCCCCCCAAAAAAAAAAACCCAAACTATTGCCAAACAGGTCCACTTCCCCCATATCCTTTTGTCTTCCACTACCTCTAGGGTGGTGGGCAAGAGGAGAGGTTGAACATTTATTAAAATAGGTGCCAGCAATTTACGACTATAGTCCCCTGCCTTCTAGTTGTTCAGGATCCACATGAAGACCAAGTGGCACATCTGCTACATATAAGTGGGGAGCCCTAGGTCCAGCCTGTGTACCTTCTTTGGTTGGTGGTTTGGATTCTGAGAGTCCCAAGGGTCCAGGCTTAATTGTTCCTTGCCAGGGTCCAGACTCGACACAGGATCGGAGTTCTCAACTGGAAGCAGGGATATCTGGAAGGCGCATGATAAATATACACAGACTACTTTTTGGGTACAAGCTGATAGGCAATTTTTCAAGGCTTAAAGTTTCTCATTCTCTGCTCTCTTTCTCTCTTGCTCATTCACTCTCAGCTTGAGGCTGCACACACTCTGCATTCTCCTGCGCACTGTGCTTTTCTCCTGTGCACCTTCCTTTCCTTGAAGTCTCACACTCATACACACCTCTGTGCATTCCCCTTTCACTCTCACATACATCTCACACACACACCACATGCACTCTCCTTTCACTCACATGCACACTCTCCATACATGCCACACACACTCTCTTCACTCACCACATTCTCTCTTCACTCACTCTTCACACGCTCTTCTCATGCTCGCTCTCTCTCACACTCTTCATTTGATATCCACATTCACCTCACATACTCTGCATTCTCTCTCTACTCACTCTCCGCATTCACTCTCTATATGCTCTCTAGCCTTTTTCTTGCCCCAGTCCTTTATTGATATTCCAAAAGCAGATAAAAAAAGACATTGTATCATCATTGCCAAATCAAATTCAAAAGAATAACCATGTCCCACAAAGAATCAAAAATTACAATTTTCCCCCAAAGTTTCAAGCTTCTCTATTCCCAGGCCTATAGCTAAAATAATAATAATTGCAAACTTATCATTATTTATTTATTTTTAAAGCATGCTCTAGATGTGATAGTTTTTTTTTTAAAGGTTTTATTTATTTTATGTATGTAAGCACACTGTAGCTATCTTCAGACACACCAGAAGAGGGCATCAGATCCCATTACTATGGTTGTGAGCCACCATGTGGTTACTGGGATTTGAACTCAAGACCTCTGGAAGAACAGTCAGTGCTCTTAACCACTGAGCCATCTCTCTAGCCCCAACTTATCATTATTTAAACTTTAACTTATTATATTTCAGAGTTCAGAGCTCAGAGGACAGCTACTTGCATTTTCTTGTGAAGCTCTAATGATAAATGACATGGGCAAAGCTGCCAGGCAGTGGCCAGAAAGAATCAAGTTAACCCTTAACTCAATAATTCCGCTAGCTTTCTGCTTCTGCGCATTGCACACAATGACTCTCCTAAGAGTCCCAGTGTTTTGACTTAGTTTCACTAATATAAGATTTTACATATTATATAGTTGTTTATCCAGGAACCACTCTCAAATGTTGTGCAACTTACTTTATAACTTCAATAATTTTTTCCTTTCTTGGGGTCCCAATGTTGGCTCTATTTCATTTTCTAATAATTTCTTCAAACTTTCTTTGCAAGTCAAGCATTAATCTGGAACTACCATTGTGTAGTTATTACATTGTTTTTCAAAATGAGAACACATAGCATGCACCTGGGCCATTAGGACTGTGCTGTGCTGTGCCCCATGCCTCAATTTTTTAATTGTTTAAGAATCATTACATCAAGGAACATGTAGTTTCACAGAATTCACCAGAGCAGAAGGAGGAAGAAGTAAGAAACTCAGATATAATAGAATAATTATGCACACCAAGGCCAACTGAAAAGCAGTCATGCACAAATGAAATCTATACAGCCATTGTCCAGGGCTAAGGTTAGGAGAAATGGGAACAACTGATTTTTACAAAGAGCTTTCACGGGCTACCGAGATGTCTCCATCCCGGCCTACTGTAGGCAGTCCCTTATTTCAAGTGTAAGGTCCCCTGGAGGGATGTGTCTCCTGCTTCTCAGGGTCCCAGACGCCATGGCTTCTGATGTGTTTCCACCCTGGCCTACCGCAGGCAGTCCCTGTCATTGTATGCTGTTCCCAGCAGTTCCTACCCCCTTTGGGGCACACAATCCTTCCTCCTAGTCTTCCATAAGAGTACCCAAACTCCCTCGTAGGTGTCTGTATCTGTCTGAGACAGCTGCTGTGTAGAGCCTGTTTATGTGCTTTTTTTTTTTAAATTAATTTATGAATGTTTTTACAGCACTTATATGTCTGCCTGGTGCCCTCTGAAGTCAGAAGAGTGTGTTGAATTCTCTGCAACAAGAAGGATGATTGTGAGCTATAATGTGGGTGCCAAGAATTGAACCCAGGTCCATTGGGAGAGCAAGTGCTCTTAACTTCTGAGCCATCCTTCTAGCTCCTGTGTGTTTTCTTGGACATTGCTCAGGTATTTATCCTCCTTACGTTCTCTTTAGTTTCACTGACCTGCTTCTTTTCATCGTCTTTAAACTCCTTGAATTCCTTGATGAAGTTTATCATTATTCTTTTAAATTTTATGTCCTGGGGTTCATCTAGGTAATTCTCACTGGTAAATATTTCTATAGGACTGGTAGTTTTTGGAGAGGAGGTACTTGTCTGATCTTCCATATCGTTTGTATATTTGCCATGAGATCTGGGCATGCAGGCTTCTTTTGTTAGTTCTATGTCTGATACAGACAGAACAGGCTAGGGCAAAGGGTTGGAAGTGGCCTGGGTGGAAAGAAGTCAGGTGAACAGATGGAATGGGCTGGTGTGAGGATGTGGGTCCTAGCTCAGAGTGGGAAATTGGGAGTAGACCTGCCTGGGTGGATTATGGCTTAGAATGACCCTATGAGTTGAGAAAGGTGTAGACAGGGCAGGTCCTTGCAGACTAGGCTGGAGTACTGGATATGGGGGCCTGGATAAGATTTGGTGGGTTGGGGAGGGTTAGGCAGACTTACCAGGCTAGACTCTGCAGAAAAAGTTGTGTAGGATTTGGCTGAGCAGAGAAGTTCTCTTCTTAAATATTAATAAATACTTGGGATGTTTCATTCAGAATATTTATTTATATCTAATTTTATCACTTTGACTGAAATATTTGCCTGTTTTACTTTGTCTCCTATTAACTTACTTCCTGGTAGTTTTATTTAGCAGGTTTTCCTTGCATATATCTTTGTACTAGCGGTTTTGTTTGTTTGTTTGTTTTTGTGTTTTTGTATTTTTGAGATAGGGCTTCTCCATGTAGCACTGGCTGTCCTAGAACTCACTCTGTAGACCAGGAGGTTTTGTTGTTTTATTTTTTGTTTTTTCAAGACAGGATTTCTCTGTGTAGTATGCTATGTGTAAGGGACAACATGACATGGTTCCTGTTTCTGAAACAGAGCCAGCAGGGCGTGGACCTCCACGAGTGTTGATGGCTTCTGTGGGCGTAAGGCTTGTTTACATTGTAAGACCCTGACCTTTGATCAGTGATACTTACTTCAAAACATGCCAAGACGGATTAATGCAAAAGCAAGAGGTTTATTTTCTGGCACGAGTTGAGGTCGACCTTCAATAAGTCCCTCAAAGTGAGTGACTAAAGGGCTATTACAAGCAGTTTCTACACTTTTTAGGGGCACAGGTTACATCAGCAAGGTTACAGTTCAAATTTATTGGCTAAGCATATTGACCTTTAAATCTATTGGCTAGCAAGGATAGCACTTAATCTCTACCTGAGGGTCAGGTGACTATCAGTTAGTACATTCTGAGAATTTTTTATTCAAGAATGTTCTTGTGGGTGGAGAATGGAATTTGGCCTATCCTTGACTCCAGGTGGGAGAGGAAAGCTGTAAGTGTAAGACTCTGTGAGACCCTCAGAGAGTCCTAGCCTAAATGCGCTTCCCCACAAATCACAGCTTGACAATGGATTGCTGCAATAACATGAGGTTTATTGATTCAATGTGCATGGCCAATGCACATGGGGTTGCTCATCCAAGGAGGAAGAGGCAACCCCGAACTCAGAAAGTACACATCTTTTATACTTTACAGAGGCTACAGGGCTAGTTGGCTTATTCTGATTGGTGCAGTATCAAACAAAGGATCTCTTCAGGCATTGGTTGGCTTGCTCATAGGGGCTGTTTTTAGCTTCATTGCCCCCTTACCTAACTCTTGTACCTGGAAGGCCCCTGGAATGGGGCAAGCTGGAAAGTCCCAGAATTTTTTTTTTTTTTTTTTTTTTTTTTTTTTTTTTTTTTTTTTTTTTTTTTTTGGTTTTTCGAGACTGGGTTTCTCTGTTAGTTCCGGAATTTTTGTAAGGTCAGGGTGTTCTTGGACCCCAGTAGAGGGAGGGGTAGAACATCTAATCTTATTCTTTTTATTTTTTTTTTTTAAGATTTATTTATTATTATACATAAGTACACTGTAGCTGTCTTCAGACGCACCAGAAGAGGGCGTCACATCTCATTATGGGTGGTTGTGAGCCACCATGTGGTTGCTGGGATTTGAAATCAGGACCTTCAAATGAGCAATCAGTGCTCTTACCCACTGAGCCATCTCTCCAGCCCTCTAATCTTGTTCTCACAGGTTATGTTCTGGTCAGCTTTTAGTTCCTCCCAGCCCTCCTGACCTTAAAAACTTTCTTTTTCTTATACAAGCAGATGTCTCTACTATAGGTAGTTTTGGCTTATTATTTCTTTCTCAAAAGTCTTGTTTTTACCTTTATTTCTACATTCTCAGAACTCTGTTTTTCACTTTATTACTTCATTAGGAAGGTATGGGACTGGAAGAAGTCCTTAGGGTCCCTCAGAAGCCAGTCCATGATGGGTACATACCTTTAATCCCAGAACTTGGAAGGCAGAGACAGGCAAATTTCTGAGTTGGGGCCATCCTGGTCTACAGAGTGAGTTCCAGGTCAGCCAGGGATATACAGAGAAACCCTGTCTCAAAAAACAAACAAACAAACAAAAAGTTGATTTAGAGAGTGATAGAAAAATACATGTGATATCAACTTCTGGCATTCATAAGCACAGGCACCGTGCATGTTCGTGTTATTTTAAAGGATAGAAGATAGGATGGACACACACACACACAAAATGCTTTGTGTTTAAATGTGAGGATGTTGGACCACAATGGAAGATACTTTATGGCTATGCAAAACTAAGCTGTATGGTATTTAATAATTTATAAACCGCTTGTGGTATACAGGACAATGTACAGTTGACTAAAAAACCATGGCCTTGTTGGGTAGAGCAGTACCTGCCTTTAGTCCCAGCAGGCAGAAAGAGGTGAATCTCTGTGAGTTCTAGGTCTACATATAACCTATCTCAAAACAAATAAACAAGAACTACGACCTCATTTCTGAGAAACAAGAGTTGTGGGAGCAGGAACATAAGGCCAGTGAATAGTCTCCAAGGATGTAGGTCTCAGGCTATATCAGTGGTTCTCAACATGTGGGGCAGGACCCCTTTGGGTGTTGCATATCAAATATCCTGCATATCAGGTATTTACATTATGATTCATAACAGTGGCAAAATTACAGTTATGAAGTAGCAACAAGATAATTTTGAGGAACTATATATGAAAGGGTCTTGGTGTTAGTAAGGTTGAGAACCACTGAGCTAAATCATGGTTCTTCAAAGCTCATACCATGTACACATAAGTTATCAAAGACTCCTTGAGTCTTCCTTTTTTTTTTCCCCTTGGTTTTTTGAGACAGGTCTTTTCTGTGTAGCCCTGGCTGTCCTCTGTAGACCAGGCTGGCCTTGAACTCAGAAATCCGCCTGCCTCTGCTTCCCAAGTGCTAGCATTAAAGGCATGCACCACCACTGCCCGACTGAATCCTTGAGTCTTTTGGGTTTGTAAGTGTTCCACGTCCTTGCACAGACAGTTCTTGACCCATGGGGGCGGGGACTAGACCTACCTGGGAAGGTAAGAAAATAAAGAAACATGCAGACACATAGAAAAGCTCTAGTCAGGTGAGCTGGGCTCTCTGATGGAAATGCCTTAGCATCCTAGAGGTTCAGCATTTTATTATATAGTTGAACAGAGAGGCAGGGTTACTGTACATAGCTAAACAAGGAGGTGGGGTTATGGTATGGATCTATAAAGCCTCATTTTTGAAGAAACTCTATTTTGTGTGAGACCAGGGGCTAAAGTCCAAGTCCAGGAAGAAAACCACAAAGTCCACTTAAGCAAACATCCCATAGCAACCCCCAACTCTAGCAATAGCCAGTCATGTTACAATAGCAGGGTCAAAGTACATATAGATACCTGAAGACATCCTGCAGAGAATAGATAACTTGGCCACCCTGTTTGTCAGGTGGTTTTGCTCCTGTGTTTGTTTCCTGAAGATTACATCAGAGATGCAGTTTTTAAAATACTAACTTGCTGACCCATATAGAAACTCCTCAAGCTTGCTGTAACTCAATACCTCGCACTCCTAGACTCAGGGCTTTCATTCTGACTCAATGCTACAGGGACGGTGAGAGACCTTGCTCATGAGCTCATAATAATGATTCTTATGTGTTTGCATTGGAATTGGCTCCTCGGTGGTCTTTGGGGTCACTGAGACTTGGGCATAACATATCAAAATCATAGTATTTAGCCAATCACAATAGGAACCATCTCTGTGGGGGGCAGTTTTCAGGCTCTAAATATGCTGGACACTTTCTATATAGCACTGTTGACATTCACACATGGACTAGAGAAAGCCTTTACCATTTCTCTCTGAGCTTCACCCTGGGGGGAAAGCTTTGCCATTTTCCCATGGGTCTGGAACTCTTGGGTCCTTGATACATTCACTTGGGACTTTGTTCACTCAGTGCCCCCGCTGCTTCCCACATCTACCTACCCTCTCTTATTTCGTGGATGTTCAGGATAGATCTTCACACTTAGTCTGGATAGGCCATAAAGAAGAAGGCCATAGCAGCCACTATGCCCAACAGAAACCAAAGGTAAAGAGACTGCAGCCCGGGAGTCCATTAAAGATCCATTGGTAGCAGTATTCTTTCTTAGGATATGGGGACATAATTGGACCGCATTATTATTATGGACACAAGCATCCCCAGGTAGGCCCCATTATTTCCCAGTAATCCTGTCTAAATTGAATCATTGTAGCCTACCCCAAATATTTGGATGGAGCTCACTGAAACTGCAGGAGATTACAGCAGTAACCCCCCAGGACCCCCCCTACAGAATAACTTATTGATATAAAAAAAAGGGTGGATGTGACCAAGCCACAGTATGAAAAAGCATTGGCCCAACCCCTTTACAGGTCTTACCTGCATGGATGGATGCAATTACTAGACACAAAGCATTTAAAGCTACCAAGATTAACCCCCTTTTGGCTATGTGCCTCCTCTGTCTATGTATGCATGGCTCTACAGCTTTGGATTGTTTTCTCCATCCCAGGTCTGATGCAGTGGCTGACTGTAGCATCCCTGGTGCAGACACACCAGACCCCCTTAGCCATGGTGGTGAGACACAGACCACTGCTGCACTTGCCTGGCCCCCTGGGGTTCATTCAGGCTGAGGCCCATCTTGCAGGCTGCATCATCTGCGCTCTGTGTGTGTATGTGTGTTTGTGTGTGTGTGTGTACTCGCGTGCTCGCGTATGTGTTCCCAAATATAACATGAAAGTAATTAAACCAAAAGCAAAAATGAGAACATGCTTGGGTCTTTCTGTGGCGCATCTAATCCCTCAAAGGTTTTTCTATTATTTATTTATTCTTCAAGCAGCCAAAAACTCCTGCCCCTTTCCCTGGACATGCCTCCCAATAATTGCCAAGAACCAATGGAGCTACAACACCTACGTTGTACTTCTTAGGTTTCCAAAGTTCTTTCAATGTACTAAGGTACAACTGCCTCTCTAGAAATCTTAACATATAACTGTCCTTCCCTAGAGTTTGGCTGCCTCTCCCTCGAGTCTACTTGTTCAAATCTTTTATAGCCTATGCTCAGAATTGCACCCCTTTATCTGTATCTTTCTTCATGGTTTTATTTATTCCCTTCCTTACATTTTCTTTTACCTGTATAAGGATGATTCTCTATGGAGTGTTCCCTTGTATGACCTGTAAGATTCCTAGTGGTAGGGTGGCTAAGATGACTCAGAGGATGAGAGCACTGGCTGCTCTTCCAGAAGAACCAGGTCTAATTACCAGCACCCACATGGCAGCTCACAGCTGCCTGTAACTCCAGTTACAGGGGATCTGACACCCTCACATAGACGTACATGCAGGCAAAACACCAATGCACATAAAATAAAAATAAAAATTAAAAATCGTATAAACAATATATGAATAATATATTAGTATATAAATATATAATCTATATCTACATATAGCCCTATCTATCTATCTATCTATCTATCTATCTATCTATCTATCTATCTTATATCTATATAGATTCTCAGTAGCCAGTATCTACATTCTGGTTCCCGGTTGGCTTCCTGTTCAGGAAGTCCCGGTGTTACTTCTTATGTCCTTGTGTCCTTGCTTGGCCTCCCAGAGGAACTTGACCTGACTGAGGGCAGTGAGGGAATGAAGAAAAAGACGTGCATAGAAGAGCTGGGGTCAAGTTGCCACTAGGTGGGCCTGGTGCTGTTTGTATTTTGATGCTGAATATCCAGGAAGCATGGTAGCGGCCTGCCAGTGGGAACTTAACAAGCTGAGTGGAGACATTTCAGGAGCTCTGGACCAGAGAGTCTCCACGAGATAAAAACATGTTGGCCATGACTTGCCAGTGCATGGTCAGCCAGGCCACCAGGGCAGAGGCACAAGTATGAGAATGTGACAGTTCTATTTTTTTTTTTTTTTTAAGTATTTCCCACAACACTGTAGCCCGCAGGACTCCCAGCATTTTTATTATACACAGTTGGCAGATAAACAAAAAGGTGGGGTTTATGGTATACAATTGTATCAAGAAGGCAGGTTCAGGGACTGATTAGGCACCATCTCTGTAGGGGAGCAGTCTTCAAGATATAAATACCAGCATGAGGTCTATGGTAGACATTTTTCACCACTCATTATCAACATCTACATCTGGACCAGAGAAAGACTTTGTCATTTCCCTTTGAGCTTCATTCACCCTGGGGGTTGGGAGTGGAAAGCTTTGCCATTTTTCCATGAGTCCTAGGAGTCCTTGACATGGCCCTGCCCTTGTCAACAGAACACATTTACTCAAGGATGTCACAGACTCAGAGCTTCCTCTGCTGCCCGCACGATCCGTGCGTGCGTGCGTGCGTGCGTGCGTGTGTGTGTGTGTGTGTGTGTGTAGGCCAGAGGTCAATGTCGAGCATCTTTCCTGATTGCTTTTCACTTTACTTTTTGAGTCAAAGTCTCTCCATGGCCCTGAAGCTGACTAATCTAACTAGACTGGCGGATCTGCCAGCCCTGAGGATTACAGTCTCTGCCTCCACAGTGCTGGGATTATAGGTACATTGCTGTAACCCACTGTTACTGGCTACACAGTATCTCCAGAAAGAGAAGGAAAAAAAACCCTCCAAAATACAATTTATTTCCACCCTCCCTACAATTCTTGTCAGAACAAACCCTTGCTATGTGTGGGTAGGGAGGGTAGGGGTCCTCAGGCTGCACTCAGGTCAGAACTTCAGGGAATCCCTTAAACTTGGAGAGACTATGGACTGAGGTTTCCACCTCCAGGACAGGCTTTTGCTTAAGGAATAGGAAGGGTCCTACAGAAGCACAAGCCACCTGTTGGCCATGCTATGGTGCTAGGCACTCAGAGAGGCCATGTAAATCTTCCAGCTGTGGGCGTTGGTGGCGCATGCCTTTAATCCCAGCACTTGGGAGGCAGAGGCAGGCAGATTTTGGATTTGGCCAGCTTGGTCTACAGAGTGAGTTCCAGGACAGCCAGGGCTACACAGAGAAACCCTGTCTCAAAAAACCAAAAAAATCTTCCAGATGATTTTCAGGACAAAGCATGGTGGTAATCTCCACATCTTTTTTATCACTTGCATGTAACACCAGTTTTTCCTTTTGCTGGGCTTTTATTCACTCTGTCATAAAAACATCACAATGAACACCTCATAGACCTTTGGCTACATTTCTGATTGCAGTCCCATGTTACTTAGTGGTGGGGATCTAACAGGGACAAACCTGTTATTAGGCAATCTATCACTGTTATGACAAATTAGCAATGTTTCATAGGGAGTCTGTCGTCATTCAGCATGGCTGCATTTCCAGTAGCAAGATTCCTAGGAACGTGATCATTTGGCCAAAAGCGATGACCATTTGTTCAGGCTCTTGATAGTAGACTGCCAAATGACTTAACCAAAGGGTCAAACTAATGTATTTTCCCATTAGCACAATCCTCAGATGGTCTTGTCATGGAATTGAACATTTGATGATAATATTAGGAAACTTTTATTTTCTTTTCCTGGACAGTTGTATTCCATGGTTACCACATTGCACCTAGTTTTCTTTATTCAAGAATATACACATTTTTAATTGTTTGAGAAATTTATCCATGCACATAATACAAACGTTTTGATAATGTCTACCCCATGTTCTCTCTCCAGTTCTTCCCACATTGCCTTACTTTTCCCTCTCAGATTCGTGTGTTCTGTTTTTAAACCCACTGAGTCCACTTATTGCTTCCAAGTATGTGCATGAATTGAATGCCCCCCAATAGCCTCACACCTACCCACAGCGAGGGGGTTCTGCCGGTGTGTATGGATTAGATGCTCCCCGTAGTGTGGCTGCCAGCAGCCACTGGAACTGGGCTTCTGAAAAGAAAGCTGGGGCTTTGAAGTGGGGGATGAGACGGGGCGAGAGACATAAGGAGACTAAGACAAAGTTTCTGATCAAGGTCCAATGTTTACTTAGGAGAGGAAAGGAAAGAGGACCCATCCCCCTCAATGCCAGGATCTCATTGACTCATTAGCATCTTGTTGGAAGTCAGAAACTTGTCAGGCAGGTAGACTCATTAACGCAGTAGGTGGTGGCTCCTTGTAGGAAACTTCAGAGGCAGGACAATAGAGTTCTCTTATCTCAGAAAACTCCATCCTGGGTGGGCTAGTTCAGTCCGCAGAGCAGGAACTAGCCCCACATCTACACACAGTGAGGGGGTTCTGCCAGGGTGTGGATGGATTAGATGCTTCCCCACAATCCCCCATCCACACACAGTAAGGGGATTATTTTGATAAGAATTGTGGAGGAAAGAAAAAAAATTTCCTTCAAGTTTTTTTCTTCTCCTTTTCTTTCTTTTTCTTTCTTTCTCCTTTTGTTTCTTTCTTCTGAGGGCTGGCCTGGAACTCCCTATGTAGCTACTCAGGGTCAGCATCCATGAAGACGCACCCTTCCCTTGTCAGTAGTGCCTCCCTAGGGGTTTGACTTCATGATCCCCTCCACCCATGCTGGAATTTTAGCTGGCTTGTCCTTGTGTAGGCCTTGTGTATGTAGGAACAGCTGCTATGAGTTCATGTCCAGGGAACACTTTTGCTGTAGGCATCCACTGCCTCTGGCTCTTAAAATCTTTTCTTACTGCCTTCTCTTCCATAATGACTTGAGTGTGGTGGTGGTGGTGGTGGTGGTGGTGGTGGTGGTGGAGGTGGATGTGTGTGATACAGATGTCCCTTTTAGAGCCAAACACTGCCATTTCTTATTCTCTATATGTTGACCAGTTGCAGTGTCTGTATTAATCACCATCTACTACAAAAAGAAGCTTCTCTGGATAAAGTTTGAGAGATGCTCTGAAAGACTCCGGCTAGAGTTCCCGCTCAAGTCCTAGGAGGCATGCACCCAAGAAAAACAAAAAGCCATCTTGATGTAAAAAAACATGAGGCATTTTTATTTCAGAGCTCTGGTTCAACCCCCAATCTCACACAGGAGACCAGGAATTGACCACGAATCTCAGAGGTTAAGGGATTTTATAGGAAAAAGGTCTGGGGAGACAAAGGAATTGGTGTGGCTATACATGATTGGCTATTTTGAATGTCGTTCGTGCAGATCAGAGTTGAGAATTCTTAAAAAAAGTGAAATTCCTAGCAAGAGGGGAGAGTGCTATTCAAAGTTCATACTGACCCTTAGCTAACACTTAAGAAAACCAAATGGCAGGCACAAGGTCCATCACTCAATGTCTGGCCAGGCGTGTCTCAGGCGCCTCGGCTGGACACCTCCTTGCCTTATCTCTGAGATTTATACCCCTGGTCTGGGCTCTCATAACAGCTTTTCCTTGGCCCACCAGCCACTTCTTGCAGGCCTGGCTCCTGTGGTTTTCAGTACTGGTCTCAAATTTAACTCTTTCAATCCCAGGCTTATGTGGGCAAGTACCTGCTAAATTTTTATATTCGTTTTCAGCTCAAATATGAGTGTGAGCGCTTAGATGGCAGTTTATGTCCACTCAGCAGAGCAATGCTAGCAGACTTTCCCCCAGGGCCTAAGGCTTAACCACTCATGGGTTCTTGGCTCAGTTAACAACATCAACAGCATCAGGCCAGAGTCCTGCCTTGTGGAGTAGACCTAAATCCAATCATAAAGTAGTTGGTTCCTTTCATAACATTTAAGCCATTATTGTAACAGTGGACTTATCTTGCCAGGCCAGTCATTGTTGTAGTTCACAGGATTCATAGCTGGTAAGACACGGGCAAGACAACTGATTATTCTTCTATACCAGTAGTGTGCACAGTGCTTTTCAGCAGCATGAAAGTGAGTAGGGATGAAGCTTCTAGGTCAGTACTGTCCTCCTGATTTCTCCGTGCCCTATGGTTCAACTATGTTATAGGGTTTGAGGGAGTAGCCAAGTATATTGACAATTGTCTGTGCTATTTGGGCGACCTACAGGGCCCCATTGACCAACTATCTAACAAGTGGTAAACCCTACTTAACAATTGGATTTATTTGATGCCTGTGATATATGGAAGGGGCATTGCCCCTTCCCCCACTCTAGACTAAACTTTTAACATATGTATATATTTTAGGAAGCATCTTTAGCTGTAGGCTTCCACACAGCTCTATCATGTTAGTTGTCCCTCCTGTGCTCTCTCTTCCATCTGCCCTCTCATCCCCATCCACTTAACCCTCCATCTCCCATTACCCTTCCCCTCTTCACACTGTAAGACTCTGGTGAGCCTTAGATTACCGGAGAGTGAACAACTCCGAGTTGGGAATCAATGCAAAAAGCAAGAGGAATTTATTGTTCCAATGCGTTGGGGTCATCCTGCACTTGAAGGAGAAATGGCGACCCCTCAAAGCTTGTTCAGTGAGCTTTTATAAAGTTTTCAGAGCAGCAGCCATTAGGCACAATGTGATTGGCAGAACAGTGTGACTTTTTAAACTAATTGATCTTTAGGGAATGAGGTGGCAAGGACTTCCCTTGTCTGTAGGTGGCCAACAGTTATTCTGTCTTGTGGAAAGAATCTAAGTGCTCTGTGCCTCTCCCACCCTCAGGTGGCTGATGGTCCGTCCTCCACCCCTTGGTCTGAGGAACGTTAATTAGCCTCTCCCTTCCAGAGGGGTTCTCTTCCAGGAGGATGGGTCTGGTGGAATTTTCCAAAGTTTCTGAGCGAGCTGACCTCTTCAACACTACCTACATTCTATCTTCCTTCCCTCAGAGTCCCCAGACCCCCTTACTAGTTTCCTGAAGTTCAAGAGTACTCTAATTGAAGTGCACACATTTAAAGAAAATTAGCATCCACATATGAGAGAATCTTTATCTTCCTGGATCTGGGTATCTATCATTCAGAGCCATTATTTCCAGCCCTAGCCATTTGCTTACAAACAATAATTTCATTTTTTTTCGAGACAGGGTTTCTCTGTATAATTTTATTTTTATTAACAGCTGAATAATATTCCACTGTGTACATGGATCACATTTTCATTTCTGTTCCCCAGTTGACGGGCATCTGGGCTGTTTCCACTTCCCGGCTGTTGTGTATACAGCAGCGGTGACCAGAGATAAGCAGCAATCTCTGCATTAGGATAAAGAATCCTTTGAAGATGTGCCCAGAAATGGTATTTATGTGTCCTACATATGCTCTTTCTAGTTTTTTGAGGAACCCCCCAGACTGATTTCCATATAGGCTCTGCTGTCCTCGCCAACAGCGAATGGGAGTTCCCCTTTTCCCCTGGGTGGCCTGGAACTTGACCAAATTGGCTTGGAGCTCTCAGAAACTTACCTGTCTCTGCCTCCCTAGTGCTGGCACTACAGTGTGCTCTACCACACCCCAGCATGGCTTATTGATTTTTTTTTTTTAAGATCCTGATGGAGTAAGATATGTTGTTTTAAAAAAAAAAAAAAAAAAAAAAATCCTGGCTGTTCTATCAGGAGCCAGATCCTGTGGTGAAAGCTTGCTAGCTCAGAGAGGCAGAAAAAACACCTACTGACCTTCCAGCAATCTTCCAGGGGGAGAAAGCTTTTTCCTTCTCCATGCTGTCTGAAATCTCTTCAACTCAAAGACTCCCACTTTCTGTTTACTTACGTTCACCCCCCTGTCTGCTGGTTACTTGCTCCCCCTCTCGACCTAGGGTTGACCTTATTTAGCCCTTGGATTAAAGGTGTGTGCTAAGGCTGAGCCACACCACAACTACTTGTTTACAGTAAACAAAAAGCTCTGGGATCAAAGGCTGAACCAATATTAGAAACAGATTTTTACAGTTCACAATCTCAGGGTTTACAATGTGATCAAATATCCTGAAATCTCGAACTAGTTTTAATTTGCATTTCCTGATGGGAAAGGACATGGAACATTCTTAAAAAATGGTTTTGGTGATTTGTATTTTCTTTTTTTGAGACCTCTCTATAAAGATCTATGCACCATTTTTAATTGCTTAATTGGGTTGTGTTTTTGATGTTCAAGGTTTTTTTTCCTTTTTCCTTTTCTTTTCTCTCTTTCTTTCTTTCTTTCTTTTTTGTTCAAGACAGGATTTCTATGTGTAGCCCTGGCTGTCCTGGAACTCACTCTGTAGACCAGCCTGGCCTCAAACTAAGAAATTCGCCTGCCTCTGCCTCCCAAGTGCTGGGATTAAAGGCATGCTCCACAACTGCTCAGCTCTTTTTTTTTTTTTATTAATTAATTAATTAATATTATTATTTTATATTTTATTCACCTCCTCCCCTGTCCACCCTTCAACTGTTCCATATCTCATCCCTCCTCCCCAACCCCCTGTCTCCGCGTGGATGTCCCCACCCCCACCCCACCTGGTCTCTAAACTTCCTGGGGCCTCCAGTCTCTTGAGGGTTAGGTGCATCTTCTATGACTGAACACAGAACCAGGAGTCCTCCACTGTATGTGTGTTGGGGGCCTCATGTCAACTGGTATATGCTGTCTGTTTGGTGGTCCAGTGTCTGAGAGATCTTAGGGGTCCACATTGAGACTGTTGGTCCTCCTACAAGATTGCTCTTCTCTTCAGCTTCTTTCAGCTTTCCCTAATTCAACAACAGGGGTCAGCTGCTCATTGGTTGAGTGCAAATATCTGCATCTGACTCTTTCAGCTGCTTTTGTTGGGTCTTTTGGAGGGCAGTCATGATAGGTCCCTTTTTGTGAGTGCTCCATAGCTTCAGTAATAGTATCAGGCCATGGGACCTCCCCTTGAGCTGGATCACACTTTGGACTTGTTATTGGACCTTCTTTTCCTCAGGCTCCTCTCCATTTCTATCCGTGCAGTTCTTTCAGACAGGAACAATTATGGGTCAGAGTTTTGACTATAGGATGGCAACCCCATCCCTCACTTGATGCCCTGTCTTCCTTCTGGAGGTGGGCTCTAAAGTTCTCCCTACTGTTGGGCATTTCATCTAGGGTCCCTCCCTTTGAGTCCTGTGAGTGTCTCACCTCCCAGACCTCTGGTACATTCTGGAGGGTCCCCCCAACCTCCTATCTCCCGAGGTTGCTGGTTTCTTTCTGCTAGCCCTCAGGGCTTCAGTTCTTCTCCTTCACTCAATACTCAGGTTACCCTCTCTCCCTTCCCCCCTTCCTCCCCACTTGTGATTGCTTCTTTTCCCTCCCAAGTGGAACTGAGGTGTCCTCACTTGGACACTTCAGCTTGTTGACCTTTTTGAGTTCTGTGGATTGTATCTTGGGTATTCTGGTGTTTTGTTTTGTTTTGTTTTGCTAGCACCCACTTATTAGTGAGTACATACCATGCATCTCCTTTTGAGTCTGAGTTACCTCACTCAGGATATTTTCTAGTTCCATCCATTTGCCTGCAAAACTCAAGTTGTTCTCGTTCTTAATAGCTGAGTAGTATTCCATTGTGTAAATGAACCACACTTTCTGTATCCATTCTTCTGTCATGGGACATCTGGGTTGTTTCCAGCTTCTGGCTATCACAAATAAGGCTGTTATAAACACAGTGGAACACATGCCCCTGTGACATGGTAAGCATGTTTTGGGTATATTCCCAAGAGTGGTATAACTGAGTCTTCAGGTAGATCTATTTCCAATTTTCTGAGGAACCTCTAGATTGATTTCCAGAGTGGTTCTACCAGTTTGCAATCCCACCAGCAATGAAGGAGTGTTTCTCTTTCTCCATATCCTCTCCAACATGTGTTGTCACCTGTGGTTTTGATCTTAGTCATTCTGATTGGTGTAAGGTAGAATCTCAGGGTCATTTTGATTTGCATTTCTCTGATCACTAAGGACTTTGACAGTTTCTTTAGATGCTTTTCAGCCATTTGAGATTCTCCAGTTGTGAAATCTCTGTTTAGTTCTATACCCCATTTTTTGATTGGGTTGTTTGGTTTTTTGGTGATTAGCTTCTTGAGTTCTTTATATATTGTGGATATTAGCCCTTATTGGATGATAACTCTTTGTGAAATGTATAGGTGGTAAAGATTCCTCCCACCCCCCGTTTTTAGGTTGCCTCTTCCCTTGAATGATGGTATTATTTACTGTAAAGAAGATTTTTAGTTTCATAAAGTCCCATTTATTGGTCCAATGCTGTGTATGTATCTGTGTGAGTATGTGCATATGTAAGTGCAGATGCCCTCAGATTTCCTAGAGAGAGTAGCAGGAAGTTATAAGCTGCCCATGCAGGCGCTGCTAACCAAACCTGGGTCCTCTGGAAGAGCCATCTCTCTAGCCCAGGATTCAGTTGTTGTTGTTGTTGTTGTTAATTCAGTCTGCTAGTCTCTGGTTTTTGTTTTGTTTGGTTGAGAATTGGAGGCCACTGATGTTCAGGATTATTATTGAGAGATGTATATTTATGAGGCCAAACCTACTCCATCTTGGAACTGGCCTCCATCTTAAAAGAAAACAGAAAAAAAAGAAAAAAGCCTGAGAACTTGGCTCACAGCTGAACCCAAACTGCATCCAAGTACCAGGAAGGACCCCAAGGCTTATTCTTGGCCAGAGTTATCCCTAGCTACTTCCTAGCAACAGTTAATCAGAGATTAGTCTGATTGTTTCAGAGGAACTTTCAGACCATTTGTGATTGTATATGATCTTACTTCTGAGCACCCATCTTTTGGCGAATAATAGTCATTCAGTTAGATGCTTGCCAGGATGGGCACCACCTCACTTACTTCCATTTCCTGTAAAACCTTGTCCCAATGAGAGTTTGGGGCTGCTTCACCAAACTGTCCTGTGGGCTGGCAGTGAGTAAGCACAAAGTCCAGTTTGTAATAGAGACCCTAATGTGATTACATCGGAAATGGCTCCTTGGTGGTCTTTTGGGGTTCATAAATGCTTCATGGCACAACATACTGATTCCTGTTTTGTTGATTTGGTGGGGTTTCTTTCCTTGTTCTAAAATGTATATGTGTGTGTGTGTGTGCGTGTGCACACGCACACACACACACACATGCTGTTGCCTCTTGGATATGTTTATTCCTTTCTTCAGCCCCAAACATTCTTTTAAGTATCCTCTGCAGGGTTGGCAGAGGTGGTCATAAATTTTTTTAATCTGCTTTTTCTTTCTCCTTTGAGGGTGACAGATAGTTTTGCTGGGTATAGTAGCCTAAGATGGCACCGGTAGTTTTTCAGAAACTTGTAGAAAATCAGTCCAGTTTCTTTTGGCTTATAAAGACTCCATTAGGAAAAAAAACAGCTGTTATTCTGATTATCTTGTCTTTATATGTGATTTGGCCTTTCTTTCTTGCAGCTTGCAATATCCTTTGTTCTGTACATTTAGTGTTCTGTACTTTGGGGACATTATGATTTTGTTGAAAATATCTTCTGTACCTTTACCCTGAGTTTTTTCTCTTTCTTTTATACTTATTGTTACCAGTTTCACCTTTTAAAAATAGCATTCTAGCCAGGTGGTGGTGGTGCTCGCCTTTAATCCCAGCACTTGGGAGGCAGAGGCAGGAGGATTTCTGAGTTTGAGGCCAGCCTGGTCTACAGAGTGAGTTCCAGGACAGCCAGGGCTACACAGAGAAACCCTGTCTCGAAAAACCGGAAAAAAAAAAAAAAAAAAAAAAAAAGCATTCTAGGGGCTGGTGAGATGGCTCAGTGGTAAGAGCACTGATTGCTCTCCCAAAGGTCATGAGTTCAAATCCTACAACCACATGGTGGCTCACAACCACCCATAATGAGATCTAACGCCTCTTCTGGTGCATCTGAAGACAGCTACAATGTACTTATTTATAATAATAAATAAATCTTTGGGTCAGAGCGAGCAGGACTGAGTGAGCATGAGCGGGGCCGACCAGAGCGAACAAAGATCCTAAAGTAGTGGCTGGCTAGATGGCTCAGCGGGTAAGAGCACTGACTGCTCTTCTGAAGGTCCTGAGTTTGGATCCCAGCAACCACATGGTTGCTTACAACCACCCGGAATGAGATCTGATGCCTTCTTCTCGTGTGTCTGAATATAGCTACAGTGAATTATGCCGGAGCAAGTGGGGCCGGAGCGAGCAGGATCTGAGTTCAATTCCCAGCAGCCACACACATGATAGCTCACAGCCATCTATACAGCTACAGTGCACTCATACACATAAAATAAATCTAAAAAAAAAAAAAAATCCTAAAGTCAATTCCCAACAACCAGATGAAGGCTCACAACTATCTGTACAGTTACAATGTGTACTCATGTATACATAAAATAATAAATAAATCTTTAAAAAAATAGCATTCCAGAGTTCACGCATGCACCATTTTTTAAAAAATTGTTTTCTTTGACTAAGCGGTACGGCTTTGCCCTGTCTGTAGGCTCTTTCTTCCGCTTAATCCACTTGATCTGTTGGTGAGGCCCTCCACTGAGTTTTTATTTGACTTCTTAAAATTATCATTTCAAGTTTTATTTTGTTGGGGGTGGAGGTTTCTTTAGAAATTCTATACCTCTTCATTAAATTCGATTTTGATATTTTGAATGGTTTTATTTTATTCATCTGTTTGTGTTCTATTCATTTCCATTTTGGCATTTATTTAAATCCTCATGAAGTTCCCTGAACATATTTTACACCATTATTTTGAATTGTTTTCTTGTGTCATCTAAATGGATTTCCCCAGGGAACATTACTATGGGGCTGCTAATGTTTGGAGGAGACACAGTGTCCTGGTTTTTCACGTTTGTGTTTTTATGATGGCACTTGGGTATCTGATATGAGGTCACTGGTAGTATCTTTTAGTATGGAATCTGCCCCACCTTTGTTGAGTGGGAGTTTGGGTTTCTGTTTCATGTTACTCTGACTTCTCAGGTTTTAAACAGTCTGAATAGTGCTTGAGGTTCAGTCTTAGGTCACTCAATGTGGATGTGAAACTGGGATAACCAGAGGTGGGCTGACCCCAAATCTCCAGATGCATGTCTTTAATCCTAGCATGCAGGAGGCAGAGGCAGGCAGATCTCTCAGTTCCACGACAGAAGAAAACTTTGCTTCAAAAAAATAACATAAGTTTTTTTTGGAGGTGGGGGCTGGAGAGATGGCTCAGTGGTTAAGGGCATTTGTTGCTCTTTCAGAGGACTTCAGTTTGATTCCCCAGCACACACTCAGGGCAGCTCACAATTTCACAACAACCTTTAATTCTAGTTCTAGGGGATCTGACACCCCCTTCTGGCATATATTTACATACACATATGCAAAAATAAAAATAAAGAGCCCTTTTTTAAAAAAATTTTTTATTTATTTCATGTATGTGAATATACTGTCACTGTCTTCAGACACACCAGAAGAGGGCATCAGATCCCATTACAGATAATTGTGAGCCACCCTGTAGTTGCTGAGAATTGACCTCAGGACCTCTGGAAGAGCAGTCAGTGCTCTTTACTGCTGAGGCATCTCTCCAGCCTCAAATAAAAAACTCTTTTTTTTTTTTAAAGATTTATTTATTGTTATACATAAGTACACTGTAGCACCAGAAGAGGGAATCAGATCTCATTACGAGTGGTTGTAAGCCAACATGTGGTTGCTGGGATTTGAACTCAGGACCCTCAGAAGAGCAGTCAGTGCTCTTACCCGCTGAACCATCTCACCAGCCCCCAAGAAACTCTTAAAACCAAAATAATGCTCCTCATTCAGCGAAGGCCAGGTAGGTGCAGCTCCTGAGCACAGACATGAATCCTCTATAAAGAGAGAAGGTTCTTGCAAGTCCTTGGATGTCTAAAAGAAACACTTCATTCTGCAGGTCATCCTTTAATGGAAGAAGCTAGGGGCCTGGTGAAGGTGGACAATGCTTCCTGTGTGGTCATGGTAAGGGTGGCAGTGTCCCTGTGTGTAAGGCACATGGGACCATGATAGACAGAAGAGGTGGAGCTGTTCCATCCCATCCTCTGATGTCTGCTCTGGAACACATAACCATGGCCACTAATTTAGAGGATCATGGGCATTCAGTCACATAGCACAGCACCTGGAATGCTTGTCCATGTTAATGAGATATCTAGATAGCATTAGCCTTTGGCCAATGACCTTTCTTCCTGGATATTATCATACCCTCCCCCCCAAAAGTATACAATCCCTGGTTTACCCCAAATAATAGTATTTTTTTTCACATCCACCCGCATTAAGGAAGTATGAACAAGCTAAAATCATCTTAGAAAGAGTTGCTTCACTAGAGACTGCCACAGAGAAGGCCTTTGCCAAAGACCAGCCATGACACTAAGACTCCCTAAGAGGGCCTTTCTCTTCTCTTGCCCCTCTGGCACTTGCTCCGGATCAAACTGGATTCTGCTAGTCCCCGGCTTTGCTTTCCCCTTCCTGCCTGGCGAGCAGAGACCCTGAGAGGAAAGGTAGGCTGCAGACCCCCAGATGCTCGGGTACCCAGAGAGGAGATCAGGAACCCTCACCATTCATCCCAGTCCCTGCTTTTCCCTTCTGATCTGGCCCACCAATGCCCAGAAGGGAAACACAGACTCTGCCTTCTCCTCTTTTGAGCCAGTGAATTGTCCAGACACTGTCAGCTAAGAGAAGCAGAACCCAGGATCCATAACAAACCTGTATACCTGCATGGTCATGATGGTGGGCAGTACTCCCTGTGTGGCCATGGTAAAAGTGAGGTATGCAATGCTTTATGTTGATTTCAGATGGAGTAGCAAGGGCTGTGGTCATGATGGGTGATACTATAAAACATAAATACAGTGTGACAGAGAATACTCAAATATAAATTTTATTTTAAATTTATTTTAAAAAGTTAAGTTAGGCTGGGCAGTGGTGGTGCACACCTTTAATCTCAGCACTTGGGAGGCAGAGGCAGGCAGATTTCTGAGTTCGAGGCCAGCCTGGTCTACAGAGTGAGTTCCAGGACAGCCAGGGCTACATAGAGATACCGTCTCGAAAAACCGAAAAAAAAAAAAAAAATGACCCACACCTTTAATCCCAGCACTTGGGAGGCAGAGGCAGGTGGATTTCTGAGTTCGAGGCTAGCCTGGTCTACAGAGTGAATTCCAGGACAGCCAGGGCTATGCAGAGAAACCCTGTCTTGAAAAACAAAAAACAAAACAAAACAAAGCAAAACAAAAAAAGTTAAGTTAGAAGATCCAATGACTTTTTGATATGTACAAGATAATCTAATTTTATATTAAATTTTATTATTACATATAATACATAATATATATTATATATTAAATTAGATAAATGAGATAAAATTAATGTTTCATAAAATAGTGCTCATAGGAAAGAGACAACAGTGTGCTGTGCTAATACGTATGGTGGCTCATGCCTATAACCCCAGCATTTGAGGAACTGTGTTCATGTCCAGCCTTCTATATAGTGGGTTCTAGGTCAACCTGGGCTAATGAGTAAGACCCTATCTAAAGGGAAAAAAAAAAAAGTCAAGAAAGCAATGGCAAATGGCTGGATGCTATGGGAGACTTGGTTGCTATGGAAGACTTGCAGGTAATTTTACATATGCATGATCGTGATTGACAAATATAAAAACCAGGCAGGACATAAACCAGTGCTCTGTTAACCCATCTCTAAAAGGGGCAGGGCTATGACGAGTTAAAGGAGAGAGAACAGGATACAAAGATATTAGGAACATGAAAAAAGGAACTCTGAGATGACCAGCAGTCTGGCCGCTGCCCAGGCCCAGACAGGCTCCCAGAGCGAGGCGTGAGCTGGAAACCAGACAAACCCACCTGGGACCCGTGGTCTTGTGATCTTGGGCAGTAGTGATGAACCCTAGGTGGGAGTGAGCCCAAGACAGACAAACCCCCAAACGGGCTACAGAGGCGGGCTCAGGCAATGAGGAGCAAACCTGAGATGACCACCAGTCTGTCACCAAGCAGGCCTGGGTGTGGGGTGAGGCAGACCATGCCTGGGATGACCCCTGACTGGTACCATGGTACCATAATGCACAGGTAGGCACAACATCCCTGAGACCACTCCTGAGATGGCCTGAGACACTCCCAGGCTCTGAGGTCCCCTGCTGTGACAAATATTAAAAAAACCAAACCCCATGTTCCTGCACGTGTGCCTCTTCCCCAGTGGTCTGGCCAGCCTGTTCTAATCTAGTGGAGACTCTCTGGCCTGGAGCTCCCGAAAAGTCTCCACTCAGCTTGCTAGGTTCCCACTGGCGGGTCACTACCACGCCAAATCCCATGCTTCAAATCCCCCCACCGCCTTTGTGATGCACTTGTGGCAAATCCATGCTTTGCTGCTGTACCTTTCTCTATTGGACCTGGACGAGCTGCTGTGGAAAGGAAAACACAACATAAACTTAGTTCAGAAACAACAGTAACTCAATCGCTAGGTGCAACAACTAAAATCCTAACTTGTAAGCCTTATTAACTCTAAATCCCCGGGTGGTGAATCCTGACCATTGAGACAAGGAGACACTCGTAAATACATCCTGTCCTCACGCTATCCCTGTCCAAAAAGGACCTAACTCTCTCCTGCCTCTTCTCTTCCTCCATCCAACCCGGAAGTCCCTCCTACTCGCCCTGTGATTGGCTCCTTTATTCATTAGGGGTTTGGTTCACAAGAACAGCACCAGGCCCATCCACAACAAGGAGCCACCAAGAGGAGCAAGTAGGTGGTGAAGTGAAAGAGAAAGAGAAGCAAAAGGATTTGGGTACAATGAAGAGAGGGAGAATTGGAGACTTGAGGTTAGTGAGGAATACTACCTGATGTGAGTAGCCGGTGATGCCACCTGTGCCATATGATACCATGGTGGGGTCCTGGCCTGTGCTGTCACCAAGGGCCACGTCTGAGGCTGTGGCCCTGCAATAGCAGGGGTCTGTTGTCACAGAGAACCAGGCAGATAGCCCAGGTGTGGGTGACCACCTGAGGACATGTTGATGGCTAAGGATACAGAACTCACTCCGCCTCTGGGCATTGTGGGAGAGCTGGCCCTGTGGTCTTAAGAGCAGGAGAGCTGGTGCTGCCTCTCGTCAGCTGCAGCACTTAACAGAGCACTCCTGAGATGACCCCAGACAGTCAGGCAAGGTGGACCCTGCACCTCACCTGGGCAGCACAGTAGAGCTAACCCTAGTGGCAGTGGTGTGGGCAGGCCTGTCCTGAGGGTAAGAGCATGAGAAAGCTGGCCCTGCCTCTTCTCTGCTGCATTGTGGCTGCAATGAGGGGGTGATCCCCTCCTCTCCATCGTTCCTCGCCACCTTCGGCAGGCAGCAGAGCTGGCCCCAGAGCCATGAGAGTAGAACCAGTCCAGTCCCTCACCTGCTGCAACATCCAGGCTCACCTGCCACTCAACTACACCTGAGCAGCTCAGTAGAGCTGGTCTGATGGTGTGGGCAGCCCTGAGAGCATGCTCTCGGGAGAGCTGGCTCTACCCCTTATTGGCTGTAGCACTGGATGTGGTCCTGTGCAAGGGCAAGGTGGAAGAGCTCACCCCAGTATTGGGTGCAGGAGACCTGGCGGGCTGACAGCTCAGATCCAGAGCTTTGAATTTGTTCACCCCAATGTCTACACTAGTGGAGCTGCTGGGGTGTGTGAATGTGTGAAGGGGCTGGTCCTACAGATCTCCATGACGCAGGGCCTCATACCAGACCAACAACTCATTGCAATGAACATTTGCAAACAAATTAGTGTGGACAAAAGGATATACTGTGGGACACACTGTGACACACTACAGCCTCCACAATGAGAGGTTTTTTTTTTCTCTGTTGTGGGGGAGGTTGCAAGGGTGGACCTTGGGTATGAGGTGGGGGGGAGGATGAGTGGGATTGGGGTGCATGATGTGAAAATCACAAAGAACTAATAAAAAGTTTTTTAAAAAAAGATGTTAGGGAGAGGCTTAAGAGAAAATGGGGAGGAAGTGGCATTAGGAGGAAATGTCTTCTGCTGTAACCAAAAGAGCAGATGTAACCCTCCAAGACCGAAATCACCCTTTAGAGCATCACTAATGTAGAAAGAAAGACCCTGGGACAGAGCTTGCAAGGGTTCAGAGTGCTGCCTGGGGACACTGTCCTCAGGGTGGCCCATGGCTGGGAGCCCTGCTGACCCTCTCCAGGATGCTCCAGATGCTGCCTGCATCCTGACCTCTTTCATGCCCCTCCAGGTTCACAGAGCATTGTGTCCTTCTAAGGTATGAAGGTCACTAAGGGTCAGAATTATGTCACGAACCATTTTGAATTTAGGGTTTTTTGTTTTTGTTTTGTTTTGTTTTTGCTTTCTGTTCTTTTGGCCATTCCCTACTGGAAGTCTATCCCTGGGTTAGGCCCTCCCACAACAAACACTAATCAAGAAAATGCTCCACAAGCTTACCTACTGGTCAATCTGAAGTTCCCTGCTCCTAGATAACTGAAGCATGTGTCAAGTTGACAAAAAAGCCAATCAGTGTTATACTTCCTAAATGGTGAGCAGATCCAGAGTTCTGCAAGTGGCTGAGACTCAGACTAAAGGAACTAGTCCAATTTCAAGTTCACAGGGTGAAAAGAAAGCTGCTAGGAATCAGGATCTAGGATTTATATTCTTTCTTCTTTGTTTTTAAAGACTTTACTTATTATGGTTATCACTGCAGGACTGGAGATGGAAGCCAGGGCCTCATACAGCATATTAGGTAAGCACTCTACTACCAAGCTACACTTCCAGTCCTCGATTACTTTGAGGCAGATCTCACTTTGAAACCCAGGATGACCTGGAACTTTCCATTCGCCTGTCTGTGCCTCCTAGGTGCTAGGCTTATTGCAGTACACTACCCAGAGTGGTTTGCTGTTTTTCAAGCAATGTTGTGTTTCATTTAGTTAATAACACACCTCAGAAAGCCTGCTAGGGTCTGTTATCAAAAGCACTAAGTCTGACCCTGTTCTATATGTCCCCTTGGCTTCAGAGAGTGTTTCTAGAAGTAACTAAGTTGGATAGTTCACAACCCATGGGCTGAGGTTGTCTGGGAGTGGAAGCCACTTATGCAGCTTAAGGTGCCGAGTTCCATCCCCAGGGCTACCTAATGAAAAAAGAAATCTGCTGGGTATAGAGGGTGAGGCATGATTGCCATGAATTTAGGCTATCCTGAACTACACTGTGAGTTCTAGCCCAGCCTAGGCTACAGAATAAGACCTTGTTTTAAGAGATAAAACAAAACGAGCAAGCAAACAAACAAACATAAAATCTAAAAGGAAGGAGAGAAGGGAGATGTGGTGGTTGAATGAAATGGCCCCAAAGGCTCTTTCATAGGGACTGGTACTATTTGGAAGTGTGGCCTTGTTGGAGTAGGTGTGGCCTGTTTGGAGGGTATCCCTTGTTAGTGGGCTCTGAGGTCATGCCAGACCAGTGCCTCTCCCTCTTCCTGTAGCCTGTAGATACGGACATAGAACTCCTGGCTACCTCTCTAGCACCATGTCTGCCTGTGTGCTGCCATGCTTCCCACCCTGATAATAGACTAAACCTCTGAAGCCAGCCCCAATAAAAGGCTTTCTGTTCTAAGAGTCGTCACGGTCATGGTGTCTCTTCACAGCATAGTAACCCTGACCAAGACAGGAGAAACCCTCCTTACTGCTGCATTCAGATGGCAGACTGCCAGCCTGAAGGACAACAGAGCTTAGGAGACACAGGACACACTGCACCTCTCTTCCCCAAGTCAGACCAGACAGTCTAAACAGAGTTCAGTGTAACAGTGATATGGCAAGTGAGCCGAATTCCCCACTGATTCCATTATTTGTGATGTGTTATCAGAAAAAAATAAAACTTGCCTGTAATATGTAAGAAAGCGAAAAGGCTTTCTAAACAAGCCCTTCAAAGTAATTCACACGGAGCTGCGAAGTGCCGTTACTACATTGTTCTGCGAGGCTGCAGAAATGTGTCCTGTCCAGACTGGAGCAGCAGGGAAGGATGCTCACTTTAGTCTTTCACGGGTAGTCTGGGTCTAGCTGGAGCCCAGGACATCCCCTATGAGAGCGCTTTTGGCTGAGGGAGCATGTGGTTTAAGCCTAGACCTGGGGAGAGTTGTTAGTTGCTCTTTCTAAAACATCAGCAGTTGGGCATGACGGTGCTTACGTGGAAACAGTAGGCCTGGGGAGGGTTCAAAGTCAGCCTCACTATGTGACAAACTGGAGGCCAGCCTTGGCTAAATGAGACAGATGTAAAAAAACCCAAAAAACCAAAAAAACCAAAGGGAGGAAAATAGGAAGAGTTATCAACATGTGCCAGTAACCACTGCATGGACATTATGCTGATGGCCTGTTTTTGTCTTTTTAATTTTATTTGCGGGCGCGGGCACGTGTGTATATGTGTGTGTGTGTGTGTGTGTGTGTGTGTGTGTCTGCACGAGTGCACATGTGTGATGTGTATGTACCACAGCACCTGTGTGGAGGCCAACCTAGGGACTCAGTTCTCACCTGCCACCCTTTGGGCTCTGATTCAACTCAGGTTGTCAGGTCTCCCTGGCAAGCACTTTCACTGCTGAGACAGCTATTTATTTATCCATTCATTTATGTGTAGTGCATCGGTGTTTTGCCTGCACCTATGTCTGTGTGAGGGATGGGAAGCCCTGGAACTGGAGTTATGGACAGTTGTGAGCTGGCATGTGGGTGTTGGGAATTGACCCTGAGTTCTCTGGAAGAACAGCTCTTAACTGCTGAGCTGTCCTCTCTCCAGCCCCCACTGCTGATCCATCTTACAGGTCCCTAAACAGCCTATCTGAATAGTGGCAAACCAAGGAGATTTCTGATTTGGCTGTAGTACTGACTGGCTCGATCAAACCAGCACCCTCTCAAACAACTTTCTGGGTTCTAGAAACACTTCTTTCACATAAAGGAAGGTGATTTAAAGTTTTTAAAATCATGGATGCGAGTGGAGGTCAGAGGGCAATGTGTAGTCAGTCCTCTTGCTCTATCGCATGGCTGCCAGAACCTGGACTTAGTCAAGCTTGGCGAAAGGCTCCTAGGGAAGAGGGCTTCTAGAGACTTTACTCTCCAGTATGGTATGTTGGCACAGGCCCATAATTCCAGAAATGGAAGTGGAAGCAGGAGAGGATCAGGAGGATAAGAAGTTCAAGGTCGTCCCTAGCTGCACAAGAAGAGTTTCTGGCCAATCTGGGCTACTTGAGATACTGTCTCGAAAAATAAAAACAGAAAAAAATCTCAAAAAAACACAAATCTAGATATATCATTAATCAATGATATCATTGATATATCGATATATATTGTTGATCAATGATATCATTGATATATTGTTACTAAGACAATATCACCAAATTAAGTCTTGGTAAGTACAGCAATTTCATGAAACAGCAGCTTCTCTGACAACTGCTAGTTGAATGAGTCAGTGGGAGAACACAGCAATCCCTTACCAGCCGGCTTCCTCCGGCTCAGAAACCAGGAAGAGTTGCTAACACTTCCCTGGAGGAAGGGGCCTTCTCTAGCCACTTCCAGAAAATCCTAACAATGCTAAACTTCTAGGTTTATTTAAAGTTATAAGAACTCCCCACCTCATTGGAGAAGACCAGGGTCCCATGTGTGCTATGCATGTTAGGCAAGCGTTCCACCACCACACTGTTAATGTAGGCCAGGCTCTTGATCCTCCTGCCTCAACCTCCCTAGTGCTTGGATTACAAGTGTGCACCAATGCACTTGGTAAAAGCTGGCTCACGGTTTTGTGTTGAGACCAGTTCATGTAGTCCATGCTGGCGTCAAACTTAATATGTTGCTGGGGATAACCTTGAACTCCTGATCCTTCTGTTCTTTGAGGATTACAGCCTACCTACCATACTAGGCGCAGGAGGTAGATTTCTGTTTTTGAAAATTTCCCCTCTCTATATATCACCTTCTTATGTTAGGGGTTAAAAAGTTAAGCCCCACTCAGCAGTAATTTGGCAAGTCTTCCCAAGCACTTCATCTGGGCCTGGCACGAGTGTTTCAAAAGTATCCTGTGTCCATTCAACAAAACTAAAGCATCGCATCCACTGCATTTTATCCAGGCTCTGCTGGGTGTGTAGCTCAAGTTCTTGGCATTTCCAGGTCTAATGACTCCGATCTGACTCACAAGCAGTCTTATTTCACAGTGGTTTACAGCACAATGAGAAACTTGTTGTCAGTTCTGCGAGTCACAGATGTTGCATATAATGAGGGACTGAAGAGGGGAGAGGAGAGGGTCTGATTCACAGGATGGAGAGGGCAAGACCTGGGCTGATGGTAACACTGAAAGACTAGAAAGACTGCTCTTCTGCCTCGGCTCTACAAAAAGAAGGACACCACACCTTCTCTCCTTGACTCTGCATTCTTCATTCACAAAACTAGGCGATGGGCTTGAAGATCTTACAGATTTCTTTTAACTTTCAAGGGTCATGAAGATCTAAAATTAGAGATAAACTGATTGTAGTTCAACTTCATGTAAGGTTGTCCTCTAACTAACCACTTTATACCATGGGGAGCTTCAAGATGCAGTATGGGAACCATTGGGCCAACTCTGGTGACTATCTGTGAGGGGTCTCATTGAGCCAGGTGACTGCTAAAATCCCAACACCTCTGTCTACAAACTATTTTTTTCCTAGTAGCCACTAAGTTTGTAGCTTTTGTTATGGTGATGCTACAATGTCCCGAGCCAGGGGCCTCCTCAGGAGGAAAACATCTGCTGTACCAGGTACCTGATAATGAGGGACAGGCCTGTACCAGTTGCCTCAACATGAGGATCAGGCCTGTACCAGGTGCCTGACATGAGAGGCCAGGCCTGTACCAGGTGCCTCACATGAGGATCAGGCCTGTACCAGGTGCCTGACATGAGGATCAGGCCTGTACCAGGTGCCTGACATGAGGATCAGGCCTGTACCAGGTGCCTCACATGATGGCCAGGCTCTGTGCCAGATGCCTCACATGAGGATCAGACCTGTCTGTACCAGGTGCCTGACAAGGAGGTCCAGGCCTGGTTCCAGGTGTTTGACAGCAATTCTTGTTTTCTAGAATGGAAGGCCCAGGAGGTTACACAGGTAGCAGTGAACATAAAAGGGACTCAACTTTAGGCATCTGACATTGATAAAGCACTTTTCTTTACGTTTTCTCGTACTAAAGGGGCAATATAACTCAACGGGAGAAGACGAGGAACAGGATCAGAATGTCAGGGAAGCCTAGTGAGAAGCCATAGGTGAAGGCTAAACTCTCAGGTCTGTGGGCAGTAAGTGTTTGCTGTATTTAACAGGCCACTGTGCCAGCAATAGACATTTACCATGCTGGGTAGCTGTTTTGTTTTCTTATCAGCTTGACACAAGCTAGAGTCATCTAGGAACAGTGAGTTTCACTGAAGAACTGCCTCCTCAGATGGACCTTTAGGCCACTCAGTGCCTAAAGGCTCTGAGTCAACGATTGATATGGAAGGGCCCAGGCCACTGTGGGTTGTCCTGAGTGCATAAGAAAGCAGGCTCAGTAAGACATGAGGGGCAAGCCAGTAAGCAGCAGTACTCCTCCATGGTCTCTGGTTCAGCTCCTGCCTTGACTTCCCTTCATGATGGAACTACAGCTGCAAGATGAAATAACCCCCCATTGACAAATACCTCTGTCAATTTTTTTTCATCTCAGCAATAGGAAGCAAACTAAAGCGCGTGTTAGACAGGAGGCTCTTGGTGTTCAGCCACCCAGATCTGGGAACATTTTACCTTAGTCATTCTCCAGACCCAACACAAAGAAGTCTGACCTACCACGCTATAAAATTGCTCATAGTTTAAGTCTAGAACATTCATGAAGGAAAGACTGGTCATTACCTCCCATGACTCAAAGCTTAACCAACACCTCAGTTGCCCCATTCCCCCTTTTAAGGCTTGTTACATAGATTGAGTTTGGGTACACACTTGGCTTTGCTACCGATTTCCTTCATATGGTCTGTGAACTGGCTGTTACAATCACTTGGGACACAAATTCCTGGTTTTGCCATGCCAAACCTAGAGAACAGCTCTCCAGAGCAAAGCCCTGCAGTATGGGTCAGTGGGCATTGTAGTTGGCTAAATACAGTAGAAAAGGCAGAAGCAGCCATCACTTGCTTGAGGAGTCATTCCCAGAAGGAAAGAAGTTAGGAGCTGAATATAAATAGAATTATTTCAAACCGGTGGTGGCACACACCTTTAATCTTACCACTTGGGAGGCAGAGGCAGGAGGATCTCCGAGTTTGAGGCCAGCCTTGTCTAAAGAGTGAGCTCCAGGACAGCCAGTGCAACACAGAGAAACCCTGTTTTTGAAAAACAAAAACAAAAAACCAACCAAACAAAAAACCCCAACCAACCACCACAAACAACAAAAATAGGCTAATTTCTCCTTTGACAAAGGGATCTGGGAATTCCATTGAAAATCCCTACCCTGAGAGGCAGTCAAGTGAGTTGAGAGTGAGCTTTGAAGTCTATCCCAGCTCACAATTTGAACCTAGTTTTTTGTCTTGGGGTAATTTTCCTCCAAATCTCATCCCTCCTCAAGATTTGTAAGCTAGGAATAATAAAAGTGAGTTCCTGCTTTGCCACGTCCTTAGCACTATGCTCAACAGAATACTGAATTCAGTCACGTTGTCTCTGGCAAATCATCATAAAACATGTCGGGAACATGTAACCATGAACCAAAGCTGGTGACCAGGAGAATAGACTGAGGTTCTTGTCACCACTCTGACTCTCCCAGGGAAGTTTTCCTGCCAGAGATCAGACCAGATTCCACATCCCAGCCCACACACCTGGAATCATAGCACCTGAGAGTGAAAGACCCCCAGAACTGGGGAGACCCTCACTCAAGTCTCAGGATAACATGACCACCCAATAACTCACGAGAGATCGAACTTGCTGCAATCACATGAGGTTTATTTGGGATAGGCCTGTACCAGGTCGATCTTGCGACCATGCAGGCCAGAGGCGTTCGACCCTGAGCACAAGAAGTGAGGGGTATTTAAAGGGAAAAACCACAAACTGGGGGTTGGGGGGGAGAGGGTTACCAAGGAAACATAACATAAAAACAGTGGAAAATTTCAGAGGGACCCAACCCAAGGTATTCAGTTAGGGAGGGGAACATATTCCTTCTGGGAACGTAATCTTCATCTATCGGTCGGCAGGGTGGAGAGCCTCGTAAACCAGTAGACCTTCATTCCTAGTTCTGCCCTCATTGTGAATCAGTCAGGAGGGGCAGGTATCGGGAACCAGAGCCCTGAGGCTCTGAGTTAGCCAAGTTCTTGGAACTGGCTACTCCACATTTTTGGCTTGTTACAGAGGTTTTCCATGCCCCCTTTTAGGTAAAGGTTATACATTATACATACATTTCTATTAAATGCCCTCATTTTAAGTTCTAAGATTCTCCAGCCTTTCAAGAGTCCTTGGCAAGAGGATTAGAAGTTTGAGGTCAGGTTAGGTAGTTGGTAAGTTCTAGGCCATCCTGGTGAGACAATAAGACCTGTCTGAAAAACAAAAAAAAGTCAGTACATAGTTAGAAAATGAGTGGACTCCTTTCTAATGTGGGCACAGAAAAAAATCACTTAGTAATAACTTAGAACCAAATGGACTAAGAGAGACAAGCTTGAATACATAAAAGAGAAAAATTTTGCATAGGAAAGAACATGATAAAGACAAAATCTGGGAAGAAATAATTGCCACAAGTATGTAGACAAAGGGCTCATATACTTAATATTTTTTTTAAAAAAAAATCACAAAATGGGAAAGAAATTCAGCAGAATGGTCAGTGGACAGGAACAGAAAATGTATAGATGCTATACTCTTCTACACAGAAGGGACCTCCCCCCCCCAAAGTAAGAGAATTACTGTCACACACACTCCAGTGGAGTCTGTGTGACAGCAGTCTCCGAGGCAAAAAGTTTCAAGGAAACTGGTCTCCTGGAGGTCCTTGGCATCCCCTAACTCGGCTGTGTCCAGATTTGTCCTTGCCATAGTCGATGGAGGGTCTTGCATGCTTTCTCTCTGCATTGTTTTATTATAGGTATAGAGGAGCCCCCAAGGAATGATTTGCAAAGAGCCAAGCTGGATGCTGTTTCCTGATCCCTACCAGTGTTCCAACATCCTAATCTTTGCTGAGCCAACCCTGGGCTTGGAATTTCGTAAAGAATGATACTATTTCACACAATTTGCCTCCAGCATTGAAAGAGAGAGAGTGAAAGAAATCAGGCATTGTAGTTTACTGGATAAGAGTTAATAATCCCAGGGCAAGTTCAACAATGTAAATTTAGAATCCTCATTACAGTCACGTAGGGCAGACCACATTAGAATTACAGCAGTCGCTCTTGCTCTCAGAGCCATAGTAATGTATTATTCTTGGTAAGGTTAGCAAGAACGGGACCCCTTGGTGCATACTTCTGCTAGCCCAGAGGATTAGCATAGTTGGGCATTTACTAAGGACTAGCTGGTGGTGGGTTATGCAATAGACTAGAATGGAAACTATTTACACCTGGCTTCTAAGAGTAAGCTGACCTTAGATAAGGCTGACTTTCTTTCAGTTGTAATCGCAGTCTAGTTCCTGCCAATTGACATGTATATACTTTTCTATAGAATCATTATGTATCAGATGACCTCAGTGTACCTTGACTGTTGTGCTGCCTGACTTTTCTTTTTTTTTTTGTAATGATTATAAAAGCCTGATGCTTACTTTGAGAAATTACACTCAGATTCAGCACTCCCTTGTGTCCACGTCTGTGTGTCACTCACCGACTCCTTGCCCACCTGAGTACCGGAACCCTGATTTCTCCCAAGGGTTGAGGGACCCTCGACTGGCCTGGCCCGTGGCAAATTACAAACTAAAACAACACTGATACCATTTCTTATCTATAAGATTGGCAAGAATTAAAGATTGCCACACACTTTGTTGGCAATAGTTGGGAACTAGGTACCCTTTTTACAATGGATGGGATACAAACAGGTGTGACAGTGTTCATGTTTATATGTGGAGGCCAGAGGTCAGCCTTAGGTGTGGGTTCTGCAGAAGCCACTGCCTTGGGTTGTTTGTTTGTTAATGCTTTAGGATGGGAGCTCACTATGTCGGCTTTGTTGGACAGGCATTTACTATGTAGACCAGACTGACTTCAAACTCAAAGGTTTGCCTGCTCAATACTGGAATGAAAGGTGCCACCACACCCAGTCAGCAACTTGTTTTTGGAGAAAAGGCCTTTCACTGGGACATGGGACTCATCCATTAGACTAGGTTGCCTGACTACCTCTGTCACCACCTCTCAGAAGTGTGCACTGCAAGTCTGTGCCACCATGCCTGGCTTTTCAAACGCGAGTCCTAGGGATCAGACATGGATCTTCATGCCTACAGGGCAAACACATTTCCAAGTGGGGCCTCCTCCCCTAGCCCGTTATAATGTTTATGGAGAATACTTTCACAATGTATATTTAAAACATGCATACACAGGTTTTTAACCTAGCAACCTCACTCTAAGAATGCATGCTGAAGATAAAGCTTCAAAGATTGCAAAAGTATGCATACAAGGTCTTTTGGGTTTTTTTTTTAAGATTTATTTATTTATTTTATGTGTGTGAGTACACTGTAGCTGTACTGATGGCCGTGAGCCATCATGTGGCTGCTGGGAATTGAACTCAGGACAACCCCTCTCGCTCTGGCCCCGCTCGTTCCAGCTTAATACACTGTAGCTGTCTTCAGACGAACCAGAAGAAGGTGTCAGATCTCATTATGGGTGGTTGTGAGCCACCATGTGGTTGCTGGGATCTGAACTCAGGACCTTCGGAAGAGTGGTCAGTGCTTTTACCTGCTGAGCCATCTCGCCAGCCCACATACAAGGTTCTTAATGGCATTTCCTGTTTTCTTTATTGTGCATTATGTGTGCACAGTGCTGTGCATAGCAATGATTGTGTTTGCATGCACACAGGTATGTGTGTGTGTATGTGCCTACTTGGAGATCTAAGGTTGATATTAGGTGTCTTCCAAGACAGTTCTCCACCCTCTATCAAGATCTCTTGCTGACCCAGGAGCTTGCTGTTGCCTACTGTGGCTAGGCAGCTGGATTACAGATAGACGCCGTGCCTGCCCACCATTTGAGTAGGCTTCAGGGATCCAAACTGTTCTCAAGCCTTTCCTCAATGAGCCATCTCCTTAACCGAGCGTCTACCTACCTTATATTGGAAATCATTGATTTATTCACACACTATGAGTGCTGTGCAACTTTTAAAGGGGTGAGGAAAATCTCTATGAACTGAGAGAGTAAGTTTTTTCCCCCCAGGATGTATTGTTATGTTAATAGAGAAAAGTACACACAGGCCTTGGGTGTGGCCTATAGAAAAGTGCAAAAGATTCTTACTAACAGGCTATCTTTTCTGTGCAAAGGAAGAGGAATAAGAAAACATGTATGAGTTTAATTGTACAAAAAGAAAAGCATATAAAAGATAAACCCGGGATTAGTAAGGACAGCCACCCTGGTGGATGAGTAGAGACAGGTCAGACAGAAGAAGAGGGGATGGACTGCCTTATTAATATTTACTGTAGTGTTAAATAAATGAATCCTTGCGGCGGCACATTCTTCTCTACCCGCTCCAAGGTTCTGGGTTCCTGAATGAAAGACACACACACACACTCAGCCTTTATATTGTGATATGCCTTAATCAGCTCAATGGCTGGGCCACTCCCTAGCTTCCATGTGGTTAATCTACTCCCCACCGATAATCATAATCGTGAGCTATTACTTACTAAGTCCTACATTCTGTCTCAGCTGCTCTGGGTCCAGAGTGATGCCCAGCTGGGCCATACTCTCCTGGCTCCTTCATATGCTGGCTGTGCCTCCTGGTCCTCCACTCTCCTCAGGCATGGTGGTTTTCCTTGTCCTCCCCTCTCCTCAGGCATGGTGGTTTTCCTCTCCTTCTCTTTCCTTCCTCTCTATCTGTAGCCCAGAAATCCTAAAGGTCCCGCCTCTCTCTGCCCTGCCCAGCCAATGGCTGTCAGCATCTTTATTTACCAATCAGAACCAACTGGGGGCAGAGTCCCTGAGTGTCTTATGTGTGAACACTCATGTGACCAGTGTTGGGGACCCAAAGTAACATAAGAATACACACAGCTACAATTTACAACCATTTTAATACTTTATATGTTAAATGGCAATAAAAAGAGAAAAATCAACAGTAAAACTAACATGAGAAAGAAGGAAAGAAAAAAAGGATGTAAGAAAGAGAAACAAACCAAATTTCAGGTGAAGGAGAACAGCATAGCAGATGGGAATAAAGCCCTAGGAAGTGTTAAACACTTACATATCCTTAGGTCAAAATCAAATGTTAGGTGGTAGAAGGCTAGAAAAACACTTATTTTTAAAAATTATTTATTTTTATTTTATGTGCATGGATATTTTGTCTGCATGTATGTCTATGCCTCACATCTATGCAGTACCCGAGGAAGCCACAAGAGGGTGTCAGATCCCCTGGAGTTGGAATTAACAGTTGGGAGCCAAAACAGTTGGGTGCTGGGAATTAAACCTGGGTCCTCTGGAAAAGCAACGAGTGCTCTTAACCTTTGAACCATCTCTCTAATGCCATTTTAAAAGACTTATTGTTGTTTTGAGACAGGGTCTCTATATTTACTCTGGCTGGTCTGAAACTTGCTTTGTAGATCAAGATGGCCTTGAGCTTAAAAATCCATTTGCCCCTGCCTTCTAAGTGCTGGGATTAAAAACATGTGCCCAACATTATTTTTTAACTACGTGAGTGTATGTCTGTGTAAATGAGGACCAGAAGTGTTGAACCCCCTAGAGCTGGAGTTACAGGTGACTGTGAGCCACCTGAGCTGGGCGCTGGGAATTGAACTTGAGTCCTTTGCAAGAGCAGTATGTGCTGTTAATCACTGAGCTACCTCTCAAGCCCAAACAACAAACTTCTTTTTCAAAGATAGATGAGTAATTCTATACATTCTAACACTGAATTACTATAACCAGCAGGTCCTGAGTTCAAATCCCAGCAACCACATGGTGGCTCACAACCACCAGTAATGAGATCTGATGCCCTCTTCTGGTATGTCTGAAGACAGCAGCAGTGCACTTATCTATAATGATAAATAAATCTTTAAAAAAAAAAAAAAAAAAAACACACACCCAAATGCAAAAACCGATTTCAATTTTCTTTTGCTACAGCAAATGTCATTGACACAATCCGTAAAATCTGAAAAATCTAGATCTTAGTATTAATGTTTATCTTATTGTTTTTATATGCTTTTGAATATATGTATTAATTTTTTGAGAATTTCATACATGCATGCAATGTATTATCATAATCCATCCCCCATCCTTCTGCTTAACTCCTCCCAAATCTAACCTTATAATCAACCTATACCAGCTTCTTGTCTTTTTATTTTAATAATTAAAAAAATTGTTTGAGTGTTTTGCCTGAATGTATGTATGTATACCACATGTGTACAATATATACAGAGGTCAGAAGAGGGTATTGAGCCCTGGAACTGGAGTTAGGATGGTTGGGAGCCACCAATGGGGTCCTAGGAACTGAACCTGGGTCCATTGCAGGAGCAGGAAGGGGGCTCTTAACCACTGAACCCTTCTATGTGTGTGTGAGAGACAAAGCCCCAACTACTCCAGTGACAGGAATGGATTGCATCTACATTGTTGGTGAAAGGAGCCTCATGGAAACCCCCAGACTCCAGTTATTGCCAAGGCTAGTTGTGGCTCTCCACAAACTCGTGGTAAGGTCCCATGCTAAACGTAACACCCACAAAACTCACTGACCCCAGAGAAGTTGAACTGGTGCCTACCTAGAGCCTTCAACCCCACTGACCTGTGTTCACACTGCACACTCCCAAATAAGAATGGTAAACATCAACCCAGCTATAAACCCTGAGCTCTACAATGGTGATCTGCTTGCAGGATACTCTGGTGCAATAGTGGCACAAAAGTTGTGGGAGCAACCAACCATTTCTAGATGCCTGTTTGTATTCTAATGAGAGACAGAAAGAAAGGGTGTGGATTTGAGGGGGTGAGGATGTGGAGGATCTGAGAAGATTTAGGAGAGAGAGCTTTAAAAACCTATTTCCACCGGGCAGTGGTGGTGCACGCCTTCAATCCCAGCACTTGGGAGGCAGAGACAGGCGGATTTCTGAGTTTGAGGCCAGCCTGGTCTACAGAGTGAGTTCCAGGACAGCCAGGACTACACAGAGAAACCCCCGTCTCGAAAATCCAAAAAAAGAAAAAAGAAAAAAAAACTTTCTAATAACAACAACAATAACAACAATTCCAGTGATCTTGAAAATCTGTATTCTTTAAAATGACATTTATTTCGGGAGCGCACTAGCACATGCCACAATGCACATGTGGAGGCCAGAGGATATCTTGTGGAAGTTCTCTTCTATACCATGTAGGTTCTGAGGAGGGAACAAAGGTCATCAGGGTGGCCTACAAGTGCCTTTACCTGTCAAGCCATCTTGCCAGCTCAGAAATGTGCATTTTTAAAAGTTATCCTAATGATTATGATGTAAATTCAAACCTGGAAAGCATTCTTTGTCTTGTAATAATTTGTTAGGGCGAGACTTTTAAAAGCTAAATATCCATATATTTGCCATCAGGCTTTATTATTGTTTTTAAAATAAGATTAATAATTATACTTAAAAATTGTAACAAGTAATCCCTGCCTGGGATTTGGCGGAAGCCTCCAGCTCTTATATTTTTGGTTGTGAGTCTAGCCTTTAATGGCTGAGCCATCTCTCCAGCCCACCTCCAGCTCTTGGAAGCCTAAAGGCAGTAGATCTGTGGACCCAGGAAACACCACCACCTTATTCAAAGAAACATGAAACTGAAATCCTTGGCCTGTTTTCTATTCTCCCTCACCAGGGCCAAGCGTCACTTCAGATTTTGATCGGCTTGACTCCTGCCTGCTTTCTGTCTTCTAGATAATAAAACAATGATCCGCAGAGAGTGATTGAGGAGGCAGTGTATCCACTCAGGCTGGGCAGATGTGCTGGGGTCTTCTGTAATAAAATCGAGGTTATCAGGTGTAGGGTCTGAAGAGGGCTGACAGGCAGTAGATCTTCAGCTCTGCTGGGTCAAGGTGTCAGCCAGTCACCCAGGACAGTGGCAAAAGAGCAGTTCCAACGCTTTGCACCTCCAGTGCCTCAGAACCTAAAACTCTTGTCAACTTGCTAGTTGGGAGTGGTTTTAATTTTCTCAATTGGCACATGAGCTCATTTGCATTTTGTCTTCTGTGAATTAGTCTGATAACAATCTTTATTTCTCTACTGATTTTGCTCTTCTAGTTTTGTAGACTTCTCTCGTAGCTGCTTGTATAACATACCAATACTTGTGTTGTGACTGTACAAACGTTTTCACAATGGAGCATACAGCCAAGGCTCCTGCTTAAATAAATGGGCACATATTTTTCCATTTGTTGTGCTTTCCATATGCCTGTCATTTTATCAGGAACATTTACTGTTTGTGTGAACAATGAGCCCCCTTTTTCCTGAGGAGTGGTATCCTCCTTCAGTCTCACTCTGAGCCATCCATTCTCTCTTCTTCCAGTCTGTGCCCATTGCTTTCTGGATGGGTGCATGACTGCATTCTCAGCATCTATGCAGAATTTTCTGTATTGGAGATCCTCCTTCCCAAGCCCATGTCTTCTTCAGCATGGCTGGTACTCATCTTTCAGAGGATTTCACTTAGTGGGGCATATTTGTATCTTTGAGCCATCTCTCCAGCCCACCTCTAGCTCTTGGAAGCCTAAAGGCAGTAGACCTGTGGACCCAGGAAACACCACCACCTTATTCAAAGAAACATGAAACTGAAATCCTTGGCCTGTTTTCTATTCTCCCTCACCAGGGAATCGGCCTACCTTTAGAATGCCAGATTAAAATAATCTCCACTCTGCTGGGCGGTGGTGGCACATGCCTTTAATTCCAGCACTTGGGAGGCAGAGGCAGGCAGATTTCTGAGTCTGAGGCCAACCTGGTCTGTTCCAGGACCAGGACAGCCAGGGCTACACAGAGAAACCCTGTCTAGAAAAACCAAAAAAAAAAAAAAAAAAATTCCACTCTGTTTTAAAGGCATTGCCCCATTACCCTCCAGTTTTTGTTTTAGACATACTGTTTACTCCGCCAACATATGCTTTTATCATTTGAGTGCTAGACGTCACAGTGACGACATTCTTTTGCTCTGGACAAGACACTACTTGTCAAACGTGGTTGGGCTGGAGAGATGGTGCCTTCTGTATACCCTTCAGTCTGGAGAACTTGTCTTTGATTTTGAGAACTTAGGCTTTTATTTCTCTTCTCTTTTTATTGTTTTTATTTCTCAGTCTATGTGTGTGTTTGACTTAGGGGGTTGTGGTGGCTTGAATAGGTTTGGCTCCCCATAGACTCATGTGTTTGAATGCTTGGCCCAGGGAGTGGCACTATTAGAAGTGTGGCCTTGTGGGAGTAGGTGTAACCTGGCTGCAAGATATGTGTCACTGTGGGGGTAGGCTTTGAGATCTAACTCCCACCTGCGTGGAAGACAGTCTCTACTGGTTGCCTTTGGATCAAGATAGTGTGGATTTGGTCTAAAGCTTGCATTATGTTGGGTTCCCAAAAATGCATATGTAAGCCTCGGAGCATCTCTGCCCCTAGTTGGTTCTAATTGGTAAATAAAGTTGCCTGTGTCTCCCTGTGGGCAGGGAGAAGGAGGCAGGACTTTAGGATTCGTGGGCAAGGGGACAGAGGGGAAAGGAGGAGCACCGTGCCAGGAAAGCCGTAAGGTCCAGACCTGAGAAGTGCAGGAGAGCACAGCAATCATTCGGTTTGCTCTCTATTTGCATCTATATTCCATCTTTGCTACTCTAGACCCCATCGAGGGGGCCAGGAGGGTCTAGAGTAGCAAAGATGGAATATAGATTTTAGTAAGTAATAATTCAGGGGTATTAGAGGAGAGGTGTTAGCAACGTGGAAGTTTGGGAGTGGCCCAGCCACTGAGCTGATTAAGGAATATTAAAATAGAAGGCTGTGTGTGTGTGCGCGTGCATGTCTCTCATTCGGGAACTCAGAACACTGGGGTGATAGTGAGGAACTTGTGCATCGACACCGGGACAATTTGAGCATTAATCAACTAATGCCAACACCAAGATGCAGAACTCTTAGCTCCTTCTCTAGCACCATGTCTGCTCGCAATGATAATGGAATGAACCTCTGACACTGTAAGCCAGCCCCAACTAAATGTTGTCTTTATAAGAGTGTGTGGTCAGGCTGGAGAGATGGCTCAGCAGTGAAGAGCACTGACTGCTCTTGAGAAGGTCCTGAGTTCAATTCCCAGCAACCACATGGTGGCTCACAGCCATCTGTAATGAGATCTGATGTCCTCTTCTGGGGTGTCTGAAGACAGGGACAGTGTACTTACTACTACTAACAATAATAATAATAATAATAACTATAATAGTGATGATGATGATGATAACAACAACAACAACAACAACAATAATAATAATAATAATAATAATAATAAAGTGCCTTTGAAACCAGAAGAAGGCATCAGGTCACATGGAACTGGAGTTAGACAGTTGTGAGCGTCTAAATGGCTGCTGGGAAGAGCAGCCAGTGCCCTTAACCTGGAAACCATCTCTCTAAGCCCTTACATGTTATTCTTTTGACTAGGATATTGTATTAGTTAGGGTTATATGGCTATGAAGAGCCTTAGTCCATTATAGTCAGGACAAAGTATGGCAGTGTGCAGGTAGAAACGGTGCTGGAGTAGGGGCTCAGAGTTCTACAACAGCAGGCAGCAGGAAGAGAAAATGCCACACTAGACCTGGCTTGAGCACAAGAACTCAAAGCCCATCCTTTTGTGACACACTTCCTCCAACAAAGCCATACTTATTCCAATAAGGCCACACCTCCTAATAGTGCCACTCCCTATAAGCCTATGGGATCCATTTTCTTTCCAACCAACACAGATTCTTTAAATATATCTTTATGTATATGAGTACACTGTAGCTGTCTTCAGACACACCAGAAGAGGGCATCAGATCTCATTACAGATGGTTTCGAGCCACCATGCGGTTGCTGGGAATTGAACTCAGGACCTATTGAAGAGCAATCAGTGCTCTTAACCACTGAGCCATCTCTCCAGCCCCCCAACACAGATTTATAATTCCTTTCATGCCTTTTCCTAGCCTAGTAAGCCCTTACTGTTCTGGCTACTTTTATGTCAACTTGACATAAGCTAGTGTTATCTGAAAGGAGGGAACCTCTTTGAGAAACTGAGAAAATTCATAAGATCAGGCTGTAGAGCATTTTCTTTTCCTTCTTTCTTTCTTTCTTTCTTTCTTTCTTTCTTTTTTTTTTTTTTT
>NW_022196894.1:19849657-19867696 GCF_008632895.1 Mastomys coucha | reverse complement strand
TTTTTGAGACAGGGTTTCTCTGTGTAGTCTTGGCTGTCCTGGAACTCACTGTGTAGACCAGGCTGGTCTCAAACTTAGAAATCTGACTGCCTCTGCCTCCCAAGTACTGGGACTAAAGGTGTGTGCCACCACCACCCCGGCTTTTCTTTTCTTTTTAAAAGATTTATTATATATAAGTACACTGTAGCTGTCATCAGACACCCCAGAAGAGGGCGTCAGATCTCATTACGGATGGTTGTGAGCCACACCATGTGGTTGCTGGGAATTGAACTCAGGACCTTTGGAAGAGCAGTCAGTGCTCTTTACCACTGAACCATCTCTCCAGCCCAAGCATTTTCCTAATTAGTGATTGTTGGAGGAGGGACCACCCCATTGTGGGTGATGCCACCCCTGGACTTGTAGTCCTTGGTTCTATAAGAAAGCAGGCTGAGCAAGCCATGGGGAGCAAGCCAGTGGGCAACAAGCACTCTTTCATGGCCTCTGCGTCAACTCTTGCCTTCAAGTTCCTGCCCTGACTTTCTTTGATGATGAACTGTGATATGGAAGATAAGCTGAATAACCTCCCCCCCCCCCAACTCGCTTTTGGTCACAGTTTCATCACAGCAATAGTAACCCTAAGACCCTAAGATACTTATCCTTCAAACCACATTTCCAGTATCAATTCTTCCCGATGACCCCTGGTAAGCCTAGGCTGAATGACATCTAATTGCCAATAAACTGTCACATCTGAAATGCCATGGGACAGCTGTGTGCACATTGGCCTCCCCCACTGACCATAAACTGTCCAGTTTGGAAAATGCTTACTTATATGTATACACTTTCATTCAATCTGAGGTTTCAGGAGACCACTGTTTATTCCACAATCTTACCTGGATGAAGTCATACTGGCTTGAAGATTGAAGGGGAAAAACAAAAAAAAACAAAAAAACCCCCAAGAGTCTCATTCATCTAGAGACTTACTATATAAAGGGAAGACCTGTTCTCATATAACTTAAACAGTCTTAATATTTTTGTGTCTATGTGTGTATATATTTGCACACGCCATGCAGGTGGAGGTCACAGGACAACTTGGTTCTCTCCTTCCCCTATGTGTGTTCCAGGGATGGAATCGGGCCCTCAGCCTTGGCAGTAAACACCTTTACTTGCTGAGCCATCCCCCTAGCCCCTTGTATAGTTAAAAAAAAAAAAAAAAAAAAAAAACTCGAGACATAATTCACATCCCATTGGTCAGCAGTAGAGCATCTGCCTGGGATCAGTCCCAGCACAAAAACCATACACAAAAACACAGAAGATATGTACTTTAGTGGGTTCTTTTTTTCTAGGGGTGGGGTGGGGGTGGCGCATTGAGACAGGGTTTCTCAGTGTACCCCTGGCTGTCCTGGAACTCACTCTGTAGAGCAGGCTGGCCTTGAACTCAGAAATCTGCCTGCCTCTGCCTCCCAAGTGCTGGGATTAAAGGCATGCACCACCACTGTCCACCTAGTGGGTTCTCTTAAGAATATTTACAACAGCAAGCAACTATGACTACTTACTAGCCAGGATATTTTCTTATCTGCATGTAGTGCTGAACGCATCCTGGTGCCAAGATGGGAGGAGAAAGGGGTTACAGAGGAAGACATGCATTCCAGGACAGGGAACAGCACGTTCGAGAGTAGGTTATTCCAAGAAAGCATTCAAGGGCAGGTTATTCCAGGGAAATGGAACAGTATGTGCAAGTGGGCAGAGTTCTGAGAAGGATCAGGCTTTGGAAAGTGCAGGGGAGGTGGAGTTTATTGTGAGGAGATGTCTGAGTTATTTCACAAATGAGGAATCCAAATGAGCAAGGTGAAGACACATTCCCTTGTATCGACTCAACAGAAGATGTCTAAGGGACACTACTAAACACTACTGTACACACAGATGCTGCTGTGATATTCTCAAAGTTATACCATGCTGGCTTTGGCCCCATCTTCCAGTATGGTTTCATTTTCTCTTCCAGCTTCTTGCATTATCTAAAAACACTGACCATATTAACCTCGATTAGGACAACCATTTCCCCTGTGGTTATGTAGCTTCAAAAAGTTAGTGCTAACATGATTCCATCAATAAGTACCTCTGGGTTTCCAGACATCTGTGAACAGACACCATGACCAAAGCAACTCTTATAAAAGCAAACATTTAATTGGGGCTGGCTTACAGATTCAGAGGTTTAGTCCATTATCATCATGGCAGGAAGCATGACAGCATGCAGGCAGGCATGGTGCTGGAGAAGGCGATGAGAATTCTGCATTTTGATTGATAGGCAACCGGGAGACACTGGCAATCTCAGGCAGCTAGGAGGAAGCTCTCTTCTGCAATGGGTAGAGCCTGAGCATAGGAAGAGACTTCCAAAGCCCACCCTCACAGTGACACACTTTGTCCTAACAGTACTTTTCTGCTACTTGTTGCAGTAAATCTCCAACTCCAATAAGCACATGCAAGGAAAACGCAATTCAGTTATAGATTATAAACTGCACGCCTATATTAGGCAGATATACCTCTATACCACTTTCTTCTCCAGCTACGAAAACCCTGCTGTTTGCAGTACATGGCCTTTGTCCAGGCCATGCGCTTCTGCTCCATCTTCCTTCCAACTTCTCTCCCTCTGTCCTCCTCCATTCTCTATCTCCTCCAACTCCTCCTCTTCTTCCTATATTGGCCGGAAAACCCGGCTCCTCATTTTTGCCCATTGATTGGCTACTTGTCATTTTTCTTAGCCAATCAGATAATTAAGGGAAATTCCTCTATACCCTATGGGCCAAAGCATTCAAACTACCAAATACAGGCTTTAGAAAGAAATGTGAATACTTGAAGAATGTCCCCAAACTTCTGATCCTAAACTCTCATCTTGCTTTACTAGGTTTACAAGATCACACAGGAACTCTGGCAACCATTTCAGCTCTCTAGGGAGGGCTAATGTAGGGAAGCTTGAGAGAAGCAGCCAGGAGTGAGTTCTGTTAGGTAGGAGCAAAGACCTCTATACATTTCTGGCTTTCCCTTGGAGGTTGCCCCTGCCATCCCCCAAAGGTTCCCTGGCTCCTTTCCTATCACAGAAAGTCTATTGCTCTAGGTACTGTGGCTACTGCATGTTGATCTTGATGTCAACATGATAGAATTTGGGACCATCAGGGAAATGAATACCTGACCATGACTCTGAGGGACTGGGTGGGAAGGGCCATCCTAAATGTGTGTGGCAGCATCCTCCATAGGCTGGGCCACTAAGCTGCAGAAAGAGAAAGCTAGCTGACCATCAGTCTTTATTCTTTCTGCTTCCTGACTGTAGACCCAACACAGGCAGCTTCTTCACACCACAGCTCCATGCCTTCTCTACCAAAATGGATGGTACTCTCAAGAAATGACTAGTATAGAAAACTGACAGTCAGTAGTGGGACTACAGGTGTGATAATCCTGCCTGTATGGTCTGTAAGAACTTGGAACTGGCTTATAGGAGGACTGCAAGTTTGGAACTTTGGATTATAAAAGCCCTAGAATACTGTAGGCAGAATTTAATAGGCCAGGCTGTTGGGAATTTGGAAAACTAGAATGTCAAATGTGGGCAGTAGAAACCCAGCTCATGAGGTTCCTGAGGAGAACAGAACCCTATGGAGAACTGGCTTAGGAGCTGTTTATGTTCTACTGTAAACACTGGGGCTTCCTTGTGACTGTGTCCCGAGAACCTGAATGAGGCTGAATTCAAACGTAACGGGATTAATGTTCTTGGTAGAGGGAATTTCAAGGCAGGCCAACACTCAAACTGTAGTCTAGCTGCAGTGCACTGCTTATTCAGGCCTATAGTTAGAGAAAGTAAAGAGAGGAAAAACATAAAATTTGACAGACTTGAAAGTGGGTGTAACTGTTAAGGAAGGAGTACCATAATGAAACTTGGGTCTCTGCACTAGGACTGCAGGAGAGATACTCTGAGAGGAAGATCCCATCTATGAAGATTTCCAAAATACAAATTTATCTGAAAGGACCTAATGCTACCAGAGTCTTTACTTACCACTCCCCTCCCCTCCCAAAACAAACAAACAAACAAACAAACATACATACAACAACAACAACAAAACCTACTTAGGAAGAATGTGTTTCTCCAGGATCAGAACACCAAGGCCAACAGAACTATGGTCCAAGAGGAAACTGTGGGGGACAGGCTCCATCTTGAGCTGGCAGCAGAACCTGGCATCAACATCTACATGATAGTAGTTGTAAGCACGACAGATAGATGGGGAAGGTGTCACAGAATATAACCTCATAGTTCCATGGAGTCACTGAGGCTAGACTATGTGTGGCAGGGTTGATGTCCCTGCAAAGAATCCCAGGGAGGCGGTACTGTGAGCTCTAACAAGATGAAGCCTGACCTGCAATGGAGATTCCATGCTGGAGATGATAAAAACCGGGAAATCCAGGAGCGAAAGCTGCAAGTGTTAAGTGAAGCTAGCCCCAAATAAAGGCTATGCTTGTGCAGGTTGGCAGAGCTGGTGGAGCAGGGCCACGAGAGTCCTCTGGAGCCCAGTGGATTCCTCGGGAGTCCCAGGCGGCTGGGAGCTGTAGGACCTTGTTTACTCTGCTGCATTTTGCTTCTGTTTTCATCAGTTTTTTTCCATCCTTGATATGATTTTCCTCCCTCTGGAATGGGAGTCTTTATAATACCATTGTTACCAGAAACAGGCAACTTGCTGATTAACCTTATGGTGGTTCTCAATTAAGTGATAACCCTCAGTCTTCAGAGAGACTTGGGACTTTCAAACAGTGTCAGGAATATTTAAGACTATAGGGGTTTTTAGAATTGGACTAAATGTATTTTTTTTTTGTTGTTGTTTTTTGTTTTTTTTTGAGACAGGGTTTCTCTGTGTAGTCCTGGCTGTCCTAGAACTTACTTTGTAGACCAGGCTGGCCTTGAACTCAGAAATTCACCTGCCTCTGCCTCCCAAGTGCTGGGATTAAATGCGTGCGCCACCACCGCCCGGCATGTATTTTTATTATGAGAAGAAAGCAAAACTTTAGGGGGCTGGGGTGGAACATTATGATGCTTAATCTTGTCAATTTGATGAGACTCTGAATCACCACAGATGACTCAGGGCATCTGTGAGGGGCTAGGTTTAATGTGGAGGACCTATCATAGATATAGGTGGCACAGTTTCATGGGCTGCAGTTCTAGACTACATAAAAAGAAGAAAGCAAGCCGAACACCAGCATTCGGCTTTGCATCCTGCCGGTGAATGCCACGTGACCAGGAAAGACTGTATCCTCAAACTGTGAACCAAAATAAGCCCTTCTTTCCTTCAATTTCTTTTGACAGATACTTTGTTGCAGTACCAAAAAAGTCAAAAAACAAGCAAACAAACAAAACAAAACAAAACAAACCCCACAGGAGAGAAAAGTGTCCTTTGTGCTCACTAAGGCAGTGCTATCTTCGTAAAGCACCATTTACAATAGTCAGCAAGTAAGAACACACTAAAGATAGCAAGAAGCAGCTACTTTCCAGAACGGAGTCTGAGAGTAATCTCAGTGATAGTGTAAAAAAGCCCGCCCCCCGCACCCCCCCCCCGGCCCCCCAATTGCTAAGAAAGAATTGGTACATTGTGTATGCCACTCTGCAGAGCAGCCATGGTTTGGCCACAAACACTTGGCAAGTTTGAAAATGTAATGCAACATAAAAGGCTTACTAACCTTTCTGCGAGGGAGACCACCAACCCGTGGCAATTCCTCGTCTTCTGTAGCCCGTAACTGTGATTTACTGTGAATAGGCGAACAGACCCTTACAAAGATGACCAGCCTAATTAGGAGTGTTCATGGGAAGAAGCTGAAGGCAGCTTCCAGTCTGCTGTGATTTGTGCACACACAGGTTGTTTTCACTTGCGAGTTTCTTCCACGTTTTATTTAGGAAGCATCTATCCCTGGTTTATCTGTCAGTCTGGGGAACACTACCAAAGCCCTATTCCCAGTTGGAGGATCAGTAAAATCCAGAGAGGATAATGTGTGAATATTTGACAAAAGCTAGAATTGAAATGTCAGTAAATATCTAGATGAGAAAGAATTCATCACTTCCTTATCAAGACAAGTAATTAAGGACCGCTCCCCACCTCTCCTCCCCCTCCCCCCCCCCAGTTTTTAATTCCCTGGGCAAAGAAATGGAAGCAAAGTGCAGTGTGTCACACATTACTCAGCTAGCCTTTTATGTCATCCTCACAAGGGGTAGTTGTTTTATTTTCTTTAGGGATAAAAGTCAGGCTCCGGGATGTTGGCACACTTTGGGGCATACTGCTGGGTCTGAGTATAGAGGAGCCAGGCCTTCAACCCTATGGCCCACGGTGACTTCTCCACCCAGACATACCTCCTACCACGTAAGCCCTCTAAATATCAAGGAACACTTCCCGGATCACACTCAGAAGTCTAAAGCCATCTCACATCAAAATCCCTCCATTCTCTTCTATAGCCCTTTATTTTCACGATTCCCACGGGGCCATGTGACTTAGATTGCCGCTTGGCAGTTTATCTAGCTCCTTCCCGGGAGAGGGTCTAGGACCCTGCCTCTTCCGTCCTCCGCATGGAAGGACAACTTTCCTCTCTAATTCCTTCCAGAACTCAGGGACTGAAACCGGCCGCTCAGCCTGGCGTCGTCTCCTCGGTCACCACCTGGCTTCGGGTCTGGCTCTCCTTTCTTGGTTGGGGAAACTGAGGCTCGGCGCCACTGCAACTTCCCTAGGATACACGGTCTGGGGGAAGAGACCATGTGTTCCTCCGTCCTTTGACCACATGCGCCCCCTTCTCCATGAGCTTGGCTCGCAGCGAGTCTCTAGATCCGTGCGTAGCTCGGGACGCTCGGGGAAAGTTGTCAGCCGTGGCGTGCAGGGCTCTCTCTTGGAGGTGCACCTCACTGGCCCGCGCCTAGGTCGCGTCCACCTTGCACACACCCCGCCCACGCCCGCGCCCCTCACCTCCCGCGCGCCGCCTCGATCCGCAGCTCCCGGCCCCGTTCGGGCTGCCGCCGCTTCCGCCCGCCGGGCGCGCAGCCTGGGAGCGCCGAGCCCTCGGAGCGCGCGGCGCGGGACGGGCAGGGCGCGCACTCTCGGCGGTGCACACGCCGCTCCAACTCTCAAGCGCGCGGGGTGCGTCCGCCCGCCGCCGCCGCCGCCGCCGCCGCCGCCGCCCCGGCTCCGGGAGGCAGAGCAAGCGCTTTGTCCGCACGCCCGCCCGGGACTCTGCCCGGAGGAGGCAGCCGCGCCGAGTCCCCGCCTCCGCCTCTGCCCCCGGGCGGGCCGGGCCGGCCGCGGTGGGGGGAGCCAGGCTGAGGGCGAGGGTGGGGGCGGGGGCGGGCGCAGGAGGAGAGAGGAGGGCAGCGGAGGCGGCGGGAGCGCCGGGTGCCGGGCCGGGGGAGCCGCGGGCTCTCGGGAAGACGCAGATGATGAACAAGCTGTACATCGGGAACCTGAGCCCCGCCGTCACCGCCGACGACCTCCGGCAGCTCTTCGGGGACAGGAAGCTGCCCCTGGCGGGACAGGTCCTACTCAAGTCCGGCTACGCCTTCGTGGACTACCCCGACCAGAACTGGGCCATCCGCGCCATCGAGACCCTCTCGGGTGAGCACTCGCGCTGCCCACGCCGCGCCTCGCGGGCTTGGGACGGCGGCAGTGGGGAGGCCGAGCCCCACGGGCCGCGCCCGCCGCGACTCCCCAGCCCTCACGCTCACTTTCACGCACCGGCCCCGCGGCTTTCGCGGCGGGCTGGCTGGCTTCCCTGCCCCCCACTCCGGGGCTTACACAGACCCTTGGGCCTCAGAGTCGGGGCGACCCTATGCCCCTCCGAGGGTCCCCAGGCTTGTTGGCTCCCTAGGAGCGCCCCTGGAGTGCCCAGCTGCTCTCCGGAGCTTCCCCCGCCCCCACCTTTGCGAGTCCCCCGTTTTTCTTTTTCTTCACCTTTCTAGTACCTCTTTTGCCAGGGGCCCCCCACCCCCAAATCCAGCATCTCCTCTTCCTCCTAGCCAGACCTTCCCTTCTTCCCATGCCTCGTGCCAAAGACCTCTCGCCCTCTGTCGTCTCCCAAGCCGCACTCTCCTTTTGAGACCCCCTCTTGTCTTCTGGCCCCCCACTTTCGGCATCTCCTCGACTTCACCTACTGAACCCTTCGAGGTTTGGGGGTTTCCCCCCACCCGGCCCTTGTTGGACCGCACATCTCCCTCGGTCTCTCCCCGAAGCTCAGTTCCCTCTCTCTGGTCTCGGAAGCGCTCCTATTTTTCCCTGAATTTTTTGTCCGATTTTATTGAGAAGAACTCGGGGCTGGGGGCTTTCCGCCTCCCGTCTCCCCGCCTCCTGCTCGGCCAGAAGCACCTTTTTACGAGGTACCCTGTCTCAACTCGGTGGGGGCCCGGGCTGAGAACCGGGAAAGAGGCGACCGGGGGGCCCGCGAGCGCGCTGGAGCCCAGACGGGAGTCGGAGCGCGACACACTCGCCCGCGCGCGCGCTCCCAGCTCGCATCCCGCACACGCACGCGGCGGGCCTCGCTCCCAGGGGCCTGGGACCCCCCCGACCCCGCAAGGGAACCCACTTCCTTGGGAAACCTGTGCGGCGGGGCAAGCTGGCGAGACCTTTGGGTCGCCCCAAAGCAGGCGTCCGCAGAGCCTGGGACGTGTGTCCCCGGGACCGCTGGCAGGGAGGGCAGGGGGCGAGCGCCCGGAAGCCTCGGGGTTCCGGGGTGGCGGGATGGGGTGCTGGGGGCCGGAGAGATCGAGGCGCGCCAGCCCTGCAACTTGAGTTTCAAATGAGCTCATCTTTTCAAATTGGCGCCGCTCTTTATTAAATGTGTTTTTCCGGTAATGCCACCCACAGCTATACCTGGGGTCGGAACGGGGCTTGTTCCCGTCCCTCCATGCTCGTCACCCGGGGCGCCCACTTTTCATCACAGTTGGCGCTAAGTTCGCCCAGCTGCGGCCAGGTGGAGACCCCTTGAAGGCTCCAGAAGGCGGAGCCCGAGCGCGGACTGGTGTACGAGCCCCTCCTTGACCCCCGCGGATTTGACTCTGGGAGGTTCTGAGTGCTTTAAATTTCTGTTTTAAAGGTAAAGTGGAATTGCATGGGAAAATCATGGAAGTTGATTACTCAGTCTCTAAAAAGCTAAGGTAAATATATTTGCCTAGTTTCTTTTTTTCTTTACCCCTTCTGTGATTGGGCTTCCATACGTATAACTAAAAAAAAAAGAAAAGAAAAAAGAAAAAAAAAGCTCAGCTTTTAAAAAAAAGTGTCTGTATGGTTTTTAAAAGGGCTTTTGTCGGTTTTGTTAGTGGACATACATAGCTTAGAAAGTTATTATTATTATTTATTATTTTACTTTCATTATATAAGGTGTTTTCTGTGCTTGCAAACTGTTTGGTGCCTAATTATGGGTCGGTATGGAGGACACTAGGTGGATTCAGTTGGCTGTGACCAATTAAGTTGTTTATCATAAATTGCTTTTCACTCCCCATACCATCCCTAACCCCAGCACAATAGCAAACTTCCTGTGAGATGTTAAGAGTAAATATTTACTGTGTGTCAGCTGAATTGCTTAACTAAACCATGCGATTACTTTTTTTTGTTGTTGCATAGTTTAGTGATGAATTATAAAATAATTCAGTAAATAAGGAGGTTTTTTTTTTTTTTTTTTTTTTTTTTTTTTTTTTTTTTTTTTTTTTTTGCACAGCATTATAAAGCAGTAGCATGTTTGTATTGGATTCAGGGAGAAGCCAGGCTTTAGTTAACTGAAGCGCTGGGCTTGGATCCGGAGCACTTTGTTGTTACGGTTGCTTTAGAGAAACGTTGGGGGATAAACAATGTCGCAGGGAAGTCGATAGTTAGCTATTGTTAATGAAGGAGTAACAAGCTTTGTGGGGGTTGGGTTTCCCCACTGATTCTCTATGAAAGAATAAAGGAGAATATCTTTGTTTAAAGCTCATTGTGGACTTTAAATTGGGAGCCTTCATTCTTTCTACCTCCTCCCACCACGTGCCTAACTTAGTTTTTTTTTTTTTATCCTTTTAACTAACGTGCCTTTGCCGTTCTTCATTAAGCATCTGAACTGGGGAGGCTAAGTCTGATTTTTCCACCTTCTTAGTCTGAGGTAGATGCTCAAGCTCTGTCAGGATTGAGAACATTTTAAAACAAATTAATTTTGTAAATACTTGGATGTGTTGGAGGGTTTTAAAAAACATTGTGTGCACAGTTCTACATACATCATAATGTAACAGAATCTGTTTGGAAATGATTGTGCCATATTAGAAAACTGTTTAATACTTTTGTTTTTGAAAAGTTAAGAATTATGATTTGCAGTCTGGGCTGTTATACTGAACGGATTCTTTTGTTGAAAATGTGTAGCTGCTGTAAAATGTCTTATGCTTATATATTTTCCTTCAATGTTGTTAGTTTTTTAAGTTGGGATGTGTAGGGGGATGTTTTCTGAGATGCTAAATACTTACTGTAAGTTTAAACCATTCATCTCTTAACAGTTGAAGATGTGATGAATAATGTTAGAACCGCTGAGAGTCCTTAAGGCATTATGCATCTATAAATATTGCATTTTTGTTGGTTGTCTTGCTCTTGTGAATCCATTTGGAGATTAAAATGAATGAAAGGCACTCACTAATTTCTAACTGAGGTTATTTGATGTCCCATTACTCCACAATCAATGTATATCATTTAATTTTCAAAATAAGTGAAGTACTAATTTATTTAAAGTCATTGTGATCACCTAAAACTTATCAAGAAAACAAACACTTTGGTTTTATTTTTGTTTTTAAATGTAGGGGTTGTTTGCTTTTGGGCTAAAGTGTCATGTAATTCTGCTTATATGATTTCAAAAGTAGTCATGTCATAAACTTTAGCATAAATTAAATAATCAGTCTAGGGCTCCTATAGTCCTAGGAGTAAAGGATTTCTTTGAACATGTTGACGTTATGAACTAACTTGGAGGAATCTGAGAAAAGGCTGTATGATTGACTACACCTGGAGACAGTTAACATCCCAATGCATGGGAAGCCTGCTGGTGAGAGTGGCTCCAGTGCTCACATCCCTACCCCCCCCCCTCCTCTGTTTAAAATCAAAAGTTACCTACTTGCTGTGCAAGCTAAGGGGGAGAAGGCTGAACTGGTTGAAATTGATTAGCTGAGGTCAGCCTTCTGGGATGAGGCATCAGTAGATTCTCCATAATTCTGGGTACAACTATGCCTTGTGGCTTAAAAACATCAACAACAACAGCAGCAGCAGCAAAGAAACAAACAGGGTACTGTGATATTTAAGGCCAAAGCCTTCATGTTATACAGTGCTTTTTTTTTTTTTTTTTGTTCTTTTACTGTTTTTCAGTGCAAACTGACAAGTTGGAAGTAAATTTGTGACCCATGGGTCAGTTCTGTGTGTGGTTTTTTGAATTTTGTAGAGTTGGAGGAAAACAAGTTATTCTCTCTTGTTTGCTTCCTTGAAAAAATGATTCAACAATTGAGTGCTAATTTTTTAATATTGTGCTTGGTTCTTTGATTTCTTAGGGAGCTGTTTTAACATCTATATCCCAAAGTCTTTTTTTTTTTTTTAAGCTAATGATAGTTTGTAAGATGCTTTATAGTCTTTGTGGAATTATTGGCATGCTATTTGCTTACCACTGGAGCTTCAGTTAAATCACATAGCATCATTTTATATCGGTGGCTACAAAATAGACAGACTAGACATGCTATTTACTCAGTCACCCTGGAGTAGAGAATTCTTTTTCTTTGTGCTACTTATGTTTCATCCTTTGTAAGTGTAAATTATTATACGGTTAGGCTTGCCCATCATTTGTTCTGCTTACATTGTATTTCGTTTCAGTCTGCTGAATACAAATATTTTTTTTTCTGTATTCATATAGTAAGTACCTGTAGGTCAAAGATTTTAAGAGGGAAAAATCGATAACTTTAGAAGTGCTGTTAAAAAGTTATGGAAACTTCCTTGATAGAAATTTTACTTTGGGTACTGCTGAAAGTTCATCTAAAAAGTCTTGTCTGCACACTGGTACACATATTGTATAAATTGTGTTGATCTAAGACATGCTAACTTGAATGTACTTTTGTCCCTAAAGCTGAATGATTCTGTGAGAAACAGAACTTAAAAAAAGCAGGCAGTATCTGCCCACTTCTAGGAAGTAGCTGAATGATGGTAGGGTTCTACTGGGACAGTTAGATCCTTCAAGGAAGTAGCTGAATGATGGTAGGGTTCTACTGGGACAGTTAGATCCTTCGAGGTGGTGCAAGGAAAGCTGTGAATCTGTCTTTCATGAGTTAAAAATCAGTAATTGTCTTCTCTCCAATGCAAATGAATTTGGGCTCCTATAGGAATGCTAAAGAAAACAGTATCCCAATTGTATTTTGCTTGTATGTACTACATTGTGTATGCCTGAATTAAATACCAACCCCCCAAAAACCCACCCAACTTCCAGCCCTCCTTGTAACAAAGGCTTTTTCTGCATTAATTTTTAATTTTCTAGAAACAAGAAAGACTTTATTAGTTTTAAATCTTATTTAGTAGCCTTCTATTTCAAGACTTTGTTGAATTAGAAAGTAATAGCCAGACTTAATTATATATGTGGATAGATTAATCGAATGTCACATGATATCAAACTATAAAGTCACTTAGACTTAGCTTTAAAATTGCAGTAGCACATTTTTAAAAAGATAACTTTTTTATTTTTTATTTTTTTTATTTTCTAGAGATCACACATTTTCCTGATCTCTAGAAATAAGTGTTAGAGTTGGAATAGAAATGATAAAAGAAAAAGTTACTTGGTATTTAGATAATAATGTAGTCTTAAAATATTTGTAAGAAGCTAGCATTTAACTTTTTATTTATTATTAAACATTAAAAACAATTGAGGTTTACAAATAAAATATATTTTATTTTGCTTAGTTTTCTAATTCACCCAATAGTATCAATTTTTAAGTTGTAAGGTAGCAATTTATAGAAGTATTTAAATACTTAAACTTTAATTCTAAAAGAGAATTGATACATAGTCCATTTGCTACATTGTGCTTTATAATAATGTTTATTTGCAACTATAGATAGTAAAATGACTACTAAGAAGCCCTTTAAGAGTTATGTTAAGGTGAGCTTGTCATTTCATAGATGAGGGGAAATTAGTAATATTTGAAGAAAGCCTTTTATATATCATGATCTGAAGTATATTTTCTTTAAGAAATGATTTTACCTTTTAAAATCATTTCTTAATGAAAAGGAACAGTTGGTCAGTTGTTACTGAACTAAATTGTCATCCCTCTGATTTAGTGGTGTGTGTGCATTCTGTTGGGGGCAGTCGTTTTACACAGATTAAGTAGCAAGACAAAGAGGAGATCTTTAATTGAGCAACCGTGACTCTGAGTTTCAGTCCAGACAGAGCTAATGAAAATCACTAGATGATTGAGACTCACAAGGAAGGCACACATAATGCCATTTTCTCCCAATGATGCCCCGCTCTTACAGGTGCCGCTGTCCTTCACTCCTGCCAGCCAAGGAATAGACACCTGCAGAAGATTGTACAATGCCCAAACTACCTTCTTAGAGTTCTTTCAAATTGAATTCCATGAAGGCTTTGCTCTCCCCCACCCCACATGCACACACACACTTTTATTTTATTTTTAAGACACAAAGTCTCTCTGTGCAGCTCCAGCTGTTCTGAACCTGTGAACCTCTTTGCCTCAGCCTCCTGAGTGCTGGGATCATAGGCACACATGACTGCCCAGCCTTTAAAGTGTGTTACTGCATGTGAATGCTCACTTAGAAATGTTGTATTAGGGGGGATCCCTTTTTTTTTTTTTTTTTTTTAGATTTATTTATTATATGTAAGTACACTATAGCACTCCAGAAGAGGGCATCAGATCTCGTTATGGATGGTCGTGAACCACCGTGTGATTGCTGGGATTTGAACTCAGGACCTTCGGAAGAACTGTCCGTGCTCTTAACCACTGAGCCATCTCTCCAGCCCCCGGGGGATGCCTTGTTGTTTTTGCACAACCAATTATGGATCAGTTTTTATTAGAAGAGGTATAGAATTGGAAGCTGCTTAGAAAATTATAAATATAATTTAAGATATAATTTTAATAATGTTTAAATGTATTTAAACATCTTGTATTTAAACTGAAAATACACTTATTTTCAGTTTAGTTTTTTTTTTTTTTAATAGACTATTTGAGCCTTGGCTAAATTAACTTTAAAAAACAAATGTGTGCTTTGAAAATTCTAGTCAAAAGCATAACATCTCAAAACTATGTCTGACTTCTTAATTGGAGGGATAGAAGAGTTGTGTTTAAGAAGGCATGCCTAAATAATTGATTGGTCTGGTTTTATTTTTTTGTAATCACTGGGAAGTACAAATTAGTGGGAGACACTGTTAATGAACACGTACAAGCGAGCAAACAGCACATATACCAGGAAAGACAACTCCCCCCTCTCAGTTATTGCATTAAACTGTTTTAAGTCCTTCGCTTTATAATTTGACTTGATGCTTACAAACTTATAATTTTCACTTGGTGGCGTGGATGGTATGGGTTCTATTTTAGGCAGCAAATTGCAGAGTGTTCTGAATTATTTTTAAGGTTTTACTTTTCCTGTTTTGATTATGGATTTTAGTCTGGTTGCTTCACAAAATAGGGGAAAGAAATTATTTTTTTTAATTACAGAAAACCTTAGGTTCTGTCACTTTCACTGTCAAAGAAGAAAAAAAATATAATAATGTGTCTTCAATCTAGTTCAGAGTTGGGCGGCATGTTGACGCTGGATAAGTAGAACAGAAACAAGTGCTTCTGGGTAAAGGACCATCATGTCCACAAGCCATCCTTAAGCCCGTGGTAAAGCATCACCTCGGAGGCAGTGATAGCTCTCCACCTCCACCCCCAATCCGACCGCCCCCTAACGAATCATTTTGTATTCTTGAGGTGCATTGTTTGCTTCTTCTTGCATCTTCTAATTGTCTATGTCCCTTATGTTTTTATTTCCTAAAATGCAAACACTTAGTTACAGTTTTCCTGGTCTGTTAAAGTGGGCATTTTAACTTCAAACCCAGCAAATAGAAACACTTGTGTGAACCTTTGCAACCAAAGGAATATTTGCAGTCTTTCTCATTGTCATGTGTTTGTTTAATACATAAGGAAGTGTGAATTGCCTTTACAATTCTTAAAGGTTTTATGATCTGGTACTGTTATGAACACAGTACTAGAGGGCATTGTGGTGAGGTAGCTCCTGTGGCTGCATCTTAAATTCACACAGTAGTAAAGCTCTTATGGCCTCTTTGACAGAAATTTTACTTTTTCTAAGTAAGGTTTGGAAAAGGGGCAAATAAGGATGAGTTAGTTCTTTTCTCATCTGAGGAAACTTAGTCTTAGAGAAATGGAGTAATTTGTCTAAGGCAGGGGCAAGTAAATACATTCAGTAGCAGGGAAGAACCCAGGCAAGCGGTCCAGCTCTGATTCTTACCATAGACTGCTTCACTTAACACTTACTCTTAAATGAATCAACTGAAAGTGTCGGAAGGCCCAGACCCCATCAGGAGTGATAGAACTTGTTTGCCAAGTGCCCCAACTTTCAAGTACCTCATTCTTACCATCATCCAAATGATCTGCTCTTCTGCACTATGCTTTTTATAAGAAAAATAATTAGAATTAAGCACAAAACTTTATTCTTTTATTTTTTGGTTTTTCTTTTTTCTTTTTTTTTTCTTTTCTTTTTTCTTTTTTTTTTTGAGAAAGGGTTTCTCTGTGTAGCCCTGGCCATCCTGGAACTCACTCTGTAGACCAGGCTGGCCTTGAACTCAGAAATCCACCTGCCTCTGCCTCCCAAGTGCTGGGATTAAAGGCATGCACCACCACTGCCCAGCTATTTTTTGGTTTTTCAAGGCAGCGTTTCTGTGTGTAATAGCCCTGGCTGTCCTGGAACTCACTTTGTATACCAGGCTGGCCTCAAAACTCATGGAGATCCACCCACCTCTGCCTCTGAGTGCTGGGATTAAAGGTGTAGGCAAACAAAGTCGTTTTTTAAAAATTAGTTTTAAATCCTTTTTAAAAAGATTTTATTTATTATTATACATAGTATATTGTAGCTGTCTTTAGACACACCAGAAGAGGGCATCAGATCTCATGATGGGTGGTTGTGAGCCACCATGTGGTTGTTGGGATTTGAACTCGTGACCTTCGGAAGAGTAGTCAGTGCTCTTACCCACTGAGCCACCTCACCAGCCCAAGCAAAGTCATTTTAAAAGCAGCCTTGATCCTTGCCTTCTATCTGCTTGCCATATACAAGAGTATGGGAAATTTATCCAGGTGTGTTTGGTGGTTTTGTTTGGCTGCTATTTATACTGTTTCATTTTTTAGTGGTTAAATTTTTTGTATTAAGAAATAGGACAGTGCTAAGAAGGATGTGCCTCACTGGGGACAGTGGCACACACACCTTTGATCCCAGGCCAGCCTGGTCTACATAGCAAATTTAAGAGGAGCCAGAGCTACATAGAGAGACCCTGTCTGTTCCAGTAAGCCATAAAACCAAAATAGGACAGTTCTCTAAACATTTGAGTCACAAATTAGGCACTGACTTTGGTTCTGGTCAACATTGTATCCCTTTCTCTAAAGTCAAAGAATTCACCTGGTGGGCTTCTTCTCCAGCCTCAGCCCATCTCAGGAGTCGGTGCTAGGTTTTGACTCGTTTCTTTGGTGGGAGCTGCCAATCTTTCTTCCTTCGCTTCATTTTCTTTGTGAAGAAGGCCTTTGACCTCTGCTGTGAGTATAAATGTAGGTATGCCATCAATGGAGTCAAGTTCTTAATAACATACTCAGTAACTTAGCACATGTGAAGTGCCCTTCATCTCCGAACTATAATGTTTTCCTGAACTCACCGTTGGGCTTCCTTTGACTTTTGTGGACTCTCATGGTAGTGGTGGTAGGACAAAGGGTGGAGTTATCAAGGAAAAAAAAAGTAGGTGAAGGGTTATTTCTTACGTCTTATGCAGGTCTTCAAGTTGTGCAGCTCGGGGCTGAATGTGGCATTTTCTGTGCAGTGACTCAGAGGATGGGACAGGAAGAGAGTAACTAATAATTACTGAGTGGTAGCTGCATCCTGTGCATTTGTGGCTGTTTCTTTTCTTTAGTAACATGAAACTCATTTTCTTCTATAGAGGGAAGTGGTCCATTTTTTTAAAATTAACTTCTTATTGATTCTTTGTGAGTTTCACAACATATACCCTACTCTGACTCATCCCCCCCCAGCCCTCCACCCTTGCAACCTGCCCCCCCAATAAAAAAATAAACAAACAAACAAGAAGCAAAACAAAGCATAGAAAACATGTCCTCATGGACACTGTAGTGTATCACAGTGTGTCCCACAGTGTGTATGGCCCTTTGTCCACACGCCTTCTCTTCCAGATGTTTGTTACAGTGAGTCACTGGTCTGGTTTGAGGTCTCTGGCTTCTGTGATATTATCAGTATTGGATCCTCACCGGGTCTCTTCCGGGTTATCCTGCTGTTGCATGCGCTGTGTCACGTATATCCTTCAGCAGGACGGACAGGACAGCCCTCTCACAAGCCCCAACAGTGAAGGTGGTACATTTTTAACCATAAGATAATGTTATGAAAAGTGTTAAATTTCTTTTCTCAGTCAAGATCCTGAAGGTAGCTTAAGGTATTAAGGTGTGTGTGTGTTTGTGTGCGCGCTCGGGTGCGGTTTTTTGAGACAGGGTTTCTCTGTGTAGCCCTGGCTGTCCTGGTACTCTGTAGACCAGGCTGGCCTTGAACTCAGAAATCCACCTGCCTCTACCTCCCAAGTGCTGGGATTAAAGGCGTGCACCACCACCACCACCACCCGGCTCGGTGGGGTTTTTCAAGGCAGGTTTCTTATTGCAGCCCCAGTTATCCTGGATTCACTTCGTAGATCAGACTAGCCTAGAACTCAGAGCCTGCCTGGCATTAAAAGTGTGCACCACCACACCTGGCTTAGAAGATGCTTTTTTTTGTTTTGTTTTTTGTTTTTTTGGGTTTTTTTTTTTTTTTT
>NW_022196894.1:19814349-19849647 GCF_008632895.1 Mastomys coucha | reverse complement strand
CTCTGCCTCCCAAGTGCTGGGACTAAAGGCGTGCGCCACCACCGCCCGGCAAGAGATGCATTTTTAAATACATATCTTCTTTTACCCTTCTCTGTTTGAAAAATGAAGCAAAAACCTGAGTGGCCTTCCTGTGTGCAGGTAGCTTCGTGTCAGCCACCATGAGATGATGGCGATGACGCTGTGTGGGCCTTTGTCTCCCTCGGAACCTTTTTCTTTAGTTCCTTGCCTCTGATGTTAACAACCCTACTTTGAAAAATGGATGTGTTTTTCTTCATAGTGTAGGCCCAGAGCTCTGAAGTACAGTTCTCTGTGTATTTGTTTGTCAGATGAAAGATTAACACAGAAAGAGCGTGTAGTCCTTTCATTGATTAAGAAAGAAAGGAGGGAGGAAGGGAGGAGATGCCACAGAAACAGGGCACTGGGTGGCTGAAGCCTGCCGTGCAGCTGTGTTCCCTGGAATTCCAGAGCACGGGAGGAGTGGTCGGTGTTTCCAGAGCGGCCAGGGCTTAGCAGCTCTGTAACCTTTCTTTCCTTGACAATTGAAAACTCCCGGTGTGACTGGTCTGCTTGCAAGGTTTCTTTCTTAAGCCCCTGCACTGACCGCTTCCTCTCCCCCTGCCTTCCCTTTGCATTTTTGCTAGGAAAGCTGGGTTGCAGGCCTGGTGTGTACGCTAGCCCTAGTGTCCCTCGCAGCCTGAGGTTTGGGGCAGCTCGGGAGGCACGTGTGTGCTTGCTCAGTGTGTTGGAATGTACAATCTCTATGGCACACACTTCCCTGAACTGTGCAGTCGACACACCAGCTTCTATGGGTGTGGGGCCACGCACTGCAGATTTTTTGTAAGTGGTTCAAAGATTGGGAAAGAGTTTCTCCGTGCTGAAGGTTTTCCCCCATTAAGTGCAGTTGTCTGCATCCTTTGCAAAGGGAAGACCTCGCTCTCATTTCCTTCCTAATTATTGAAGGATAGAAAAGAAATCTGGATATATAACTCATCTGACTTCTGGATCCAGCTAGTGCCTTGAAGCCTGGACTTTGACACTGTGCTTGATATAGGACACCTGAGTAGGAGGGAATCAAGCATCTTTAGAAATACACAACCTATTCTTCCTTTTAGGGAATTAAAAAAAAAAAAGGCTAATGGCTTAAGATTTTTAAATTTTAGCTGTTTTTATTCTTAAAATTTGACACATTTTTTGTCTGTTCATCACAAAATATCCAAGAGGACCCAGATTTATTAGTAAAAGGCATGTTGTTTTGAGTGTTTTGAACCACCGACTGTCTCTTTTCATCGGGATCTGCTGTGTGGAGCCATGGAGAAGGCCTTTGCCTACTTGTTTTCAGTGTTAAAGAGGCCTGGGAACATGTGGCTCCATCTTCAGGCTTTTGTCCTGGAAAAGTTAGTTCTTTTGTTCATTGGTTTTCTTATAAATGGTTTGACATGCGTATCTATTTCAGTAATGCTACCAAAACTGATTTGTAGCTTTAGCAGTTTTTGTTGTTGTTGTTGTTGTTTTTATCTTTGTAGACAGGGTTTCTCTGTGTTGCCCTGGCTGTTCTGGAACTCACTCTGTAGACCAGGCTGACAGAGTTTAACCAGAGTTAAATTCAGAGATCTGCCTGCTGCTGCCTCCCAAGTGCTGGGATTAAAGGCTACCACTGCCTAGCAGGTTTGTAGGTTAGCTTACATGTGATGATTATGATCACAGTGTTATTTATGCCTACCTGACAGGTTTCAAGGCTAAACTCTGAATTTGACTTTCCATGGCAGTGGTTTTTAGCACTGTTCCACAGAGCCTGTGACTGAGTTTATTTACAGAGGCAAGGCGTAGCTCTGTGTTCTTGAGAGCTGTGCCCATGGCTGCTGTAGATACTCTAGTTGCCTCTTGAATTTAGTTTAGAAAGGAGTGTGGTATTAGAAAGAAGAAAGCGTACCGTGTGTGAGGCCTGGATGATCTTAAGGCAGGCTTTGATTGGCTTACAGAGCACCCAGCCCCTCTCCTGGTCCCCTGAGCACCTTCCCTCTTGTGTGGTGGCCTTCTGGCCTCTGTCACTTTCACTTTGAAACTGCTTTGCCAGTTGCATGGCAGGCTCCCAAATCTGTGGATTTCCCTGTAGTCAACAACAGTTTCCTTAAGGAACTTCTAGGCAAGTAGCCCTTTACAGATCCACTGGAGTCACCTATGTGGAATGACATGGGACCCTCACCTGTGAGGGACAGACAGGCTTTTCGCTTTAGGCTTTCATGCTTCCTTCCAGAACAGAACAGCTCTCTTACCAGTTGCAACTGGAACTCTTGCTGCACAGGAGTAGCATAATCTTGAAAACATTAAACCGGTTAGATCGACAGCCAGAGAGTCAGATGGGGTGGGAGTTGCCATACTCATTCCATATCACATGGGGTTTATTCAGAAAAAGGATATTACCCTTTTTAAAAAAAGCTAACACTAAAAATAGAAAGATGGCTGATTGGAAAGTGGAAGGGGACTGTGGGAGTTTGAGGAGGACAGTTGGGTGAACATAAAGTACATTACATACATGTATGTAACAACAGGAAAATGCCCTAATGAAATCCATGTGCTATGTGTAACTAATATCTGTTAATAAAAGCATTCTTTTAAGAAGGGCCAGCAAAATGGCTCAGCAGGCAAAAGCACTTGTCAATCAAACCTGATAATCTGAACTCAGCCTCTGAGACTCAACTCCTACAAGCTGTCCTCTGACCTCCATGTGTATGATGTGGCACACCCGTGCTCAGACTCACAAACATTGCACTTGCGCTTGCATTCGTGAACACACACACACACATACACACACACACAAATAAAAACAAGTTTAAAACTTAATTAAAGATTGCAAATACAGTGAAGAAGAAGTCATGGTTACATTTATCATGTAAAATTTTATTTTATTATTGGGGAGGTACGTGCACCACAACACATGGGTGTGAGAAACTGGACATGGTTGCTTCTGCCTTGTGTGTTGCAGTGTGTTAAACTCGGGTTACCAGGCAAGCACCTTCACCTGCTGAGCCATGTCATTGGCCCATGCTTACGTTATTGATTACTGAAAATGTTTTGAATAAGCTATAAAATAGCCTTTAAATCATAGTGGTGGCAAGATATTATCAGTGGTCATACTGTGTAAAATAATTCCTCCTTGCTTACACACTTTTTTTTTTTTAAAGATTTATTTTATTTATTTTATGTGTATGAGTACACTGTAGCTGTACAGATAGCTGTGAGCCATCATGTGTGTGGCTGCTGGGAATTGAACTCAGGACTGCCCGCGTGCTCCGGCCTGGCGTAATTCACTGCCGCTTTTTTCAGATGCGCCAGAAGAGGGCATCAGATCTCATTACTGGTGGTTGTGAGCCACCATGTGGTTGCTGGGATCCGAACTCAGGACTTTCGGAAGAGCAGTCAGTGCTCTTACCCATGAACCATCTTGTTAGACCCACAGTTCTTTTTTTATTCACTTATTTTATAGGTCCCAGTAATAACTAATTACCTGAGAGAGTAATTATAGGTCAAATACAAATGTTTAAAACGTTTGTCAGTTCTCCTTAATTTTAACTCTTTGAGAATTTTGTACATATTCCCCACCCCTCCTCCAACCTCCTCAGATCCTCCTCCCCCTCTCCCTGTCCTCTTTTTTTTTTTTTTTGTTTTTGTTTTTGTTTTTTTTTCAAGACAGGGTTTCTCTGTGTAGCCTTGGCTGTCCTGGAACTCACTCTAGACCAGGCTGGCCTCAAACTCAGAAATCCACCTGCCTCTGCCTCCCAAGTGCTGGGATTAAAGGTGTGCGCCACCACCGCCCGGCCTCTCTTCAGTTTTTAAAAACTTATAGCTAGATACAGTCTACCAAACCCAGTTTGTGCCCCCCATTATGCTTATTGGCGTGAGGCCAGGCCATCTATTGGAGCATGCTCAACCCAGTGACCATGTGCTTAAAGAGAACTACTTCTTCCTTCTCCAGAAGCCATAGGCTGGCAGTGGCTCCTCAGCTAGGTGGGGTGGGAGCTTGCGAGCCTCACCCCTACTCCATCCTGGAATGTTCATTGGCTTGATCTTGAGTAGGCAAGCACAGCTGTGAGTTTTTGATCTACACAGCCATCTGTGCTACCCTGCTTATAAACCCTCTCTGAATCTTCTGGGGATGTGTAGATTCTAGTTTATCCTATTGGCTTTGTCTGTTGACAAAACTTGGAACAAAAAAATAATTAAAAAAAAAAAACCCAAACATTCTTTAGTTACTCTGAGGCCAGGGACTGGTAGGGAGCCTTCGGGGCTTTGGAACCCCATGGGTGATGCCCAGCATGGCACTCTGCTTGCTGTGTCTGTGCTGTCCTGCCTCCTGCTGCCTCCTGCCACCATCCAGGACCAGTGACCTCATACATTTACCTTTTGCAAGAAGATGAGAGCTCACAGGGGCCCATTCTCAGGAATCTGCAGACAACAAACAGCAGCAGGTGGTGGCAGGGGGTTTCTGGAGTATGCAGAAGAGAGCTCCAGCCACCTGTGGCCATTGGGAAGTGTAGGCCAGTGTTTGCAAATACAATTTCCAAGACAAAAATTAAAAGTTTTTAATGCAGAATCCTTATTTATATTTATGTTTTATATACATTTTGTCTGTATATATGGATGTGTACCACAGGCATGCCTGGTGCTCACAGAGGTTCAGATAGGGCATTGGGTCCCCTGAAACTGGAGTTTCAGTTGGTTGTGAGCCACTTTGTGGGTGCTGGGACCTGAACCTGCATCTTCTGGCAGAGCAGCTGGTGCTCTTATCTGCCAAGCACCTCTTTAGCTCCTAAACCCTGAATTTTTAAATGTTTGTAAGCATTGAGGTTCCAGAACGACACAGGTAGAGATTAAAGAAGGCTCACGGGTTGGCATTTTCTATTCTCTACTGTGTGAGTATCTGTATCCATAAAGTAAATTCACAAGTGCTGAAGACACTGTGGAGTGTGTGTCTGTGTAAGTGTTAGTTGTGTGAGCATGAGGAGGTATGTCTGAGTATATGTGAGTATGTGCCTGTGTGAGTGTGAGTGAGTAACTGTGTGAGTGTGTGAGTGGGTAGGTGAGTGAGTGTGTGTGTGTGTGTGTCAGTGAGTGATTGTGTATGTGCGTGTGAGTAACTGTATGTGTGTGAGTGAGTGAGAGTGAGTGACTGTGTATGTGAGTGAGAGTGAGTGAGCAAGCGAGTGAAGGAAGGGATTCTGAGACAAGACAGTCTTTGTGTGGCTCCAGCTGCCTGAAACTCACACAGAAGTCTGCCTGTCTCTGCTTCCCTAAGTGCTCATGTGCAGCAACCCTACCTAGTGCCCACTATCTTAGTTTATTCACGAGTGAGAAATGAGAAGAAAACCCTTCTCTCAATAGGCTGGATGCGTTTGTCTTCCTCATCCTCTGTGTGTGCCTGTGGGGACCAGAGGTTGACATCAGCTGTTTCCTCAACCTTTCCCCCTCCTGTCACTTTGTTTTGAGACAGGTGTTTCATTAAACCTGCAGCTTGCCATACTGCCTGTCTGCTTGCTGCCGGACCCCCTGAATACCTTTTTTGTGGAGCCATCTAAAATCTTCTTAAACATAGGAAGTATACTTACTGCCTTTGTATATTGTCTTACATGTATGTATTACACAATACAGGCCCATATGATAAAATCCAGCCCTCTGTTTCTACTTAGAGTAACATGGTTCCACTTTCTGACCCACCCCAAGACAACTCTAGCAAGTGCTGTAATTCATGTGCTAGGGAAAAGTGATTCTCTGTGTCTGGCAAATACTTAAAAGTTTTGTTTTACATTTCTTTGTGAGTGCGTGTATGTGGGCATGCAGTAGAGGTCAGAGGTCATCCTACAAGAGTGTGTTCTCTCCTCCTCCAACCTAGGTTCTGGGATCTGACTCAGGTCATCAGGCTGGATGGCAGGCAAGCACCTTTACAGTGTGGTTTGAATGAGGAGTGTCCTCCACAGTCGGGCATAGGAACACCTTTGCCCAGTGGTGGCACCCTTTGGAAAGGTTTAGGTGCTTTTGGTTTATAGCCTTGCTTGCTTCAGGATAAAAAGCCTTTGCTACTTGGGGGCTGATCTTTGAGATTAAAAAAAACTTGCCTACTTCTAGTTTGCTGCCTCTGCTTTGTGCTTGTGGTTGAGGATGTGAGAGCTTAGCACCCCATTCCCACTGCAGTATCTGCCACCTACTTCCATGTGTCCACACCATGATGGATTCTTATCCCCCTGGAACTGCAAACCAAGATAAGCCCTACTTCTTTTGTTGTTTGTTTGTTTTGTTTTTATTTTTTTGGTTTTTTTCAAGACAGGGTTTCTCTGTATAGCACTGGCTGTCCTGGAACTCACTCTGTAGACCAGGTTGGCCTCGAACTCAGAAATCCGCCTGCCTCTGCCTCCCAAGTGCTGGGTTTTTTAAAGATTTATTTATTGTTATATGTAAGTACACTGTAATTGTCTTCAGACACACCAGAAGGCGTCAGATCTCATTACAGATGGTTGTGAACCACCATGTGGTTGCTGGGATTTGAACTCAGGACCCTTGGAAGAGCAGTCAGTGCTCTTAACCCCTGAGCCATCTCTCCAGCCCCAGAAAGTTTTAATTTAATTTTTTTTTCTAAGACTGACTGGCCTGAGATGTGTAATCATCCCACCCCTGCTTTCCTGAGTGCTAAAATGACAGATGTGCTCCCACTCCTGGAAAAGGCAGACAGTTTTGAAAGTAAAATATACCAGTAAAGAAATATATTAATGAAAAGCAGTTCATTTAAATATGTTTGAAAGTGTTCTGGTTAGCGTTGTACTATTTATATGTTTAAATTGAGGCATTTGAAGGCTGTTTAGATTCTGATCTTTGGCTCTGGGTGCCAAAGATCAGATCTGGGTGCAATAAATACTCATTAAGGCCAAAGTAAAAAAATTGTTGACTTAAGAGACATTTTCAAAAAATAAAAATAAAAACTGCTCTGAGGACTAGGGATGTAGCTTGTTGGTAGACTGCTTGCCCAGCATCAGGAAGCCCCAATTCAGTCTCCAATACTGCATAAACCTGATGCAGTGGGTCCCTTCTCATCTCAACGTTGCAGGGGGGAGCATAGTCCTCTGCATAGTGAATCAGAGGCCAGCCTGTTTGTGTCAATACAGATACTACCTAGAAACTGGAAATACCACTTTAAAAATGTGTCTTGTACTATAATTCACAAGCATGAAGAAGCTGATCACTGAGATTCCAGCTAGCATAGGTCAGATACCACTTTGGAAGTTCAGGATCCAAGTGGTTCCACAAAAATGGCCAGCCCCAATTTGCAGGGCAGGGTGATAAAGAAAGGGAGGACTTGTCTTTGGCCACATTCTCCTCCTCTTCTTCCTCCTCCTCCTCTTCCTCCTCCTCTCTTTAAAATATTTTATTTAATTTATATATATGAGTACACTATCGCTGTCTTGAGACACACCAGAAGAGGGCATCAGAACCCATTACAGATGGTTGTGAGCCACTATGTAGTTGCTGGGAATTGGACTCAGGACCTCTGGAAGAGCAGTCAGTGCTTTTAACCACTGAACCATCTCCCCAGTCCTCCTCCTCCTTCTTTTAAACGTTTCTTTTAATTTAAGATTTATTTATTTATTTTATGTATGTGAGTGCTCTATGTGCATGTATAACTACACGCCAGAAGAGGGCATCAGAACCCATTACAGATGGTTGTGAGCCACCGTGTGGTTACCCACATTTCTTTTTCTTAAAGAGAAGGCCTTACTATGTTACCCTGGCTGGCCTGTGTAAACCAGGCTAGCCTAGAACTCATGGAAATCTACCTCAGGAACGTTGGAGTTTTTTGTTGTTGTTAATTGGGTTTGTTTGTTTTGTTGTTCGTGGTGGTGATTGTTCTATTTTATATTTATATATTTGAGACAGAATTTCCCTTTGTAACCCTGGCTGTCCTGGAACTTTTTCTATAGACCAGGCTGACTTAAAAAACTCATACATAGATCCCCTGCCTCTGCCTCCTGGGTGCTGGGATTAAAAGCATAGGCCAAGGTGAATGTTGGGATTTAATGCATGTATATCACCATTCCTGGCCTGGACTGGTCTTATGAACATAAACACTTTTTTGTTTTTGTTTTTGTTTTTTTTTTAAATCACTATGCAGACCAAGCTGGCCTCAAGGCTAGCCTTGAACTCATAGGAACTGACCTGCCTCAGCCTTCCTAGTTTTACAGGGTAGTGTGCACTCTTCAAGGTCCACACAGACAGGCAGGTTGATAGAGACAGCAGCTCGAGCTGCTGCTGCTGCTGTCATTGGGAGGCTTGGTTCGTGGCTCCTGACAGCACAACCTGCTTTTTGGTTCTGTTGGGATCATGACAGCAGGCTTCCCCAAACATCAGAACACAGGAGAGTGATGTCACCAGCTGCCTTCCATGGCTTTGGTATTGTTTTTGCATACCCTCCCTTTATTAGACAGGAGACACTAAGTCTAGTCCACACTCTCAGGATGCTGAATGTCTGGAGGTAACAACTTTGGGAGCTGTGGTGACGTTGAAGTCCATCAGAAGGCATCAAGCGGATGTGTGCTTTCTTTGTGACTTACACTGAAGGGCCAAGAACGCCAACACCCTAGCCTTTACAGTTAGCACCTTTCAGAGTGAAACTGACTCCGAGGAATGACGGTCTACCAGTTGTTGGCTACTGAATTGTGTTGACTCCTCCGTACACCTGTAGGGTAAGGACGATATCCACGATATCCACGGTTTCCATTTCCAAGACTACAGAGTGAGGCACAGGCTTTTAGTGCCTCTGGCGAGGATATATTTTTACTCTCAACCTCAGCTTTTAGATTTTCGTTGTTGTTACTGTTTTAATCTATTTCTTGTCTCTGAAGAGTTATTTCACTCTCTGCCCACCTTTTGTAGAAATAATTGTTCCCTCCCTGCCTGGCCTGAAAGAGCTGATGTTTTTAAATACCTAGTTGAAGACGCAAAAAACACTTTTCTACTATCAATACAGATGTTTGCTACATTTCTGCCAGCAGCAGAGAGTCCTTTTTGCTATTTTTGTAACTGGGTGAGGTCTGATTTCTCCAGAATTACGCCATACTGTGGTTAGCCATGGCCTACAAGAGGGAAATAGATTTACTCTTTAAAATCATGGGTTTTCTAAGAAATGTGCCGTTTACTATCCAAACATGAGCATCTTTCTCCAGCAGAACACAGTGGTCACTTTGATATTAGACACGTGCAGTTCTCTCTCCCTCCCCCTAGAAATTGAAAGCCATGGGGTCCTCAGATCTTTGGCCCCTACCTTTATCACACACTAGAAACACACTGTGGACACTTCTATTGGTACCTGACATGTCTGAAGAGGTTTGATAGTATTTAGACGTGGTCTTTCGTGTCAAGTATAAGTTATGTGGCATGGGAGGTTTTTGCTTCCTTTTAAAAATAAAACTTATTTTTATTTACTGTCTGAGTTATGGTTCCCATTGCTGTGAGGAAACATCACGACCAAAAATAACTTGGGAAGAAAAGGATTTACCTCACTCTCCCGTATCGTAGTTTATCATTGAAGGAAGTCAGGACAGGAGCTCAAGCAGGGAAGGATCCTGGGCAGGAGCTGATGCAGAGGCCATGGAGGAGTGCTGCTTACTGGCTTGCTCCTCATGACTTACTTAGCCTGCTTTCTTATAGAACCCAGGACCACCAGCCCAGGGTTGGTACCATCTACAATGGTCTGGTCCCTACCCCATCAATCACTAATTAGGAAAATGCCTCACAGATCTGTCTACAATCTGATCTTAGGGAGGATTTTCTCAACTGAGACTCCCTCCTCTCAGATGACTTTAGATTATGTCAAATTGACATAAAACCAGTCAGCACGTGTATGTATGTATGTGTACACATGTGAGTTTTTGAGCGCCAGGTACTCCAAGAATCTGTGGAAGCCTCTGTGTGTGTGTGTGTGTGTGTGTGTGTCTGTCTGTCTGTCTGTCTGTCTGTCAGGTCCTCTGGACCTGGAGTTAATGAGCATTCATGAGAACCTCATGTGGGTTCTGGGAACCAAGTTTCTGTCCCCCAGGAGAGAAATGATTACTTTTAACTGCTGAGCTGTCTTCCATCCAGCCCTGGTTGTTTCCTTTGTGTGTAGAGTGAGTCTTAGAATGCTAGTCCCTTAGTGTTGTCTACTTCAGAAAGAAAGGTGTCTCCTTGTATGAGACTGGACCAGAGTTCACTATTTAGACCAAACAACCTGGCCTTGAGGCTCACAGATCCTCCGGCCTCTGCTGCTAAGTGCCAGCATCAGATGTCTGCACATCGTCCCGCCTGGCTTCTGGTCTGTGATCTGAGTGGCTTGCTGACTCCTCTACAGTTTAAAATGTTGACTATGTGTGTGCACGATGGAGACCAGAGGTCAGCCTTGGATGTCATTCCTCAAGAGCTGTGCATTTGGCCTTTTGAGACAGGGCCTGTCACATGTTTGTCTGAGTGTCTGCATGTGTGTGCCTGCAACTGTGAGTCAGAGGGCAACCTTGGATGGAAGACCATCTCTTCTGGCCTGCAGCTCCAAGTGGGATGGATTGGTGGCCACTGAGTCTCAGGAAACCAGTTTGCTTTGCTTTGCTTTCTAGCCTTGGAGTTACAAGCACTCACCACTACACTTAGACTTGCACAAGGCAACCCCGCTGTGAAGTAACTTAAGTGGAGACTTTGAGAAATGCCTTTGCATCAGGAACAGCTAACACTTGAGCCTCCAGTTTGTGTTCTCAGCTCCTAGGAGCCACAGGAAATAAGTCCCATTTCCCATATGTCTCCTTCAGCACAAATATCTGAACCGCCACTGTCAAAGCATAAGAAATTCAAGCAAGTTACATTTCCCTGAGTTGGATGGACACGGTTCACTTACACAGTTTGTATCGTCAGTTGAAACTAGTTGAAAAGGAAAGCAGTGATAATTGCTGTTTAAGTGTATTAAAACACTACTTTCAAACACTTGTTTTGCTTTGTTTTGTTTTGGTTTTTTTTTTCGAGACAGGGTTTCTGTGTATAGCCCTGGCTGTCCTGGAACTCACTCTGTAGACCAGACTGGCCTCTAACTCAGAAATCCGCCTGCCTATGCCTCTCAAGCACTGGGATTAAAGGTGTTCACCACCACCGCCTGGCCAAAACACTACTTTCAATTACATACTCCAGCCCAGGTGTATGTCAGACTTGGCTGTGTTAAATCCCTACCACGCTTTCTTTTTGAGTTAAAATATGACTTGTTTCTGGTGTGAGTGCTGTACAAATGCTCTGGAACTGTGGTTAATTAGCTTGCTCTCTGGTGTGCTTTAAACTCCCCTCTTTGTGATGGTGGTATATTGGTTTTCGAATTGTGTCAGGTGTCTTGCCTTAGGGCCCCCCCTCCCGCCCCCGTCGAGTATGAGCCACCAGCCCCACTCAGGGTGAGACTGAGTCTAAGGATTTGCATTCGTGGGCAGACGATGACCTTTATAGTTGGTGGGCAAGAGAGGCTTGCAAGGGCTTTATAATCTTAGTCTGTAATCTCCACATCAGCTTGCTAGAGCAAGCTTTATACCAGTTTAACATATAAATTTATTTGCGCTCTAATGAAAAGGTTGTATTCATTGCTTTTCTTGTTGCTGTGATTAAAAACGTCATGACCAAGGCAACTTATGAAAGACTATTTTAGATGGGCTTGTGGTTTCAGAGCACTGGGAGTCCATGGTGGTGGATTAAAGACATCACAACAGGATGGCAGGAGTTGTTTGAAACCTCAAAGCCCACTCCCAGTGACACACCTCCTTCAACCAGCCCTTACCACTTAATCCTTCCCAAGCAGTTCTACCAACTGGAGACCCAAACATAAAAGCCTTTGGGGGCCTTTTTCATTCAAACCACCACAGAGGTATTTATGAGTGCTTTCCTTGAGAGGCAGTTTCATTCTAGGCATTGTCTCAGCCAGGGTATTTCTTTTAGAGACCTAAACATTGTGCGTGGTGCTTTGGTCTGCTGGTGGGAATAAAGGGGCTTCTCTACCTCGTGGTGATGTTGCAATTGTGTTGAAATAACCCATTCTTCCCACTGGGCCCCTCCTGTTTTCATGTCTCTGTGTGTGCTCCACTGTGTTTGATAGTCTCTTGTGCAACTTGCAGGGGCTACACCACTGGGGAACAGAACTCACCCTCTGGAACTCTTCTAAATGCCTGTGGTCCATTAAGGCTGGGATGGGACAAAAGATAGTCAAAACCTGGCCCACCCTCTACCTGGGGGTACCCCTGGGTTGTAGTTCCTGTTTCCCACATACATCCTCTTTATCATTTACTGCCAAGCATTCAGCAAGGGCTTTCTGAATGGGAAGCATTGGATTAATACTGAAAAGTCCAAAGGTAGGAAAACCAGAGAGCTTGTCAGCCTAGAATTCAAACTAGCATGTATTGCTAGCATGATCATTCCTGAAATGGCTGGGGACAAGGTCCAGACAGCTTGTGGGGCAGGCAGTAAACTGAAGAGGCATTGTAAAAGTTGTTGTGAACACTGGGAAGTTGGCTGCTCCCTTCGGCCCCATAGCCTCCATGAACGTCCGTCTAAAAGGCTTTGTCCTGAATCTGGTGTCTTCTGGCCCTGAGGGGCTCTCTCCAGATCTCCGTTACCGCTCAGTCATGGGCCTATGTGTCTGTTTACATCCCTAGCAGGAAGGAAAGGGTCACTCAAAGTATGAGTTCCTCCAGACTGGCTGTGGGAGGGGATTCCCAAGGATTGAAATACATTGTATCTGCTTTAGTGCGGTTTAATTTTGGTACCATTCTTAGTGAAAAAGCATACTCTAATATAGCTGTTATCCTTTTAAATTGACAGGTAAGTAGAAAATGTTTTTGTTCTGTTTTAGTCTCTTGTAGCCCAGGCTAGCCTTGACCTTTCTGTATAGTTTCAGAGAAGGACCTTGAACTCAAGGCCTCTGCTTCCCCATTGCTGGGATTATGGGCTTGTGTCTCCATACAGGGAAAAACCCTTTTCTCTGCCAACACTGCTGAAAACCAAGCAGAAACCTTAGCACTCCTTTCCAAAGTATAGATTAAATTTTTTTATTGGATATTTTCTTTATTTACATTTCAAATCTTTTCCCCTTTCCAGGTCTCCCCTCAGAAGCCCCCATCCTATCCCCCTCCCCCTGCCTCTGTGAGGGTGCTCCCCAACCTACCTCTCCTATCTTCCCGCCCTAGCATTCCCCTACACTGGGGCATCAAACACCCTCAGGCCCAAGGGCCGCTTCTCCCACTGATGGCCAACAAGGCCATCCTCTGCCATATATGTGGCCCGAGCCATGGGTCCCTCCATGTGTACTCTTTGGTTGGTGGTCCAGTCCCCAGGAGCTCCAGGGTGTAGGTTAATTTTTAAAGAGCTAATTTAGAATAACAATAATGTTCTTTAAACCAGAGAAGGCTGAATTGATAGTTCTCTGTGTGGCCTGTGGGCCAGGCACATCTACACCACAGGGGGCATTTGTTAGAAGAAGTTGGGGTGGAAAATGCAGAGTATACTGAAACCGAGCTGCCCCAGATGGTGTATAGGTACATCAGGATGGATGTCCTAAGTATGTAGGAGTGACCTTAGCCTTAGGCTTTGGGGGGCTGGGCTCTGGTACAGCTTTGTGTAGGTAGTGTATAGCCAGTACTGACATGGGTGGCCAGCAGTTTCGAACACACTTCTAGCTGTCCTCGGAAGTGTCTTCCTCCTGAAAGCTTAGTAAAGAAGACCCTAACATTATTGTTTGTTTAGTTGGACCTTACTGAGCAGGCAGCCACTGCTTTTCACAATATCACATTATAAACATCTCCCAGGAGAAAACACCCTATAAAAATAGTTTGGGGTGGGGTAGGGGACTGGAGTGATGGGCCCAGTAGTTAAGAGCGCTTGCTGTTCTTACAAAGGACCCAGTTTGGTTTCCAGGACCCACAGGGAATCTCATGACTACCTGAAACTCCAGCTGTAGGGGATTTGACACCCTCTTCTGGGCATCAGGCATGAACATAACGCACAGACATATATATGTAGGCAAAGTACTAACACATGCGAATCTTAAAAATAGTTACGCGTATGTGGATATATATATGTGGGAGCGTGCGTGCCCCACCCCCGTTGTGTGTGAGCCTACAGAGCTGAGGGGTTAACATTGGGTGTTTTCCTCTATTGCTTTCCTCATTTTTTAATTTATTTTTTTAAATTTTTTTTATCTTGTTATTGTTTTTCGAGACAGGGTTTCTCTGTATAGCCCTGGCTGTCCTGGAACTCACTCTGTAGATGAGGCTGGCCTCAAACTCAGAAATCCACCTGCTTCTGCCTCCTAAATGCTGGGATTAAAGGCGTGAGCCACCACTGCCCAATGCTTTCCTCATTTTTTGAGGAAAACCCAGTGCTTAGTGATTTAGCAGGGTAGAATGGCTGGCCAGCAAACCCTGGGGATCTGAGGTTACAGGCTTACATTTCTGTGCTTTTTTGTGGGTGTGATGAATTGGAACTCAGCTCCTCATGCTTAGCAGCAAATACTTTTATCTGGTGAGCCATCTCCCCGGCCCCAAAGCAGGATAGGAAGATGGCTCAGTGGGTAAACTTAAAGGCATGAGGACTTGGGATTAAACCCATAATCCACATAGTCGGATGCAGGCTGGGAGTTGTAAGCCCAGTGCTCCTGTGGGGGAGATGGGAGGTAGAGATAGGAGACTCTGCGGGAGTTTGCAGGCTTCTAGTGTGGAGTACCCAGTGGGAAAACAACAGAAAACCCTGGCTCAAGGTGGAAGGCTAATGCCGGCACCCAAGGTTGTCCTATGACTTCCAAATGCACTCTGGGATGCGTGTGTGCATGCAAGTGTGTGTGTGTGTGTGTGTGTGTGTGTGTGTGTGTGTGTGTGTGTGCGCGCGCGCGCGCGTACTCAAGCGCTCATGCACATGCGTATGTATATTATACAGGTGTTGTAAAGCAGTGGTATTTTCCCATAGACACAGTGTCACATTTCAATGTTAACTCCCTTATCAAGAGTAAATCATAGAGTGGGCCTGTAATACGTGATGAAATAAACGATACAGTAATTGTTGGCATCCATAGTAATTTCCAATATGAATGTTGCACTGCCCTCAGAAAAATCAGCATGTATGTAGTATACACTCGGGGGCTGCTTCCCCAGCGACCTCAGCAGTGAGGGGAAAAGTGTGGATTATCTCACCAACAGATTCTGAATCTAGTATTTAATATACTGTGCTTGGAGAATTTGGACAGGAAAGATTTGGAGAGCCTGAGCTACTCAGACTGTCTCAGGAGGTCTTGAAGAATATCTTTCCCTACAGTTCACTTCAGGGTGGGGATCCAGCAGTAGCTGTTAGAGACAGGGAGAACAAGGGGTTTCTGGAACGCGTGAGTGTGTGTGTGTGTGCGTGCGTGCGTGCGTGGTTGCAAGCACACCGCTGTGCAAGTGTATAGGCAAGGGAACTTGTCCCAGGCTAACAGCAGACTGGAAGACTAGAACCCCTCAGGTGTGTGTGCTTATTGTACTTGGTGTGAGAGAAAACAAATGTCAGGTGGGTTGTTCACAGCTGGCTGTTAACAGACCTAGAATTAGGGTTAAGCTAGATTCTTTTCTCTGGGCCAGTGAGATGGTTTAGCAGGTGAGGGCATTTGCAGTCATTCTGATAACCTGAACCTGGGTTCGAGCCCCTGACCCCACATGGTAGGTGAGAAACAACTCTTGCACATTGTCCCTCTGACCTTACACCTGAACTGTGGTACACATACAAAGTAAATAAAATGTAAAGGGGGGGGAACCCTATTTTTACCAGGTAGGGTGGCCGGCTCATATCTAATCCCAGCACTTGTAAGAAAAGACTGAGACAGGGGAATTACAGCTTGCTGAAAACAGCCTGTGCTAAATAATAGTGAGACATCTCAGGAAGCCGAAAGAACTGCTTCTAGTTAAGGAATTTGGTGTGCTCCTCACACCCAAGTTTTAGAGGCAGAGCTCCTGAGCTGGAAGAACATCATCACAGAGACCAAATTAGACAATAATGGTTTTCTCCAGTGGTAATCTATTTGGTAAATGCCTTAGATTGTCTGTAGCACTTTGAGTAACTGGAGTCACAGTTTAAACTGAAGCACTGAATGGTGGCAATTTTGTAGCAGTTGCTCTAAGACTGTCAGTGTGTTCCTGGCTCAATAGGGCACACCTGCCAAGAAAGGATTTCTACAATAGTTTGATTCAAACAATTCTTCCCTTACGGAGCAACAAGCCATTTATCATCGAGGTCCCTAATGGACAGTGTATTCTGAGTTAAATGCAGACTGGGCTCCAGGTAAGACACAACACCACACTCCAGATGCTTGGCACTCACCCTCAGGACCTTCCCTAACTGCCCAGGCTGGAGACACTACTCTCTCCCAGGAAGGGTTCCCCCTCCCACCCCCACCCACAGAGAAAAACATACCTTCCCACTGTTTCCCCTGGATCCCTTGGAACCTTTTTCTGTTAGGCCTCTGTCTGCTGCAGGAGCAAGAAGGGCAGGTAGAATTCCTATGTCTCAGCAATATTCCAGATCATTTTATTGAGTGTGTCCTAGTGGTACAGTGAGAGGCAGAAACTTCCCCAGTCCCTCCAACCTTTCAGGTGAGGCAGGTAGGTGCTCACATTGCAGCACAAGCAGCAGCAGAAGCTGGGACTGCTGGCCTGGGCTGGAGAGCAGGAAGGCACGCGGCCAGGTTGGACCAGGTCTTCTGGCCTATTTTCCACACACTCACAAACTATGCCAACTTGGCCACCTCTACAAAAACTTACTTGAAAGCCCTTTCCTAACAACACCTTGCAATGAGTGAGTCTCACCTTTACTCAGCTGATAGAAAGCATGGCCAGGAGGAGAGACTGGGGGGTCAGTGCCTTCACTTAGGAGGCTTCTGTGGAGCCAGGAGGCACCCTCGTCTGTACTGTGTGCTGAGCAGGGAAGACAGCTTAGTTGGAGACAAGTCTTGTTAATCTTGTACTATAGGCATCATGTGGGCTCATGTCAGCTGACTTCTCTGCCTTTGTGAAGCATCCGCTGATTGAAGCCGTGGCTCTTTTGACCAGGAGTCCACTGCTATATGTGGTCAGTGCATAGATTTATGATGGGAAGGATGAGGTATAGCTGGCTTAGTATGAAAAACAGAGGCCACTTAACAAGGACTGTTGCTGATGTACCAATAGTTCTGTGATGGCAGCCTTATTTGAACCCCACAAGAGCAGACTTAAGTCCACCACTAAGAAGGGAGAAAAGAAAAACCTTCAGACGCAGTCTACATTTGTCTGACTGTAAAACATGCATTCTTTCTGCCATCCAAAGTTTCTTAATATAGGAAGGCCTACAGTCATGCAGCTTGGGTAATCTAGAGCAGATAGCCTCCAATTCAAGAAGACGTTAAGAAAACTAGGAGGGCTTTGTTTAACTTCCTATGATGCTGAGGTCTGAATAGTTAGTTCTACAGCTATTGCTGGTTTGTGGTCATCAGACCGAAGCATTGAGCACTGCTTGGTAGGAACCCCTCTGTGCAAGGGCAGTGGAGGTTAAAGCATTGAGCACTGCTTGGTAGGAACCCCTCTGTGCAAGGGCAGTGGAGGTTGAAGCATTGAGCACTGCTTGGTAGGAACTGCTCTGTGCAAGGGCAGTGGAGGTTGTAGTCGAGGTTGAGGGAGAAGAGCCTAGTCTCCCTATGGGGGAAGGGCAGATCTTGACTTGGACCTGTTGGAAGTCTGCCGCACTGTTTCTTGTGGGCCTATTTATGGTGTCTTTAGGAATGCTGGCCGGGCAGTGGTGGCCCATGCATGCCTTTAATCCCAGCACTTGGGAGGCAGAGGCAGGCGGATTTCTGAGTTCGAAGCCAGCCTGGTCTACAGAGTAAGTTCCAGGACAGCCAGGGCTACACAGAGAAACCCTGTCTCGAAAAACCAAAACCAAACCAACCAACCAAACCAGGAAATGCCGATGGTTGTGACCAAAAGCTCCTTTTATTTGCACCAGTGTGTTTCTTTCTTTCTTTTTTTTTTCCCCGAGACCTCATTGATTTAGTCATTTTGGAAGTTGGTTTTATTTATTGGCTCCTTTATTTACTTCTGCTTGCTGGGTATTTTCTGCCCACCCTGTGATAAGTTCCCAGTAGTGACTAGTTCACACCTACCGCTTGCCTCTGGGGCTTAGACTGTGGCCCAGCAGCAGACAGCAGCATCTGGACCCCAGGGTACATGATGCTAGTAGCTGCTACTGCTTTACAAATGCCTGGGTGCACCCTGAGTTAGCTCACATTTCTGATGGCAAAAATGTCTCTTCTTTTCCTCAAAACTAATGACAAAAAAATTATTATAATTTATAATTATTCAAAACATCCTTAATATTAATTATAGTAATTAATAATATAATGTCTATACAATGTTATATAATATATTTACATTATAATGAATAATACATCATATATCATATATTATATATTATATAAATATGTAAATAATATAAATGTATAATAATAGGCAATAATTTAATAATTGGTAGGAAATCTGAAATGAGCAGCTTCCCCTTGTGTATTCTTCAGTTAGAAAGTAATTCTTTTTTTTTTGTTTTGGTTTTTTTTGTTCGTTTGTTTGTTTTGTTTGAGACAGGGTTTCTCTGTGTAGCCCTGGCTGTCCTAGAACTCACTCTGTAGACCAGGCTGGCCTCGACCTCAGAAATCCACCTGCCTCTGCCTCCCGAGTGCTGGGATTAAAGGCGAGCGCCACCACCGCCTGGCCAAACAGTCTTAATATAGAAGCTTGTGATTCCTCTCTTCCTGTTCCTCTGACAGACTCTCATCATGTAAGCCCAGGCTGGACTGGAACTTATGTATAGCTCTGACTTCAAACACACATCAGTTCTGCCTCAGTCTGCGGAAACACCGCTCAGCTAAGGCAGATTGGCCTGCCCACCCACCCACTTTTTCCCTCCTCCTGAACACTTTTCAAGTGTCCTATTATTAATTTCCAGTTTCTCGTAGCTGGTGACTCACGGTCATGAACTGGTTCTATTCATAGCATAGGCAGCACTGAACAGCTACACTGTAGTTTCATGTGGAAGAAAATAAAACCAAAAGAAGAGTCCCCAGTGAGAATGGCTGAGAACTAGTCCAGAAGGGATCCGGAGTGTCTAAAGCTTCCGGGAAATGGTGGGAAATTCATCACCAGCAAGCCAGCAAGAACAGTGTATGATATGTGTTCTCTCTCGTCTCTTAAAAGTGTGTGCGTGTCTTCGTGTCTTTGTGTGTGCATATGTGTCTGTGTTTATTTCTGTGTGTCTCTGTGCATGTGTTTAATAACTCTTATTAGGTTTCAAGCCTGGGACCAGTGGCTGGGTGCCTATTTAACATATCAAAGCGGACACTGGCCAACAGGTTCTCCCTCAGTCCCCACCTGTCACAGGGTTCTCCTGGCTGGAATACCCCATCCCTACCCTAAACTCTTCAGCCCCAGGCCTGCACTGCCCTTCCCATAATAATTGAGCCTTAGGCCTCCTGACTGCTGCACCTGGTTCCCTTCCCCTCCCTCTCCCTATCTCCCCACATGGCCTAGGGCCAATGGCTACTCTGGACTCTCCCAGATGTCCCTGCCTCTGGCTCTACTCTCCCACATATGTGCAATAAACCTCCATCTCTATACCCAGGACTAGGCATGTTGCTTTTCCTCTTTTCATTCAGTATGCCTGTGTTTCTGTATGCCTGTGTTTTGTGTGTGTGTGTGTGTCATGTGTGTGTCTCTGTGTTCGTGTTTCTTCTCTGTCAGCTCCCAGCCTGGCTTCGTACTTTCCCTCATTTGGGCTTCCATTCCTGAATCTTGCCTGACCATTTTACCTATTGGTCTCAAGTCCACTAAGTCCTCCCCCCTCCCCCCGTCATAATTGGTTACATGCTCTTACTCAATGAGTTCCTCTCTACTTAAGTTCATGCAGTCACAGATAACAGCTAAAAATTAAGAATAACCACCTACAAAAAAGGTGCTGTCCAGCATTGAGAGGTATTCCTAATAGTGAAATAATCAGAATGTTTTTTTCTTAAAGCCAAAGGACTTTACAGCTGAAGCCAAGTAGTGTGTAAATGCCCTAGAACCAAACCTTTCAAGTTTTTTTTTTGTTTGTTTGTTTGTTTTTTGTTTTTGTTTTTGTTTTTTTGAGACAAGGTTTCTCTGTGTAGCCCTGGCTGTCCTGGAACTCACTCTGTAGACCAGGCTGTTCTCGAATTCAGAAATCTGCCTGCCTCTGCCTCCCAAGTGCTGGGATTAAAGGCGTGCATCACCACTGCCCGGCCACCTTTCAAGTTTTCTTTTTTTTTTTTTTTTTTTTTTTTTTTTTTGGTTTTTCGAGACAGGGTTTCTCTCTGTAACCCCGGCTGTCCTGGTACTCACTATGTAGACCAGGCTGGCCTCGAACTCGGAAATCCGCCTGCCTCCGCCTCCCAAGTGCTAGGATTAAAGGCGTGCGCCACCACCGCCCGGCTTCAAGTTTTCAACTGAGGGATTCTCCCTGTGAATATGTTGACTGTCTTCTCTTTTGAATCCCCAGTGTTGGGATATAAAAACATGAGCTCTTAGGGTAACTTCAGTTAATATTGTAAATGTTTTAAAGCATGAGTCTTTAATGGATAGGAAATAAAACACCAATAGAAAATAAAAATGAAAGAATTAAAGAAAATTATAATACAAAATTAGCCAGGTAGAATGATAGGTCAGTGGGAAGAAAGTAGTTTGGTTTTTTTTTTTTCCTTGTCCCTGTATTTGTGATAACAGATTTTTTTCTATAGATGAATGTCATTTACACAAGTTGCATCTAAAGAAGCTGTGCTCTCCGTACCACTCCAAGCTCTGTGCCATGCGGAGCCTGAAGCCTAGTCTGTGGTGCTTGGCTGAGGGGGACTGCTCTAGAGGTAAAGATGTTGAAGTTTCTGTGTTTGGTCAGGGGGCAGCCGTGGCTTCGAGAACTGAGTAAGCACACATGATCAAGCCTGCCTATCTATGGGACTCCTGAACACCTGGCAGTAAAGAGGTTTAACCTAGTTTCCTAGATGAGAACTAGAGGGCAGGAAGGGCCAGGGGCAAGCCCAGCATGAGCTGGGCACGAGCATGAGCTGGGCACTGGTGACCTTTGGCATACTTGGTCAGGGATGGTACTCTTTATCCTTCCATGTCAGGTAACCTCAAAACTGGTTTTCTTTGTTCCTAGTAATGGAAATTCACATAGTCTAGCTTAAGCAAAGAGGACTGTGGAGTCTGGTTGGTTCTTATTGTTGTTGTTGTTTTTTTTTTTTTTAATTTCTGCTATTTCTTTCTTTCTTCTTCTTCTTTTTTGGTTTAAGATTTATTTATTTATTTTATGTACATGAGTACTCTGCAGCTGTCTTCAGACACACCAGAAGAGGGCATCGGATCCCATTACAGATGGTTGTGAGCGACCATGTGGTTGCTGGGAATTGAACTCAGGACCTCTGGAAGAGCAGTCAGTGCTCTTAACCTCTGAGCCATCTCTCCAGCCTTATTTCTTTCTTTTTTATTTCAGTTTTTAAATTAATTTACTCCCTCATCTATTACATCCCAACCACAGTCTCCCCTCCCTCTCCTCTGAGCCCATCCCCATCCACTCCCTGTTTCCCTTCAGAAAAGGGCTGTCAACCACACACTGGCACATCAAGTTGCAGGAAGACCAGACACCTCCACAGCCCAGGAGGAGAATAAGGGTCCCCCAAGTTGGCAGATGTGTCAGAAGCAGACCTACTCCCTCTGTTAGGAGTCTCATAAAAACGCCAAGCAACACAACTAGAACATATATGCAGAGGGTCTAGGTTAGACCCACTCAAGGCTCCCTGAATTTCAGTTCAGTCTCTCTGTGCTCCCATGAGCTTGCATGGAAGGAACTTTACCAAACCCTGAGCCGATCTCCCCAAGCCAACAATAAAATATTTTTGAATACGATCTCTGTAAGAGAAAATACTCAAAGGAGTCCCTGGTGGTGGGAATTCTGCAAGCCCAATGTCTGTGCTGCAGTTAGACTGGGAGTCCATTTGCTTGTTATATGGGATTTGTTTTGTTTTGTTTTGTTTTTCTGAGACAGTCTTATTACTCAGTCCAGGCAGGGCTAAGAGACTTGCGGGTCCTCCTGCTGAAGCTCCTCAGTTGCTGGGATTATAGGCATTCCCTCATGCTTAGGAGTTGTCTTCAGTGGACAGATAGTTTGAGCTTCAAACCTCAATTTCATGGTTTTGTAACATGGGCAGGTTATCAATCAGGGTTCTTTTTTGCTTCCTATTCTTCTGCTTTAAAGATAACTACTGTGTGTGTGTGTGTGTGTGTGTGTGTGTGTATATATATATATATAAAGATTTATTTTGATTATGTATCAGCATTTTGCCTTAATGTGTGCATGGTGCCTGCAGAGGCCAGAAGAGAGCCCCAAGGACTCCCCTGGATTAGAGTTATAGATAGATGGTTCTAAGCTGTCATGTAGGCGCTAGGAACTAAACCTACGTTGTCTCCAAGGGCAGTAGTGGGGACTGGAGTTTAGGTCCCAGCACCCATGACACATGGTTCACAGCCACATGCAACTCAGGCTCCAAAGGATCTGATGCGTCCTTCTGGCCTCTGAAGCAGCCGCATGCATGTGTTCATACACACAGACAGATGGATAGACAGTTACATACACAGATGAATCAAAGTAAATACTTAAGAATCCTGATGAAGCTGGGCAGTGGTGGCCCATGCCTTTAATCCCAGCAGTTGGGAGGCAGAGGCAGGCGGATTTCTGAGTTGGAGGCCAGCCTGGTCTATAGAGTGAGTTCCAGGACAGCCAAGGCTATACAGAGAAACCCTGTCTAGAAAGACAAATAAACAAAATCCTGATGAAATATATGTGCATGTCTATATCTTCATGTATTGTGTATGACATGTGTGCAGCACCTTTGGAGGTCAGGACAGTTGTAGGAACCTCTGGGACTGGAGTTAAAGATGGTTGTGAGCCACTGTGTGGATGCTGGGAAGTGAACCCAAGTCCTTTGGGAAAGCAGCACTCTCTCCAGCCCCTTCTTTCCTATGAAATGATGTGTTGGCATGTAACCCCAGGCTGGCCTCCAAGTTGGGATCCTCCTGCCTCAGCTTTCCTTTTTTTTTTTTTTTTTTTTAAGTGAGCCTTCATGTGGAATTGAATTTAGGCAGATGCACCAGAAGAGGGTGTCAGATCTCATGGGTAGTTGTTAGCTACCATGTGGTTTCTGGGGTTTGAACTGGGGACCTTTGGAAGAACAGTCAGTGCTCTTACCCGCTAAGGCATCTCCCCAGCCCTGCCTCAGCTTTCCTAATTCTGGGATTACATATATAATATTGGCTTATTTTTTTCTTCTGTTATTAATTCAATAAAATGAGTTTAGGTCTGAAGGTATAAAGAACTTTTAACTTGAAAAGAAAGTTTCACAAGTACATCATTTTTCCTAGAAGTGTCAGGTTTAGAACATACAAATTTCAGAGCAGGCTGCTATTAGGATTCCTGGGGCCCCACAAGCATGGCCTGTGTCTAATATACCTTTGCACCCCCAGGGAACAGGATTCTGGGACTGGTCATAATTCCACTGCCTATCTGTATTCTGTTGTCCTCTATCCACTCAAAGGGTAAAGCAAAACCAGGATGCATAGGTTCTATGGGTCTCAAGTCTAGCCGGGAAAGCTGGAAGTGTTACTGAAGAGAAGCAAGGAAGTTTGAGCATCCTGCACAGGGTAGGTAACAGAGGTCCAGCACCAGCACCAGTGGCAGGAGTATGAGCCTGGCCTGCCAGGCTGATTCAGGGTCCAGCGGTGAGTGCTTCAGGAGAGAGAACTCTTCCCCAAGTGTTACAATCCTTGGTGAAATAACTTGAGTGCTCTATGCTTTGTGGTTAGGGACTATATAAACATCGAGGAGTGTGGTGGGATTTAGGGAGTAGATGTTTCCTATTGGCTCAGTTTGAGATGTTAGTGATGCTCTGTTTGCATGGGGAAGGACTCCAGGTGTTTTCCCCGTGTGACTGACGGCCATGGTCCCCTTAGTGGGGTGTCATGGTTCCAGAGCAGGTACAGAAATGAATGTGGAGGGAGCTGCTTGACTTCTGCTGATCTCAAGACCCTGAGACTCCCGGGGCCTGAGCTCTCTCAGCCTTAGCAGTTCCTCTGTCTGGTGGCATGGTCTACTTTCCCCATAGTACCCCAGTGTTCCTACCACTTCTTTTTCACATGCTCCTTCCTATAGCTACAGCTCCCTCCACTGGGACCATGATACATGACTGTGCCTTAAATCTAAATACATGACACCCTTTAATGTTACCTTTTTGTCCTTAAACTGTCATAGTTTACCTAGTTTTTCTATGACATCTTTTTTTTTAATGAATTATTTTATGTATATGAATGTTCTATCTACATATACACCTACATTCCAGAAGAGGGCATCAGATCCCATTACAGATGGTTGTGAGCCACCATGTGGTTGCTGGGAATTGAACGCAGGACCTCTGGAAGAGCAGTTAGTACTCTTAACCGCGGAACCATCTCTCCAGCTCCTTACTATGATATCTTAGTGGAAGTGTAAATTTGTACTAAAAATTATAAGTACAAATTGAGAAAGCCTGTAACTTGATAATCCTGGGCTATATTCAGGTGGTTAACCACAACCATATAACTTCTTCATGTGGATGTCCTGAGATAATGTCAGAAAAATGTAGGACTTTTGGGTAAAAATCTCAATAAATGATATTTGGTAAGTGAGCTACAAGGCCAGGGATTTCTACAGCCAGCCCCTACCTGGAGTTCAGTGTACTTGCATGGCAGCTCTGTGGAGACCCTTACCCTATTTTGGGTTTGACATGTTCTAATCATTGTATGGACAGTCATTGTCTTAGTTTGGGTTTTATTGCTATGATGAGACACCAAGACCATGGCAACTTTTATTAAGAAAAACAGTTATGCTTAGCTTACACTTGAGAGGCTTAGTCTCTTATTGTCATGGCAGGAAGCATGACAGCAAGCAGATGGACATGGCGCTGAAGAGGTAGCTGATAGTTCTACATCTGGATCTACAGGCAGCAGGAAGAGACAGTGAGACAGTGGGCCTCTCTTGAGCTTCTGAAACCTTAAGTACCCTCCCTCCATGACACACTTCCTCCAGCAAGGCCACACCTCCTGATAGTCTACTCCCTATGAGCCTATGGGGGCCATTTTCATTCAGACCACTACAATCACACAGATGTTATCAGATAAGACTAGGGTAACCATGACCATTAATTCCTGGTGATGAAATAAAATTACTAGGACTAACTTTTTGGGAGGCAGGATGCAGGATCTTATGTCAGTAGGTTGGTCTTGAACTCTCACTCTGTAGATGAGGATGACTTTGAATTTGTAATTGTCTACCTCCACTTCCAGAGTGCTAATCCCATACCTCTTAACATGTGGTACTTCTTGCATGCTCAGTGATCATTCTGCCAAATGAGTTCCATCCACATCCTCTGCACTATCCATTTTTAATGACCACCTTATAAATGCTGAACTATGTAGTACGGAATGTCTTCTCAGGACCTATGGAAGTTGGCTGGGTACTGGAGCTTCCCCCATAAATGTATGCAGGCTTATTAAACATGGTATGGTAGAAAAAAATGACAATCAGAGGTCAGTTCTGAGCAATAGTGGTCAGAGAGACTTCCTTGAAGACCCTCTGCAGCAAATACGCCACTTTGAGCTATTCAGTGTCGGAGAGAAAAGCGCACATTCTGTAGTCATGATAACCAGTGCTCACAATGAGCTGTGATCTGGAACTGATTGAAGTTCCTGTACTGTGTGTTTCTTTTTTTGGTAGTCTACTACAGTATTAAATAGTTCTGACTCAGTTGTTCCTGACACCCAGAAGTTGTTTTTAGCAGCTCCTCTACCCCAACCCCAAAAGAAGGGCTTGTTTTACTCTGCTGAGTCAGGGATTAAATATACCAAGATCTCGGGGCAATGTACATATTTATGGTTATGAGGACTATGCCTTCCCTTTGATCAACTTGCATGTGACTCTTTGTTATTTTAAAAATACATATGCATATGTGTGTGTTCCCAAGTGTATATGTGTGCACCATGTGAGTGCAGTGCCAGCAGAAGTCAGAAGAGGGCAGCAGATCCCCTGGAGCAGTATATAGTTTTAGGTGGTTGAGCCACCATGTGGGCACTGGGAACTGATTCTGGGTTCTTATGAGAACAAGATGTGCTCATAAATGCTGAGTTGTCTTTCTAGTTCCCTGATTCTTTTTTAAGACAATATATGGATTCTGCTCATTTCTAAACAAAACCAAAAACACAAGGTGATTCATTTCTCAGGCATACTGTGAGATCCCACAACATGATCCTGGAACCTTAGTGGAGCTGTCCATGGGACTCTTAATGCTTTAACCCACTGGCCTTATTTTGCAAACAAAAGCAAGCGCGCGCGCGTGCGCGCACACACACACACACACACACACACACACGGCCTATGACCCTACTTTTGAGCACAGTATGAAAACAATCTTAGGAACTTGTGAGATGCTTAAAATACTTTGCTCTTCAGTGACCAAACAGCTTTTCTCACAAGTCTTGGTGCATGCAGTTACGCATAGAGGTGTGTATCCATGCCTCCAGCTGTTCCTTTGTAGGCGCAGTTCCCAAAAGGTCCCCTGCAGGGAGCTAGCTGGTTGTAGTGTTACTATCTAAGGTCTACTGTAACCTTTTAGCCTTCCAAGCAGCAAATTTTAAGATATGCTAGAGAGTGTTTTACACGGAGGGCTTGCATGTTTGCTGGTATTTTCCCCCAGGAGAGGACCTTCTCAGTATTTTAAAGATGGATAATTAGATTCTCTTCCCCCAACTCCCCAGACACTGCTTACGTTGTCGATCACATTTTTAATTTGCAGAGAGAAGGACTAGAGGAGATGAGTACATGATATCTGTCTACTCCTGCATTTGCTTATGTTTTGCATAACAAATTCATAAGTTATATAAAGAAGCTCAGAATAGCTGAAATTGAACTATTTATTGTATTTATTTACCGTGTGTGTGTGTGTGTGTGTGTGTGTGTATAGAAAATACTCAAAGGCTCAAAACAAATTTTTATATTTGATGTCTAAAATGCATATTTATTATCTGTATCCAAATATTTTTCCTGGAAATTTCTAACTTGAGGATTACCTAAAACTGCCTATAAATATAGATGAGGGCTTTAGGGAATATGACTCAGTCACTGAAGCCAAAGACCTGAATTTAATCTCCAGAAGCTGTATACAATTGCTGGGCACAGTAGCATGCACTTGTAATCCCAGCGTTGGGGAGGCCGAGACCCAGGATTCCTGGAGGCTGCTGACTGGCCAGGCTGGCCTGATTGGTGAGTTCAAGCCAGTGTGTGATCCTGCCTGAAAGGAGGTGGGCATTGTTCCTGGTGAGGACACTGGAGTTTGTTTCCTGGCTTCCATGTGTATGTAACAGACATTCGGAGCATTTTAAGTATTTGAAGCTAGAGAGATGGCTCAGTGGTTAAGAGTACTTGTTGCTCTTGCAGAGGACCTAGGGTAGTGCTCCCAGAACCCACCTTATGGTTCACAGCTATTTGTAATTCCAGCTCTAGGGGATCTGACTCCCTTTTCTGACCTCCAAGAGCACCAGGCATAATGTGGTACACATACTTACATGCAGCCAAAAACTCACACATATTCAATAAGTCTAAATTTTTTTTTTAAAGATTAATTTATTTATTATGTGTAAATACACTGTATCTGTGTTCAGACACACCAGGGTATTACATCTCATTACAGATGGTTGTGAGCCACCATTTAGTTGCTGGGATTTGAACTCAGGACCTCTGGAAGAGCAGTCAGTGCTCTTAACCACTGAGCCATTTCTCCAGCCCAATAAGTCTAAATTTTAAATTTAAATTAAATTAAATTTTAAATTAAAAAATTTAAAAGATTCATGATAGAGATCCATAGCATAGTTAATTTTGAAATGCCCATGGTTTTTTGTTTTTTTGTTTTGTTTGTTTTTTTTTGTTTGTTTGTTTGTTTGTTTTTTTGAAACAGGGTTTCTCTGTGTAGCCCTGGCTGTCCTGGAACTCACTCTGTAGACCAGGCTGGCCTCGAACTCAGAAATCTGCCTGCCTCTGCCTCCCAAGTGCTGGGGTTAAAGGCGTGCGCCACCACTGCCCGGCTGGTTTGTCAATTTTAAAAAACTACTTCTTTTTACTTTATGTGCATTGGCGTTTGCTTGGATATATGTCTGTGTGAGGGTGTCAGCTCTTGGGGTTACAGTTGTGGGCTGCCCTGTGTGTGCTGGGGATTGAGCCTGGGTCCTCTTAACCACTGAATCATCTCTCCAGCCCCCACCAGGGGCATTTTTTTACACTTTGCTCTTTACAGTCATTTACTTGTGTGTGTGTCCATGTGTGCACATACACGTATGGAGGTCAGAGAACAACTTGGGGAAGTTGATTTGCATCTTCTACTCTGTGGATCTCGGAGATTCAGGTCATCAGGCTCAGAGACAAGAACATTTACTTGCTGAGCCATTTTGCCAGTTCTAACTTGCTTTCTGTAGCCTTGCCCTGGCTATATTTTCTGTGCACAAATAACACAAGAAACTGAATAGCTGCTTTAAAATACTGTCATGAGAATACATGAAACATTACTTTTCAATGAGTCAGTAAATAGATGGGTAAAATCACACACCTTTCATCTGTGGAATTGGTTCTTTCTCATTTCTTTTTTTTCTTCTCCCTCCCTCCTTCCCCCCCTTCCTTCCTTTCTTCCTTTATTTCTTTTTGGTTTTTCGAGACAGGGTTTCTCTGTGTAGCCCCGGCTGTCCTGGAACTCACTCTGTAGAACAGGCTGGCCTCAAACTCACAGAGATCCTCCTGCCTCTGCCTCCTGAGTGCTGGGGTGTCCCTTTCTCTCTTTATCTGGGTTCTGAGGATGGAACCAAGGTTACCAGTTTGCCCTGCATCCCCTGCCCCTCCACCCCTAACTCCCTGCTTCATAAAAGAGTCTAACAATATACTTGAATCATACACTAATTACCTTAGGCTGTTTCCAAGCTTTACAGTCTGGCGGTCTCTTGTACATTTTTAACTTATTTTATTTTATTTGGAGGTGTGTGTCAAGTCTTACTGTGTAGTCCAAGCTGGCCCCCAACTCGTGGTGACCCCCCTACTTTGACCTCTCAAGCCTAGGACTGATGGTGCTGACTGTTACTTCAGATCCCTTCAGGCTTCTTTGCTTTTAATTTCTGTGCAGTCTGTCAGGTTTTAAAAAGCCCTTGTCACCTGTTACAGTAAGAACACAGCTGTAGAAACCTCTCATCATGGGCATTTGTTGGCTGGATAGCCCCTCCGGTGTGACTCATGGTTGCTGAGAGAGATAAGTAGCGCTGACGTGAGTCTGCCACTTACCAGCTGGCTCCGCTATGCTCCGGCTTCACAGTCAGGCATTTATCTTCCTGTTAAGTTTCCTTGGAGTGAGAGCCTGCAGGCTTGTCACTCAAGAAGCAAAGGAAACACTGTAACATTTAAAATGCTGTGCAGGTGGACCCCGCTGCTTTCCTTCCACAGTATAGTGAGCCTGTGCCCTTTGATTTTTGCCTATCATGACAAAGCCTGTTTTCCCAGGTCACGATGAATCCCCAGATAAGCTCCATGAAGTTGGGTTTCCCCCAGCCAGTCTTCCTCCTAACTGTGTGGCATTGTCTGGTAGACAGGAGCAGCAGCTTCATTTCTGAGTGAGCTACAGACCTACAGTCTCCCTTCTGATAAGACAGCATTCTTGATGAATGAGTCTAAGAGGGAGACCATCAGAAGCCACACATATGGACCTGGAACAATCGCTAGGGCTGACCCTACAGAAGGAAGAATGTGGCAGCCACCATTGAAGGAAAGTCTGAAAAAGTCATTCACTCATTCATTCATTCGTTCATTCATTCACAGTTTGGTCGTTGTCTACTAGGCTGTAAGCGTGGTGGAGGCTTGAGTTTCTTGGTTTCTTAGTTTTACTGGCTTGAAATAAATGGTTCCTGATATTTTCTTTTTATGTGTGTCAGGTTCTTACCATGTAGAACAGGCAGGCTGGCCTGGAACTCACAGAGATCTTCCTGTTCCATCCTTAGAGTGCTGGGTTTAAAAGCATGTGCCACCATGCTCTGCTTAAGCTTATCTCTTGAGACCTGGCTTTGTCTATGTATACAGAGAACTGGAGAATAAATAATGAAGCAATGGCTTTAAACCTGAATGTCCTGCCGGGCAGTGGTGGCCGGGCAGTGGTGGCGCATGCCTTTAATCCCAACACTTGGGAGGCAGAGGCAGGTGGATTTCTGAGTTCAAGGCTGGTCTACAGAGTGAGTTCCAGGACAGCCAGGACTACACAGAGAAACCCTGTCTCAAAAAACAAAAACAAAAACAAAACAAAACAAAAAACCTCACAAAACTGAATGTCCTCATTTGGTCACTTGGCTTCAGCATTTAAGAGTTCATGTTTTTTTAGAAACTTTGTTGCCTCTTCATAACTTTGTGAGTTTAAAGTTTTAAATTAAAAAGGGCTTATTGATCTGCGAGAAGCCTCAGAGTGAGTGTGGCCCTCCACCACTAGAGGGCAGCACGGCCTTAGTCACATGATCTGAACCTGTCCATTCCTGTGTTGGACGCTTCCTTCATTTCTCCTGTATTGCCTTCATAAGGGCTGCTATATGCATGTACTTGAAATATAACATGAACAAATGTATTTAGTATCAAATGACCTCTTAAAATGACTAAATTGTTAGCTTTGTAAAAGGGTTTAACATACAGCCATTTATCTTCATTATCATGTTTTGTTCTAAGTTAATGAGTCCTGAGGGAAAGCCTTCAAGCCAGGGCTCGAAGATCCCCCCTCCCCACCCCAGGTTTGTCCCTCAGAATATCTCTCCCTGCATATTTATGTCTGGGGAATCCTTACTGTGGGCTTGGGTAACAGCAGCGTTCTCTTGGGAAAAGGTAGGGGTTTAAGTGCATGTTTATACTGTTTGATGCCCCCAAGCATATAGACACCTGGTTGTTTCCTGTACTTTGCAGGTGAATAGAGAGATGCATTTCTCTCAAAGAATACTTTCCTGTGAAGGCACTGGTGTCCTTTAAGGGGTAGGAATCTGATTTTGTCCACATTTCACATCTTTAATGTATAAATTCCTGGATGTGAAATTACTATGTTGAAGAGTGTAATCATAAAGGAACTTGCTAATTACTACCAAATCAGTTTCCCAAAAGAGGGTAGGGAAACATTTTTGCCCTAACATATATTCTAGGATTACACTCCCCATTTCAATGGCTTTATCATGGTATTTTATAGTTAAAAACATTTTTCTAAGTAGTGGACCCTTTTATTTCTACTTCAGAAGTACATTCCCAGTTGGTGAAGTGTATTAGGAAATGGCTTGGTGGTCAGATAACCGTTTCAAATGTATGTTCTTTATTCCTCTGTTAGAAATGTGTGAGGCACACGTGCATGGTAAGGCCCCAAGAATCGTGGCAAGATGGAGATCTGGCTAGCTTGGCATCTACAACAGTTTGCTTCTTCATGAGGTCCTTTTTAAGGACGACAGCTGGTGCTAGCTGGTGGGAACAGGGCTGTGGTTTGCAAGGGAAGGTTTGGTGGAAAGATGTATCAGAAGTTTTTGGAAAGTAGTCTATTAGGGCTGGTGAAATGGCTTAGCAGGTAAAGGTGCTTGCTGCCACGCCTGACCATAACATGGTGGAGTGAGAACCAGCTCCTACCAGCTGCCCTCTGACCTGCAGCCTCATCTTCCCATCTCCATATAAATAAATGCGTGTAATAAAACATCAAGTTTCTTCTGGAGTTGGTGATCATGTTTACGGAGCCAGGGATCTGCAGTAGTGCGATTACATAGACAAGCCTGAAAGAGCAGATAGATGGGTCTGAAGAGACGGACCCCAGGCAGAGCTTCTGGGACTGGTCAGAAGTAGTCTGCCAAGGATGCTGCACCTTGTCATCAGGCAGGGTACCACTGAGCCCACAATGCTGTCTACTCTGCAGGGAATGGGTTGGGAGTCTGCTCTCCACCTGCTTTAGGAAGGATGAATTTGATACTATGGCGAGCTATCGAATATGTTGAGAATGTTTAAGATACTTTGGGCAGCTACACTTGGAAGACATCTAGGAGGACAGCTGTGTGATGGGGACACCTCAGAGCATAGGTGAGGAAATGGGTACAGTCCTCCTGGTCTTGCTGTTCATCAGCGCTGCAACCTTGATCAAATCCAACATCAAACTTCTCTGTCTGATGTCTAAGAAGATACTATAAGTGGTTCACATTGACTCATCTTTCAGACTTGGAAAGTAAAAGCAATAACTAGAACATACCAAACCATCTATGAAGTGTGACAAGATGAAAAGATTCATTTACATGTTTATATTTATTTATATTACATTCGTTTATTTGGTGTGTGTGGTGTGTGTGTATACAAGTGGAGGTCTGAGGACAGTTTGTCAACTTCTCTCCTTTCACCATGTAGATCCTGGGCATTCTTAGCTTGTTGAATATTAAAACAAAACAAAACTCTAAGACAGAGACAGGTGGTTGGCTGGTTGAGTTTGGCCTCCCAGCCCTGTTTGCTGACACATGTTCTGTACAGGTATACTTAAAATACTTGTATTGCAAAGACTGAACATAGTAGCATATGCCTGTAATCTCTGAATTTTTAGTCTGATGGTGTTATATAGTAAGACTTCTCTAAAACATAAGCTCAAAGAAAACACAAGAAATGGCAGTGGGAGAAGTATGCAGTTGTTTGATTCGATTTTAATTTAGTAGTAAATAATTTAGGGTGTTGTTTAATTTTTACTACCTGTGAAAGGAGGGCCTCTCAGGACACTGCTGTTTGGAAATGAGTGTAGCCGCCAGGGAAATCAGTGTGGAGGTTCCTGAAGAAACGCTGAAAATAGAACAGTATGACTCAGCTGAACCACATAGGCTGGGAGGGATCTAAGTCAGTGTGCCAAAGAGATAACAACACAGTGCATGCATCCTTCATAGTAGCCAAGATACGGAGCCGCCGGGATGCCCGTCAGCAGGTGAATGGATTACAAGCTTTAGCAAGTATGCTCAGTGGATACGCATAGCACATATGCACAGAATACTGTTCAGTCTTAAAGAGGAGTGAAATGCCATAACAGGGGAGTGAAGGAGCAGGAGATCGTGTTAAGTGAAACACGCCGGGCTCAGAAAGACCAGAGACCAGGTGTTTCCTCTCCTGTGTCTATGCTAGACTTTAAAATATAGAGAGGTCATGGAAGGGGGACCGTGCGAGGAGGGAGAAGGATCTAAATGGAAGGGAGAGTGAGGAATGTCAAGAAAGGGGAGAAAAATAAATGTGAATGTGTGCGCATGTGTGTGAGATTTGAGAGCAAAGGAGGGGACTGTCTGGTGGGACAAGAGAAACCACCAGCAGATAAAGGGAGAGAACAGTGGCCAAGCATCTCTGAAGAGCTGCACAGATGCATTATTTTTACTACTATTCAAATTGCACTTGATAAGAGCTCCCATCTGATAGTAGCTGGCTATGTGGGCCCCATTGCAGTGGTCAACAGCTGTGGACAGTAAGCTTGTTAGCCAGCTATTAGATCCTCAGAAACTGCGCATTTTCTCCACGTGTCTCTGCCTCTGGTCTGGGGGAAGAAGTGGAGCAAGCAAGTGATGTTTTTACAGACCTGAAGCCTTGTATGGTGTGGCTCGTGTGTCTGGACCCATGACGGTTGCTCCTTGCTTCGAGCCTGTGGAGCAGTCTGCAAGGAAGGCTTACAGCGTCACTTCCTGAGGGATGGCAATTTCACCCTAGAGATCTCACTTACCATTGTAGTCTCATCATCAGTCTGGAAAACCAGAACCGGCTTGTCTTCTCTGTTCTCAAGTTCTCCAGGATTTCTGTAGTCAACAAACTTAAGCTAAGGATGAAATCAGGGTCTGGCGGTGAACTTGTGGCTGAAGACCCGGCATGTGTCTGAGGAAGTGTGGTTCTCCCTGTTAGCACCCAGAAACAGCTGCAGATATGGGCGGGTCCACAGACCTGTCGCCAAGGCAACGGCCACCATATTCCCAGAATCCATTGGGTTCAACTCCCACCTTTACCTGGACTGCTACGTCCTTTTCCTCCATCTCTCTCTTTCCTCTCTCCCCCCCTCTCTCTTCCTGCTCCGCTATCCTCCACCCCTTCTAATTAAACCTCTTACACGTGGAGCTGTTGGGGCCTGGTGTCTGCAGATGGCAGATGCGTCTGCCGCGACTCGAACCCCATCACTCCCTGCTTCTTTGCTTTTGGATGTGTCTTCTCCATGATCCCTATCCTTCAGGCACCCACAGTGAGGAGGGGCATGGTGCATCATTCATCAGCATCTGACAAAAGAGGGCAGAGAAGGCAGGGAGGGAGAGGGTGGTTAGAGCCCAAGCAGGGAGGGGGCCTGTGTGCCTCTGTGCTTACACACCTCCACTGACCTGTGCTCGCCGCTTCTCACTGGTGTCCACAGCATGCCGCTCTCTCACTGCTGCCATCTACCCTGGGGCTTACTGATCCAAAGGACATATGTCTTAATTTTGTCTTGTGTGCATCCCTTGTATCACTAAATATATATATATATACATATATATATATATATATGTATATATATATATATATATTTATAGCTAGATGGACAGGAAGCATGTGTTTAGAGCAGAAGTTAGAGCAAATCAAGGCTTTGGCCCCTTTGGGCCAAGAAAAGAAACTAAAACACTTTTTTTTTTTTTTTGAAACTAGAACTTTTAAGTGTGCTTTCTGAGGCCGCCACGAGATGTTTTGTGCTGATGTTCATTCCTCGGTCATGAGAAGTCGTGGGAGGGGCTGAGCATTATGCTATCTCTCAAAAAATATTAATTTGGAGTTGAGTTTAAAATTAGCAAGGGGAAGGAGGGGGAAGACATAAATCACTGGGCTCGAGTGATTTAGAAGCCAAATAGTAGACACCTCATGGTGGGAGGGGAGAGATAAGAGTTTCTACCAGTGCAGCCGGGGGCAGTCTCTGGGTAGGGCTAAGTCCGAGTGCCGTGAGAGCTGTCAAGTAGAACCCTCAGTGAGTTGTAGCCCAGGTCACCCCTTGTGTAGGCTGGATCCTTACCACGGACCGGGGTTTCTCGCTGGGGCCCCTTGTTCCGCGGGACGAGGGATTCTGGCCAGGTGGAC
>NW_022196894.1:19812727-19813727 GCF_008632895.1 Mastomys coucha | reverse complement strand
AAATACCGCCATCACGCAGGTGTCCGTGGCAATTCCCCCTTTTTTTTTTTATTATTTTTTAGACGGAGTTCTACAATGTCTCACCTCATCGTGGTTAGGGATCTCAGAAGAACTTTAAAGGCAAATGGAAGCACAATAATTACTATTAGAATAATGTCAACAATAGTAGTCAGCAATATTATGTATTGAACCCAGTCTAAGGGATTCAATGAAATTAGATTGTTTTTTTTAAATCTCTGGCCAATTCATCAATGTTCTAAGTATCTAAATGACTTTTTTTAATATCTGAAATTTCTGTCTTCAAATGTCTCATGTGAGAAATATTTGTATCTTTCTATACTCTCTGTAGATAAGTCTTAGTCTATTGAAATGATGTTGACACTTAGTGGCTAACCTAACTTTCAAATAACATAGTATATAGATAAGACACACAAGAAAAATTCACATTAGCAGCAATAAGTCTAAACTAATTTGACTGAATAGTAGAAGTGTTAGCGATTTTTGTTGTTGTAGTCTGTGGTGGATGTCTGTTTCTCTAATTTTGTCAGCTGTCAGTCTGTTTTTTCTGTTCTTCTCCCTCTTCTTCTTAGTGAGTGGGAGAGGTACGGCTGGCTGGACCAGTCTTTTTGGGATCTAAGGAATTGGGGATTCTTTATTTTGTGGAAAAAACATAATACACCCTCTTCTCGAGGTGATTAAGACATCTGGGCCTTTTTAGGCTCTAGTAAAAAAGATTATTTCATTTTACTTAGGCATAATTATGTCTGGTTGTAGGGTGTCATATTTGGCATCTAAATTTAAAATTTCTTTAAAAATACTTGTTTTTGAGAAAATTAGGAAATCTCAGTAATATGGACAACATTAAATTGTTAACAAAACATCTCAAATGTCTGACCATAATAGTCAGTTTTATAAACTGTTTTAATCTATTTAGGAACACCAAACATAGAAAATTAATGTAGACAATGACTACATTTTTTTTTTGTTAAGGTATCAATAG
>NW_022196894.1:19811858-19812222 GCF_008632895.1 Mastomys coucha | reverse complement strand
AGTGTTGGGATTAAAGGCGTGCGCCACCACAGCCTGGCTAGTTTATCTATTTTTACCTGCTTCTTGAATGAGTAGAGTTCCATCTTTATGGAACTTCTTTCTGAGGGATTTTTGTAATCTCTTTAGGTGCTCCAGCCCCTCCGCAGCTGGAACCTGTAATTAGGCGCTAAATTTTCATCTCTTCACTCCTACAGCGTGGGCAATTCTCTGTTCTACTGTTGGTGAGGCATCTAGGTATGAACTTGACTGTCCCATAATGTTTAGATTATTCACCTAAAACTGATCTACCTATCAGTGGGTCTGTAGCACCCTTGTGAGATCTTTATCCCGGCCTAATATTAATTGAGAGAAGAAAAAGAGTAAG
>NW_022196894.1:19808069-19810943 GCF_008632895.1 Mastomys coucha | reverse complement strand
GCGGAGGCAAGAGGCTGACTTTCCTTGAAGTTTTCACCTCAAATACCGCCATCACGCAGGTGTCCGTGACAGATCCTGAGTCAGTATGGCTTGTGACTAATGGCTTGTCATGTCAGCAGCTTTATCATAACATAATGACACACAGGAGAGACCGGTCACTACCTATTTTTAGGGATCTTCCTTCTGGGAATCATGGTGAGCATGATCTGCAGAAAACTACTTCCAGGCCTGTGCCAAAGACCTCCCAAGACAGAGCCCCCTCCCAGCGAACTGCGGGTGCTCCGAGATCACACCCTCCACGCACTTGAGATCTGAATTGTTCTAGAGTTGCAGGTGTTTTTATACCTGAATGAAATAGCCAGGTCCTAGCTATGAGGCCAACAGCAGAAATTGCTGCAGATGTGAATGGAGACCTCACGTGGTTGTTCCATTTTCTGAAAGTCTACATTGTCCCTAAGGTGTCCAGTAAGTCAGGCACCAGAACTGAGGTTCTGCTTAGAGTCCTTACTTCTTAGAGGCCTCTCAGCACCCTGCATTGAGAGAAGACAGAAGCGTGCCGAAATACCAGCAATGATATTTAAATGATTGAGGATTTTCCTGCTAATAACTTGTCTATGTTAACGTTTTTCAGTCTGTTTCAATTGCTTGATCAATAGTTTTTGGTTTTTTGGTTTTTGTTTTTAAAGACTGATGGCCTAGATTCATGAGGTGGGCAGGGCTCAAGGGAAGCAAGCAGGGTGTCCACAAGCCATCAGAGCTGCTCAGTGAATACAGCTTAACCTCTGGCCCTCGTTATTGCTTGAGCTCTGCCCCCTTTAGGATGATTCCAAACCCAGCCACCTCCTGACTGCTCACTCAGTAGTCTTATTTAGGAGCACATGGTGGGAAGAACTTAAGGCAGTTCCTTGTGTACTAGATAATTTTATGTGGTCCTTCTGGAGAGGCTAAGATGCATGGATGTTTGGCCTGACACAGTTGTGTTGTTTGTCAAAGCCTGTCTTGATTATGATCTGTATTTTAATTTTTAGACTGTGAGTAAACCCTGCTACTCTCTGTAAGGTGGGTGGGTCTTCTGCATCCTCCCAAAAGGTGTTTGTGGTTTGTTTGTTTGTTTGTTAGTTTGAGACAGAGTCTCAAGAAGCTCAGATTTGACTTCAACGTCATGCATTGACCCCAGGATGACCTTGTACTTCATTCTTCCTTGCCGGTACCTCCTGAGAGCTGAGATTATTGGCATATGCTGTTTTTGTGCTGCTGGGGACCATACCAGGGGCTTCGGTGTATGGTAGACAGACATTCTTCTAGCTGACTCCATCCCTAGCCCCAGAAAGATACTATTTTTATAATCATGAAAAGTACCATTTAGGGCTGGAGAGATGGCTCAGCAGTTAAGAGCACTGACTGCTCTTCCAGAGGTCCTGAGTTCAATTCCCAGCAACCACATGGTGGCTCACAACCATCTGTAATGGGATCTGATGCCCTCTGCTGGGGTGTCTGAAGACAGCTATAGTGTACTCCTATATACATAAAATAAATTAAAAAAAAAAAAAAAAAAACCTTCTCAGCCAAAAAGTACCATTTAGGCCAGGTGGTGATGGTGCACACCTTTAATCCCAGCACTTGGGAGATAGAGGCAGGCGGATTTCTGAGTTCGAGGCCAGCCTGGTCTATAGAGTGAGTTCCAGGACAGCCAAGGTGGCACAGAGAAACCCTGTCTCATAAAAACCATTAAAAAAAAAAGTACCATTTAAAGACCTTCAGTTACTGCCAACTGTTGATTATAAATTCGCTGGCGTTTCTGTAGGTTTGCTGTTTTTGTTTCTTAGGGTTAAGTAGCTTCAGTGCCATCCTGGCTGTTCTTGAACTTCTAAGCATGAAGAATCCTCCTACCTCAGCATCTCATGTGGCTGGAATAACAGAACAGGCCTGGTGTCGCTGTTTGTGGTATCCCTCCAATCTCTTTGTATTGGTTACTTGTCATTGTGACATAGTATTAGGCAGAGGCAACCTAAGAGAGGAGTGGGTTATTTTAGTTCAGTTTGAGAGAGTGTCAGTCCACCATAGCGGGAAGCTTGGCAGAATAGTTTGGTGGCAGTGGGAGAGTGTGGTAGATAATGTTCACATCATGGTGGATAGAAGCCCAGAGTGTGCTGGACCTGCCCTCCAAGGTTCTACAAGCTCTTAAAACAGCACCACTGGTTGGATACCAAGCATTCAAAGTGTGAGCCGGGGGTGGGCTGGCTCCCTAGCCTCATTGGTCTCTGTCCCTTGATACTCCCTTTTCACCTCTCATAAAGAGTATTCTTAGGCTGGACAGATGGCTCAGTGGTTAAGAGCACTGACTACTCTTCCAGAGGTCCTGAGTTCAATTCCCAGCAACTACATGGTGGCTCACAACCATCTGTAGTGGGATCTGAGGCCCTCTTCTGGTGTGTCTGAAGAGAGTGACAATGCCCCCCCCCCCCTTCACAGGGTTTCTCTGTATCCCTGGCTGTCCCGGAACTCACTCTGTAGACCAGGCTGGCCTCAAACTCATAGAGCTCCACTGCCTCTGCTTCCTGAGAGCTGGGATTGAAGATGTGCACCACTACTGCCCAGCTCAATTTTTTTTTTTTAAAAGTAGATAACTTGTTAAGAAATTGGTTTGGCATGAGGATGGGTTGGGAGAGCAGGTGATAGGGTTTGTTCTACAAAATACAGACTTCATGGATTTAATGCAGAGGACTGGAGGGACAGCTCAGCTGTTAAGAACACTTGCTCCTCTTGCTGAAAACCCAGGTTCAGGTCCAGTCACTCCAGTTCCTGGGTATCTGACGCCCTCTTCTGGTTTCTACAGGCACCGCATGCATGTGGTACATAGACATATTTACAAAC
>NW_022196894.1:19771381-19807977 GCF_008632895.1 Mastomys coucha | reverse complement strand
TAAGCAATAGAACAAATTGAGCCTGTTAACTTTAAATTTATTTTATTTATTTATAGTAGGCGGGATGTACTGTGGTTCGTGTGTGGAGTCGAGGACGGCTTTCAGGAGTTCCTCTCCTTTGCTGTGAACTGTCTTTAGAAGATAGCTTTTGTGTGTCTTAAACTACCCTATCACTTCCCTCATGTTGTGCGTTCTTCTGGAGCAGTAGCCAGCATAGACAGGTGTGACTCACCTGACTGCATTTGGCTCTGATGCAGTAGAGCCTGGTGATGGCCACATCTCTTTCAGAGGTTGACCTATATTCAAATACTATCAGAACACAGTTTCAGTATTTCCCATATCTAACATATTCGTGAGACAGGGTCTTATCACTCTTTAGCCCTGGCTAGCCTGGAGCTTGCTTTGTATATCAGGCTGGCCTCAAATTCACAGAGATCCACATGTATCTGCCTCCCAAGTGCTAGGATTAAATTGTATCTCAAAATTTTATGCCCCTATGTGCCACCCACTAAAACCGCCCTCCAAAAACACCTCACTTTTCTTTGTATGAGCAGAGGTGCAGATACAATAGTGTGGTTTTTTTGGTTTGTTTTTGTTTTTGTTTGCTTTTCGAGACAGGGTTTCTCTGTGTAGCCCTGGCTGTCCAGGAACTCACTCTGTAGACTGGGCTGGCCTCGAACTCAGAAATCCACCTGCCTCTGCCTCCCAAGTGCTGGGATTTTAAAGGCGTGCACCACCATTGCCCAGCTCAGTAGTGTGTTTTAAACATTGCCTTCTGGATTGAATGCAAGAAGTGTTACTTTGCCAAACTGGAACAGAAGTGTCATACACTAGAGTTTACATCCAAGCCAAAGTGGTTTTGTTACAGTGGAAAATGGTATGAATGTTTAGGATTGGAACACATGAAGAACACTCAGACCCACGTTCCTTAACCCTTGTGTCCTGGGATAGAGTCTTCCTGAACCCTGTGAAGGGTTCGTGTGTCCTGGGCTACTGAGGCTTTTTCTGAAGAACCTGGGGTTCTGTGGGTTTTGGTATAGGAGATTTTTCTTCTGTCCAGTTAATGCAACCTGCACCACCATTTAAAATGTCCTAGCAGCCGTCCTTGGAGTAGGTGCAGGCACAGCACAGTCCTCCAGCAGCAAAGCTATGGTTCTTATTTAAGTTGTCCCAGCCTGCACTGTTGCTGAGACGACAGCCACGGTCCCACAGTGTTATCTTCTAGGACTGTTTTCTGTCACCTAAGGTCTCATTCCTAAGCCATCCATCTTCAAAGCTTTCTGCACAGATACAGTCTATGCACCTCTTTTAGGGTATGCCTAGGAGCCAGTTCAGACACCCTCACTCCTAATCCCCTCAGCTGCCTCATCCATGCTTCTGGAGCACGTGCAGGACCATGCTTTAAGGAATGCACCTTAAGCATCCATAAGAAAGAAAGGAAGGCTGGAGAGATGACTCTGTGGTTAAGACTGTGTACTTCCAGAGGACCCTAGTTCAGTTCCCAGCACCCTCGTTAGGATGGCTCACAGCCACCTGTAACTCCAAGTCCCCCCTTCTGGCTTCTGAGGGCAGTGCACTGTGTGCACAGTCACACCCATAGCAACATTATTTTGAAAATAAAATAAACATCTTTAAAAATATTTGTCTTTTAATAAGTCATACTGACATATGTCTAAATAAAATACTACGAAAAAAATCAGGCTTACTCACGGGATGCCCTACTTCTTGACATTGCCATCTACAGATTTCACATGTGAGAGCCACTCAAGTTACCAAACAAAAAACAAAAAACAAGGGCTGGAGAGATGGCTCAGTGGGTAAGAGCACTGGCTGCTCTTCCGAAGGTCCTGAGTTCAAATCCCAGCAACCACATGGTGGCTCACAACCATCTGTAATGAGATTTGACGCCCTCTTCTGGAGTGTCTGAAGACAGCTACAGTGTACTTACATATAATAAATAAATAAATCTTTTAAAAAAAACAAAACAAAAAACAAAACAAAAAAAATCATTGAAGTGTTTTAGTTACGTTTATGGTTTGGTTGGACCACATGGTTATCTGGCTATCTGGGGTGCAAGTGGCTTGTGGCCACAGGTTAGGCATGCCTGTGTGGGTTAGGAGATATGTGATGTGAGATTGCCAGAGGGTGATTAATTGTTAAAGCTGAGGTCATTATATAATTTCTCTATTTTATATAAGTTAGAAACTTTACAGAAAGTGTTTAGACCAATTTTATGATTATGTTATCAGTACAGAAAGGCTAACATTACAGCCAGAGTCCTTGCCCGTGAGATATGCTGCTATTCGCAGCCCTTATCTCATTACTGACTTACTGGTGGCCTCTGAGAGATTGGCAGCCCGGGTCTGGGCTCTGAGTTACATGTGTAAATGTGAAATTCTAGTAAGGCCATCCACAGCTTTCCCAGCCCTGGCTTGTGGCTCAGGAGACTGCTGCATGGGATTACAGGAGGGAAACTTCTCTGCAGAAGCCAGAGGGCAGGGTGGCCTTCTCTCTCAAGGGTGCTTTTGCCTGTTACATTTTCTTATCTCTCTGGTCTTGGTGTGCACTGGTTGATTTTTATGTGCTTGACTGGAAGAGAGTCCCTCCCCAACATAATGTTTTTATTATTTGGGAATTTCACTTAATGCACCCCGATCACACTCACTTCTCCCAGGTCCTACCCCAACTTTTATGACACTGCCCTCCCAAGAGAAAAGAAAAGAAAAAAGAAAAGAAAAGAGAAAAAAGGAACTATAAGTCTAGTTTGTGTTGCCCCTATACTCACTGGAGCGTGGTCAAACTCCAGTAGCCAACCCCTAAAGAAAACTGAGTCCTTCCCTATTAGCACCCCCTTCAGAAGCCATCAGCTGTGGGCACTTTAGCATTCCTATCACTTTTTTTTTTTTTTTTTGAGACAGGGTTACTCTCTGTGTAGCCCTGGCTGTCCTGGAAGTCACTCTGTAGACCAGGCTGGCCTCGAACTCAGAAAACCACCTGCCTCTGCCTCCCAAGTGCTGGGATTAAAGGCATGCACCACCATCGACCGGCGCTATCACAACTCTTATGTGTTCTCTTCAATGGCTTCCTATCTAGGCTGTTGCTTTGGTGGTGGTGATGGGGTATCACAGATGCTGGCACTGGAAACCACGTGTGAAGCCATGATCCCTGCCCCCACAGATAGTAAAGGGCAAGGCCCCTGCTTTTGTAGTGGAGTCAGTGCCCACAGACTCACGACTAGGAAAGAGGAAGTCTTAATTAAGGGAAGAATGCCTCATCCGACTGGCCTGTGGGCAGCTCTATAGGTCATTTCTCGCTTAATCAATGTGGGAGGGCGTACCTTACAGGGGAGAGAGCGGCACCCCTCCTAGCAGGTGGGCCTGGGTTCTGTAATACAGCAGGCAGAGTCAAGCAGTAAGCAGCACTCCCCCATGGCTTCCCCCTGGAGTACCTGCCTGGCCTCCCTCAGTGGTCGAACGTGACCAGTATGAATTGCGTATGAATCGCCTTGCTTAATCCTCAAAGCAAACCCTACAGAGGCCGGCCTGTCCTTGTTTTACAGAGAAGGAAACCAAAGTGGGGCAAAGTCAGCCGCCTTTCCACATCACCAGCAAATGGTCACTCCTAAGGTCTTAGTCGGAAGCCCGTGATTTTCCTGGAATGTTGTCTATTTTTTTGGTGTTTAAAAAGTGTTTGATGAATTGATGTACACTCTGGGTACTCCAAAGGTCTCTGAATACCTCGTAAGGTTATAGGAGATAGTGGTGTGTCTCTGAAGCGTGTGGCAAACATTGAGTGGAGCTTGGTTGTCCAGTCATGTAAGAAGGCCCCAGCCGGGCGGTGGTAGCGCACACCTTTAATCCCAGAACTTGGGAGGCAGAGGCAGGCGGATTTCTGTGCTCGAGGCCAGCCTGGAGTGAGTTCCAGGACAGCCAGGGCTACACAGAGAAACCCTGTCTCGAAAAAACCAAAAAAAAAACCAAAAAAAAAAAAAAAGGCCCCAGTGCCTTGTATTGCCATTCAGAAGCGTGCCTTTTACTTCCATGGATCAGGGTCGTGGAGTACTCACAGCGCCAAAGGTAAACTAGTCACATTCTCTGTGGGAACGATGGTGCTTGGTGGCCAAGTGGTTTTGGGAATGTATTTGGAGCACTGGCTGGAACCATAGAGGATCATGCGTGTTGGACAGGCAGGTAGAATTCATCCACAGGTGCTTCTGTTTCTGATCATCAGAGAGATGCTGCTGTACAGGTGTCTGTGGATGAAATGGACGGCGGGTCGGGGAGACAAGGTCTGACTAGGAAGGAGCTGAGTAAAAGGGTCTGTACCAGGACATTGACTGAGAAAGCTCAAAGGATGCAGATAGAGGTCCTGAAGAGAGATCAGGAAGTTGAGTTAGTGAGAAAGCACTCAGAAGTTCAGCAAAGGTTTGGAGGAAAATCAAGATGGCTCCCTGGTCCTGAGCTGGGGATGGTGGGAGAAGGATTCTGCTGCTGTTTGGCTACGTGTAATGTGGGTGTTGGGAATGGGAGAATGGTCTTAGAGGATAGGATTTTAAATGGAGGTGCTGGAGACTCTGCTGGATTTGGGTCAGAGAGCTGCCTGAGTTTTCATGACACAGTGGCTGCATGGGCTCCCCGATAACAGTTTATTCTGGGAGATGATAATAAATTTTTCACAAGGGATATGTGAACTGAATTTTCCCCGAGATAATTTTGTACTTTCATTTCTGTATCATACCCAACGATACTGATTCTCCTAACAGAAGGCCTGGAGTCTGGAGATGGTAGGAGATAGAAATAGGTTCAGACTTGGAAAGGGGAGAGAGCATTCCTGAGGAAGCTGGCAGTCTCCAGGAGTGACACCAGTCATGGCTGGCTCTAGGGGAAGCCACGTTAGCCATGCTCAAATGTTGGAATGGTAATCCCTCCACTGGCAATATTCCATTTGATGAGAAACCTTTGAGCAACACAGTGAAGCAGAAAGTGTTCCTTTTCACGTGGCCTTGTCTCCTGTGTTGCAGACAGGTGACTAGGCTCCTGTCTGTAGGCACAGCATGGCGTCAGTAGTAGTGTTGGGGTTTGGTGCCTGCCCATCGATGGATCCCAAGGTGGGCTGGTCACTGGATGGCCTTTCCCTCAGTCTCTGCTCCATTTTTGTTCCTGAGTTTCCTTTAGACAGGGACAATTCATGGCTCTGGGTAAAGCTGAGCAAGTATGAGAAGTGGAGTAGCACCCCCAGAACCCACACAAAGCAGGTGGGCCTGGCAGCCACCTGTGAGCCCAGCCCAGCACCTCAGGGCAAGCTAGCTAGCTTAGACTGGCTGCAAATGTCAAATCCCACCTTCAGTGAGAGATTGAAGAGAACCTGACCTCAGCTTCCAGCTTCCAGACATACATGCGTGAGACCACACACATCCAAGCATGTGCACACTTGTGCGTGCACACACACACACACACACACACAGTCACATGCAGAATAACTTACAGAAGACTCTCCCTAACCTTGAACCCTGTAACCTTATACCTTTGAAGTTTGTTTTTCTTCTCCAGCCTGCAGGACAACTTTCCTGGCCCGCCTTTAGAAAGAACACTTTAGAAAGAACAGTGGTGGCTTTGCTTCATAGGCTCCCTCCGTTGGAAGTTCATCCATCCTGCTTGATCCTAACCTGGAACTACATCCTACCCTTTTGGGGTCAGAGTTCATGGGGAAAGGTCAGAGAAGATTATCTTCCACTCCTTCCTTTACGTCCAATGAGATACACACCGACGGCGCTGAGCTCAGGTGTCTCAGTGAACCTAGGGTTACTTTATTAAGAAGATTTAAAAAAATTTTTTTTTTGCTGAATGAAAGTATAGTATCCTGTGTTTGATGCAAATATGGAAACTATGATCCCATATCTTAAAAACAAAGGCTGTGAGCCTGCAGCCTGCTTCCTCTTCACTTCCTTCTCTCATTTCTTACGATGGGTAGTTACTGCCTTTACCCACTGTTGTGATCATAAAAAGACTATAACTACCTATAAGAAGCTATAACTTATTACTAGCTATAAGGATATGTCCTGGCAGGGTGTGGGGGAGGGGGTGCCTCAGCGGGCCATGCCGAGGAATCCCTTCCCCCTGAGGGACCAGACACATGCCGATGTAGTATAGTATGGAATAGAGTTTATTTAGGGCAAGGGGAGGGGAGTTAAGAAGGTAGCAGAGGCAGAGAAAGGCAGAGAGAAGGAGAGAATAGAGAAGTAGGGGCAGGCCATGACCATGTGGAGAGAGGGGGAAAGGAATGGGGAGAGAGAGGGAACAAAGGGGCAAGAGGCCAGGGAGAGAAGCAGGAGTAAGAGGGAGAGGAGTGGGTAAGCAGCCCCTTTTATAAGACCAGGCCTACCTGGCCTTTGCCAGGTAACTGTGGGGAGGAGCATACCTGGCTACTGCCTGTGGGGGTGGAGTTTATACAGAATGCTGACACCCCCCCACATACACACACACAAAGACCTTTCCCTCCCCATAAACAGGATTCCTGGAGAAACTTTCATTCTATGCTGTCTCTCGTTTCAGTGGAAGCAGGAGGGACAGGCTACAGAATAATGTCTCTTTATAATAGTTCCTCCTTATCTGGACAGCAGAAACCTCCAATTTGACAGCTGTTATAATTTAGTGTATCTCCTCCTCCCTATTTTTGTTTGTTTTAATTACACTAATAAGACATGCACATGTTCATGCATGGTGTTGTAGACTTTTACGTCAATGCTTGGAGTTGATCATGGATTTGAGCTACCCTTGGGACTCCTGCACTCTTGGGAAACAGAGCCACCTAGAGTGTTTCTTCAGGATAAGGGCGTACAGAAAGATGTTGACAGATCGGAAGGAATTTAAAGAGGAGCTGGCACTGAAGGAAGGGCATAGGAAAGCCGAAAGAGCTAACTAGGGCAGCTTGGCCCAAGGGCGCTGAAAGAGATGTGTAATGGCCCTTAAGAATGAATGTGAAAGACACAAACACCACGTCTTTACAATCATCAAAACAGGAAATAAAAATGAATCCTGTGCATGAAAACGCTATAACAAAGCCCGAGACTTCATGCATTAAACCAAAATAATTTTTAAAAAATCATATATGTCTGAGAGTTTTGTTGGCTGCTGGCAGAAGTCAGAAAATGACATTGGATCCCCTGGATAACTGGAGTTAGATAGCTGTGGGCTGCCATGTGGGTGCTGGGAACTGAACCCAGGTCCTCTACAAGAGGCGGCCAGTGCTCTTAACCACTGAGCCAACTAAAAATTAGCTCCTACAATTAATTTTCAAAAAACTCTAAAAGAGGGCTGGTGAGATGGCTCAGCAGGTGAGAGCACCAACTGCTCTTCTAAAGGTCCTGAGTTCAAATCCCAGCAACTACATGGTGGCTCACAACCACCCATAATGGGATCTGAAGCTACAGTGTACTTATCTATAATAATAAATAATAATCTTAAAAAAAAAACTCTAAAAGGAAAAACAATGTTCAATGTAAAACATTAATCTTACGTTATGGTAAAATGTATTAGCTTGAAAATTAAAGTACTAAAGGAAATGCAAAAAGCTGTGTAGGAGCCACTCTGAGCTGCTGAGGGCTCTTCTAATTTTGACAGCTGAGGTCATGCATGCTCTTCCTAGCATGGATTTGCCACCCAGTTCTGATTACACAGTTTTGCATATCAGGGTCAGAAGGCGGAGTCTGGTTGTAGTTTGGGGGAAGCCAGGCTGACTCAGCCCGATGTCACGGAGAATGTCATGAGCATTTGGGTTTTTAATTCTATCAGCTTCTCTCTCGCGGTGCCCCCTGCTGGGATCTCAGATTATAAACAAGATAGGAGTGTATCGGTAAACAGCCACGTTCGGGAAAGTGGAGCAGTAGGTCGCTTACACTGTTCAGTTACCCTTGAGTTGTCCCTGTATGGAACACTCTTGTACATACTGTCTGTCCCAGGAGGGGACAGACACCAGAGCTGACGTGAACATCACATAAAATCTTAAGTTAAAGCTGCCAGAAGAAGAGCATACAGGATCAGAGCCTCGGCTCTGGCAACCTTATTAAGCCAGGTTCAGCCACCCAACTTCAATAGGCCAATTAAATAATTATGAAAAGTAGAAAAAGGTTTATTCAGTGTGGCCACATTAGGAGGGAGAACAAAGATCCAGAGAGAGAACTCTCCCTCCGGCCATCTCCCTGTCCTAACATGCCACTTAGGTTTAAATAGCAGACAGGAGGCCACGAATAACTATCAGTCCTAGTAGGGGCGGGGCCCAACATCACTGCTGTTAAGGCACCAGTCTGTCAGACTGAAATCAGCTCACCCTGTGGCTGGAACCAGAGTCCCAGCCTTTTTGCATTTCTTAGCATGAGACTCCTGGGAAACCCGATGTCTTTGGTCTACTGTGGCAACAGTCTTATAGCCAGGGACCGGAGGCAGAAGTGCCTCTCGTAGGATACCTTTATTCCTGCCTGGACAACTGCAATTATCTCTGCGTTGTGGCAGTCAGGCAGGGGAGGTACCCATGAACTCAGCAGAAACCTGAAGGGGGGATGTGGTGCCCGACAGGAGGGAGCCATCAGGAACCCACTGCTACTCTTGGAAGGAGCTTAGCTGGCATGCCAGTCCTAATGAGGACTATCTTGGATCCAACCAGATGTGGGGGCAACCTACTTAAAATCCAGTTGTTTTGATCCAGCAACAGTATTGTAAAAGGTGACCTGAGGGTCTACTGAGTAAAAGTCCTAGGTGGGAGCAGGCTAGCTAGTTTTCAGAGGAGTCTTACTGGAGGGAGCAGTGAGGTCAGAGTGGAGTTAAGGAAGCGTGTGCCCGTGGCTTACATTCATCTGTTCCCACGCTGTTCGCCTCTAGTGCATCCTTAGTCACTTGCTTTATGAGCATCAATTCGGGGACTACTTTGGAGTCTGGCGGTGACCATGGAGGGTGGGACTGGGGATGAAGTGCGTTTCTGAGGCTTAGCAGCTATGAAGCAAGGTTAGGAGTGTTTAGTGACTGTGGGTCTTCAGCTTTTTTTTTTTTTTTTTTTTTTTTTTTACCTCATACCTGCTGTGTCTTCCCAGAGGAGCCTTGTAATCAAGCTCTTATTTCCTGACCAAGGTCTTGGCTTCAAACTAGACATACACGTGACAGCAAAGATAAAGAAATATCATAAAACCCAAGAGAATATGATCTCTCTGGCCTTGGGCAGGTCAGTCTTTTTCCTTCTTCCTTCTTCTAAAAGGAGCAGATTACTTTCGATTTTTAAGATAGGGTTTACTTACGGGATCCTGGCTGGAAGGACTTGGTACTTTTTGTCCAGCTGGGAGCTGTTGGTAGAATTTACTAATGCAGACTGAGCGAAGGCATTTAGCCTGCACACCCGCAGATGCCTGCCTGCTGCGATGCCCAGGTCCAGAGAGACTCTGGCGGAGCTGAACAGCCTTCTGAGGGAAGGAGGGCTTTCCTCTGGCTGCAAACTCTGTCAGGAAAGTTGCGCCCCCTTGTGACAAAGAGTGTCAGACAGTCCTAAAGTCCCCGTGAGGCTTGAATACCTTAATCCTTTCTAAGTAACTGAACAAATTCTTTTTCAATTGCAATATGGACATATTTCTTATCATCAGGTTTGTAAATGTTTCTTTTTTTTCCTTCCCATTCCATCCATACAGGGTCTCTTATGCCTTTTACTTTTCTACATTACTATATGTTTCTAGGGGATAGATGTTTATGCTTATTTCACTTATTTTAATATCTGTTAAATCTGAGCAAAACACCGACCAACAGTGCAGCCTCTACCTTGGTCCACAGTGTGTTGTGTGGGTGGGATTAAGTATGTACTGACATTTCTCTCTTAGCCGTTCCTTAGCGTCTTTCCCCATTATTGTTGGGCTTTCAGTTTCCCTGAAACATACATAAGTCGGGAAGGCCGGGCGTTTCCATTCCCTGCCGTTGTTTATGGTGTCTGCAGTAAAATGAAGGAGTGAGGCTAGGTGAGGTCTAAATCTGTCCCGGTAGGGATAGAGAAGCAAGATCAGTTTTCCACAAACCTGAGCACTTCATTGCAGCCTTCCCAAGCTCCTCAGGGAATGCGAGAGAGCAGCAGAGTCTGGTGCAGCAAGAGGGAAGAGGGGAGATGAACAGGAAGACAGCATCATGGTAAGGGGCAGCGTGGACCCCAGCAGTGTGAGAGAAGGAAGCCAGAGCAAGATGAGTGAACATCTCTCATGACATCCTTTCTCCATCATCTGTGGTGTCTCAGGGAGCCCTTGTGTAGAGGTTAGAGAGCAGCTTGTAGGCGTCATCTTCCGCCACGTAGTTTTCAGAGGTCAAACTCAGGTGACTGGGCTCTTGTAGCCATTGAGACAACTCATCGCCTCAGAGAGTTTTCATAGCTCTTTCAGATTACTGTGTGTATCTATCTTTGATGCTGCAACTGAGCTAATAAATAGTAGTTTCTGTCTCTTTTTTTTAAAGATTAACTAATTTCTTATTTATTTATTGTTATATGTATGTGATTACACTATTGCTCTTTTCAGACAACACCCAGAAGAGAGAGCATCAGATCCCATTACAGATGGTTGGGAGCTACCATGTGCTTGCTGGGATTTGAACTAAAGACCTCTGGTAGAACAGTCAGCACTCTTAACTACTGAGCCATCTCTTCAGCCCTCCTGTAGTCTCTCTTTTTAGATTTATTTCATGTGTACAAGTGTCTTACTTGCATGAATGACTGTGTACCACAAGTGTGCAGTGTGTGTGGAGGTCAGAAGAGGATGATCAGATCTCTGGAACTGGACTCATAGGTGGCTTTGGACCTTTGGGAAATGGACCTGGGGCCTCTGAAAGGTCAGTGAGTGACCCTGACCACTGGACCTGCTCTCCAGCCACCAAGTGGTAGTTTTTTAAAGGTTCATTTCGGCGTAGTCTCTGAAACCATATGAAGAACTAACTAACTTACCTACTTACTTACCTTCACCTTCTCATTATAAAAACCAAACCTAGAGCTTCACATCTGCTAGACAAACACTACACCATGGACCCATCCCCAGCCCTCTTTATTTTGATGCATAGGCTCACTAATTTGTCTAGCCTGGCCTTGAACTCAACTCTGAAGCCCAGGCAGGACTTGAATGTATGATCCTTCTGCCTCAGTTTCCTGAGTAGCTGGGACTGCACATCTGTGCCACTAGGCTGGCTCCATATGAATAAAATTAAGAAGACTCATGTATTTATTTGTTTTTATTTGTGTGCACACACACGTATGCATTTATACGCACCACACGAATGTAGGTGCCTAGAGATCAGAGGTCATTGGAGTCCCTAGAACTGGAACTACAAGTGACCGGGTGTGCTCTGCAAACTGGTAAGTGCTTTTAACCACTGAGTGATCCTTCCAGCCCCGTGAAAAACTGATGTACTTCTACTTTAAAACCATTGATGACTGCAAGATGCCGCAGTCATTTGAAAAACAGTGGACGGCTGAGCAGTTCAGAGCTCACAAATGTTGACGTGATACGTTAGTGCCATAAAACTACACGCTTCACTGCTGTGACCACTCTCAAACCTCCAGGTATGGGGGAGCTATAGGCTCGTGATGGTATTCATGTGCATTTGAAATTCTAAGTTCCACTTGATGTCAAATTTCAGTATGGGAAACAAACGCACATGTTATGGTTTCCTTGAAGTAACAACTTTGCCTTGTACATTTTCAAGAAATGTCTGTCACATACCCAATTCTAAGTGTTTGCCATTGTTAATCTCTGTTAGTGGATTTGGATGTCCAGGCAGAAAGTAGTTCCCAGCTCCCGGTTGTCCCCATCTCTCAGAGTCGTCTTCCCTAAGCAGCAGGGGTTTGTGTTCATGCTTTTTGTTGCATCACCTTTTTCTGTGTGTAAATTTGACCCCAAAGTCCACATACTTAAACTTTAATAATTGTTACTGCTTCAGCAGCATATGACAGCGGGACTTTATTACTCTTTATACAGCCCAGTGCCCATGCCTCCTATCAGGTTGTGGCACCTGTAGTTAGTTGGATTCTCTGTTTATTTGCACATCCTTTGCAAATATCAGCATCCTGGCATAATGAAGAAAATAGTTTTATCCCTGTGGACTCCCAGGAGGGTCATGGGGACACCAGCTCCCTTCAGATGACTCAGAACTGCAGGGATTACTGATGAAGGTTAATTGGTGTCTCTGGAGTGTGAGTTTGAATCTTGCTTCTGCTTCCTATTGGCTGTGACTTTAGGAGGCTGCTCGGCCTTGCTGTTAACATTGCCTGTCACTAACTAGGTGTGATAATAACAGCCACTTCCCTGAATGAGTTGATTTGCCCAATAGTTAACTCACAAGTGGGTGTAAGTAGGATTCCATACTTTGGTTGGTTAATTGACTACAGAAATTTTGCTTGCCATAAGTTGCCTCTTCTAGCCCTCTAGAATGCTCAAGACATCTATCATTACAATTGTTCCCATATAGTGCCCATATGATTATAAGACACATCTTAGCTGGATTATAACTCGTGTCTCAGATGATATATCAGTTAACAGCTTGACAGAGATTGCTCTGTCTGTTGACCCTAAATAACACTTCTTCCTGAGTCCAGACTCTGAAGGAACAGAGATAAGAGAGTCCATGATTACAGGTTTAGATGGATACTGTGGAACAGGGTATCTATCCACAGGTCAGTGGATGGGAACATAGGAGTGCTGAGAGAGGCTCTTCTCGGACAACAGTTATGCCAGGAACTTTGCCTCTTACACAGTAGTGTGGTCCTGCTACTTGTCATGCATGAGTTGCTGTCATGGTTGATACATATATAAAACAGATGTGCCCCTCCATAGTTTCCAGTTGCAGGATATAGCCACTATTGGCAGCTAACCACAAAGCTCATTAGTTAACACTTGACTTGATTTTGTTACCATTGAGAGATTGCTTTTAACAGAGATTGACCTGTCCAGCCCATGGGCTCTGGAAACAGGCTTGTCCTGGCATGGACAAACTGTATAGCCTTGGCAACACAGCTACATCCCTCCTAAAGCCTTCATTTTCTGTGTCGGAAGTGGGACTGCCGGTATTTTCTGAGAGTATTGTAAGTGTTAAACTAAATAGTATACAGTAGGCAGCCAGATGTCTGCTGCCTTCCTTATGCCAGCTTTTTTTTTTTTTTAAACCTCATCTCTTCATTTATAAATAACCTCTAAATGCTATTCGGACACTCTTGTCCTTGCTGTCCTTTATTGAAGACAGTGTTTAAGGAAAAAAGTAAACACAGAACCGGAAGAATTTTAATGCTCCTTTTCCTGGAACTTCTACCAAAGTTTTGTAAAACTGTAACCTCTTTCCTTCCACTCTTGCTGGGGACTCAGAGCTGCTCTGTTTGGCAGAGCCGCCTCTCTGTTGAGTCTGCTTGTGGGTAAGCTGATTGCTATGCTGTCTCTGAGCCCAAGTGTTTCATGTTGTGTCTGCCCACCATGGAGAAGCAGGATAAGCAGCCTGAAAGGTGGCGGCATAAGGCCAGCTCCTGCTCAACCCCAGGCCTCCAAGTGCTGAGTATTGAAAAGATAACTTTGGGCTAGGGTGGCAGGCCACCACTGCCCAGCAACCTCAGTGAATTCTAATTCATACTTAGCAGTCTGTTGAATTGAATTGCCTTCCCAGTTTAGCCTATAGGTAGCATTTCAACAATTTATGACTAAGTCCAGAGACAAAAGTGACATCCCTCCAGGAAAGAGACCAACCCTGACCTAAGTTAAAATGAAATCTGGTCTTGAAGGCACCTACTCACCTACTGCAAGCAGTGTCTATGTTACAATTGCAGAGTGACATTGTTACATGTATGTATACAGGTAAGCATGCATTGTATATGTGTAGAAATCCATGTGTGTGTTCATTTAATGCCATAGCATGAGACCTGAGTTCTCTCTTCAGCCCTGATATAGAGAGGCCATGCCTACTGTTTTTGTTCAGCTGTCATTTCCTGGTATCTGTGGCACCTCCACCAGACTGATGGTTCCTAATTTGATTGTTTGGATTGGACGTGCCTCTTACTTTAACTTCCATGTCTCCGCCATCCTACCATTTTAAAGCTCACTGTAACTCCTCCCCAAACCGCAGAAGGGCACAGTAGTCCCCCAAACCCATCTCTATTGCCCATTGTTCAAGTTTGTTTCCTGGCTAGCTGCTAAGAGGTTGTGGACCTGTGTTGGTGTGGCCACACAGCTTCCTTGTCTGTGGCCCTAGTTCCGTGAAGACAGAGACTGTGGTGGGGAGCTCTGTCTGCCCTCTAGGCAATCTTAGCAGAGGCTACACTGTAGTTGAAGCATGGAAACCTGTTCCTGTTTACCCTCTCTGTCTGAAGCCCAACCCCCGGGACTGAGCTGTAGGGCTCTGGTGGGTTTCAGCGTCCACTAAGTACGGTGGTCTTGTCCAGGGGCAGACCTGAGATGAGCTGTCTGTCCTCCCTGGCGCCTGAGTCACCTCTGTTTTCGCTTGTGCCTCTGGAGTTCTCCCCTCTCCTTGCTTGGCTGCTGTTCCCTGGGAAGCTTTGCCTGTTATTTTTTTTCTGCAGTTCTTCACAGCGGCCTTCTACATTTCATCCGTCGTTTTTCTCAGCTCACATATGATAATTCATAACTGGTGCTGAATGAGAATTTCTGAAACTTCTCTGAGTTCGGCCGTTTGCCCTGTTTGTCTAGTTAAAGTTTTAGCATGATCAAGGTTCATCGAGATGTTTGAGTTTTTGTGATCCATTTGTGGGCTGAATGGAGGCCTGTGCTGGCTCTCTGTCCTGCCTTCTCTTTGCAGGAGGCTTGCTTTGGCTACCATTTGGAAGCATCTTGTTTAGCTCCCTGTTTCTTACCTCACTGCCTCACATTCCCAACACTGATGAAAGGGTAAATGATTCTCACCAGTGGTGGATCAGGTGTTGACTTCCTGCGTACGACTTCCTGTTAGTGGGCGTTGTGAACACACTCCACAGACAGAAGGAGCACGCTTGTGTTCTACAGTGTCAGAATTTATTGAAAACTTCACAAGATAACAGCAATTTCGTGGACAGCAATTTGATTTGCCAAGTACTCCTGCAATTTCTTGATGGCCCTAGCTGAGGCGAGCAAGGGTTTTCTGTCAGAACTGCAGCAGGTGATTTTCCACATGTCCCCACCTATAGGGAAGGTTCTAGAACAACTCTTCTTGTAGGAGAGAGTTTGGTGAAAATCTCCAGTGAGGTTCAAGGGAAGTTCCTTCTGAAACCAGTTGTTCTGTCTAAAGGGATACACACTACCCGGGATCTATTGAAACAAAGTACATACTTGAGATACAAAATTTTGTTGTTGAATTGACAATTCCAATGTGATGTTTTAAGAGCAAATATTTAAATATAGAAAGAAAAAAAAAATCCCAATCACTCCCTAACTGAGACTTAGATAAGGAACTCAGCTTACTTACCCAAAAAGTCTTGACATTGATAGCAGTATCACCGGGAGTGGTCAGGCCTCAGTGAGATACACTGAACCCTTGAGATAATGGCAGTTTGTCAACCTTCCTGCTAAAAACTGAAGAATGTTTTCTGTGTGCCTTTGAGACTTTATTAGTCTGCATCCTATTAAACTACTGAAGGGGCAGTGGAGAGTGTATCAGCCCACAGAGGAGATGGGAACGCTAGAGCTGTTATTCTTTATATTGTAAGGTATGAGGAAATTGTATCTAAAGCTTCAGAAGAGTGTTGGCGTGTTTGCGTGCCTGCATCCCTGCCTCCCAATCTCCCCCTCCCCCTCCTCGTCTTAATGCTTTGGTCTGGAAGTTTATGCAGTGCTCACCTCCATCAAGGTCCCATGTTGAAGTCCTGATCCCCAAGATAAAGGTTCAGAGTGATTAAGGTTCAGACTGACTCTTTGCTACACGGTGACCCAGCAAAGGGCCTCAGCTGAAGGCTGGGCCTGCAGTTGTATACGGGACACCCAGTCCACGGTGCTTTGTTACCATAGACCACACAACCAAGACATTTCTGCCTGAAGGCTGGGCCTGCAATTATATACCGGACACCCAGTCCACAGTACTTTGTTACCATAGACCACACAGCTAAGACATTTCTGCTTACTGTTTTATTCCATCCAATCATGGCTTTCAGGAATTCTGTCTGATATGCAGGAGACGTGAGTTGTAAGCTATTGGCCGTATGGCTTTAGGAATATACGTCTACAGAGTAAGGAGGAGTCACTGCATTTGTAACTGCAGTTGTCCACAGGCAGTGCTCTGCAAGGGATCACTGCAGATCTAACTTAGTGGTTGTATGATTCGTCCATGACATTGCTCCTGCTTACTCACCGTGTAGGAATGTATGTGTTGGAGGCAAACCATAAGTTCTTGTCAGGGTTCTGTGGTCAGATGATCACAGTAGTTTTAAAGAACGTTCAAAACTAAGGGTAGGAAACAGTTAAGAAATGACCAACCATGCTGAGTTTGTGAGATGCACAGAACCTGCCTGTGTGACTGGAACAGGTGAGCGTGCCTGAGCCCCACAGTCAGTCAGCACACCTGCCCTGCCATGCAGACAGTAGGTTTTCCAAAGCACTCTAGTTTCTTCCCAAGATGAGGACCCCATGTCATCTGGTGGATCTCAGAGTTGTTATAGAAACAAGTGGGACCAAGTTAGGTAGGATTTCTCATTGAATCCCACGGGATGCTCTTGGCTTCCTCTGCTTCTCTATATATCTATAGTTTCCCTGGGGATTCTTGAGCCTAGATTTAAAATGGAACCTGGATGCAATGAGCTAAGGTTCCTACAAATCATGTTAACCCATTCTCTTCTGAAATAGCTTGCCTAGCATGGTCAAAGCTTTCACCAAATTCTATCATGAGAAAATAATTTTTCCAGTTCTTGCTATCTGTAATCGACATTTATTTCATCTGAAGTTCACCCAGTTGCAACTTTTTTCACCTTTGGGAATCTAGCGTACAGAAATAATGGCATTCATAGAGAATACCCTGAGACATCCATGTGCTGAAAGATAAGTTGGGGTCATGTGTATTCTGAATCTACAGGGGTGCTGTGATTACAATTGATCAGGATGCAGAGTCAACCATCTAATGATCCCAGGATGGTACTCTCCTTGTCCTGGTAGGGAAGTGGCCCTCCTGCCCTTCCCTACTGCAAACAGTTGACTTATATTTGAGTCCTAAGTTTCCAGGTTTTAAAGCCACAGGGAGAGTGACTGTAGTTTTATTAAGGCACCATTTGCTAACTTAGGGTCCTACTCTGCTTTCAATTAAAACAGAAGCAGGGAAAGGTCCCACTGCTGCCTTCACTCTTGCTCTCAGAGTGAAGGTGTGGGCGGGGTGATTGATCTACAACCTAAACTACAGGTGTAGAACTGGGGGAAAGCACTAGTCAGTAAAGTGTTTGCCTTACAGGGGTTGTATTGATTGGAGCCTGCTTATCAAAGACTTTAACAGCTGACATGGAAGCAAATACATAACAATATTTGTCTTTGGGGGTCAGAATTACTTCAGGATGATTTTTTTTTTTCCTAGCTCCATCCATTTACCTATGACTTTCATGATTTCAGTTTAAAAGCTGAGTAATGTTTTGTTGGGTAAATGTACCACACTTTCTTTATCCATTCTTCTGTAGAAGGGCATCTAGGCTGATTTCAGTTTCTGGCTATTATGAACAGAGTTGAGAAAGGGTCTCCTATAGTAGTATGTAGAGTCCCTTTGAGTCCCAAGAGTGGTGTGTGGCTGGGTTTTGAGAGAGATTTATCCCCAGCTTCTGCAGAACTGGCACACTGATTTCCATAGTTAGGTGTTCAAGCCTTCAATCCCACCAACCCAGAAAACGATGCAAGTTAGGTATAGAGTAAGGGTAACAGGGAGGGAGCGATCTCCCTAGGAAGGAGAAATGCAATAGATAGTTATGGGTGGATGGGAAGGGTATGTGGGGGGTGGAGGGAGGGAGCCTGGAATGGGAGGATCAAAGCAAGAGAGGGGAAAGGAAGTGTGGGGTAAGGAAGGGAGTATGAGGAGGGACCATTTTGAGGGGTCATATGGAAACCTAATAAGGTAAACGTTGTTGGCTGCCACTTCTTCTTCTCTTCCTTCTCCTTCTCCTTCCCTTTCCTCTTTCTCCTCTTTCTCTTCCTCCTCCTCCTCTTCCTCCTCCTCCTCATCCTATTCCTCCTCCTCTTCCTCTTCTTCAGTTTTGTTGCTGTTGTTTTCTTTTTATGTTTTTTCAAGACAGAGTTTCTGTGTGTAGTCCCGGCTGTCCTGAAACTCACTCTGTAGACCAGGCTGGCCTTGAACTCATGGAGATTTACCTGCCTCTGCCTCTCGAGTGCTGGGATTGAAAGTGTGTGCCCCTACCGCCCATCAAGTAAAAGCTTCTTGAAGTACATATATGAAAGAAATCTAAATGGAACCATCAAATAAAGCCCCAACTAGACATCTCTCATCACCAAATCCCCAGTGCACAGAATGGGTTACATCTACTCAGGTTTCCATGGGGCCCTAAATGACCCAGGCTGTTGGTGGCTCTCCACGCATCGATGGTAAGGCCCTATTGCTGACAACACCTTCACCACTCACTGAACACAGAGAAGTTGAGTTGGTGCCTCCCTAGCCCCTTCACCCCTACTGACTGATGTTCACAGTGCTCTCTCTGCACACTGCCAAAGGAGAAAGGGAAACGCCAGCCCAGCTCCACACCCGTCTGATGACCTGCCTGCAAGATGCACTGCTTTAGTAGTGACGTAGAGCTTGTGGGAATAACCAGCCAGTACCCAATTATACCTAAGGCCCACTCCATAAGGTGGAACCCTTGCCCGACACTGCCCTGGTGGCTAAGAACACGAGAGTAGGGTAGGCCAGGGACCCAGGGCAAAACCAAACACTACTGTTCTTCTCAAGGAGTGCAGCAACAAAATGACTCCTAACAACGTCCGCCTTACTCATAGACCAGTGTCCTGCTCGGCCCTCACCAGAGACTTCCCTGCATTGTACACGTGCAAATAAGCACTCTTCAGCGCTGTGCGCCGATTGCTGAGCCATGCCTCCAGCCCCATCTTACTTGGTTTTTTGTTTTGTTTTGTTTTGTTTTTTAGTAAAGGTCGACAATTAAAACTCCTGTAGTAGCCGAGAGGCCGAGAAAGGAAAATCTATCTTTACAAGTTGAAAGCCACCCTTGGCTACATAGTAAATTCAAGCCAGCTAAAATAAGAGTTCGTACATTATAGTTGTTTTTGTTGTTGTTGTTGTTCTTGTTTTGTTTTTTTAAAGAAAGTTCTGAGACTGGTGTTGAGTCTCTACTAAATACAAAACAAACCAACAAACAAAAAGACTTTATATATTTATGTTCATTTAAGAAAATACTAGTAGTGATGCATTATTTTAAAATATGCAGTTAATATGTTTAGAGTTATTTAAAATTTATATTGAGAAAAATGTATGTATTTTCAGTATTGCTGTAGACAAGCATCTACATAAGATTGTTAAATTGATTGTTGTTTTATATCAAACAGCTTTTATAATGCTCATGTTTATTGTTATAATACTTTATAAATTTTAAGGAATATGACAAAAAAAGATATTATAGGTATTGAAGGGGGAGTCTCTGGAAGGAGTTGGGGTACAAAAGGGAAACAAGAATGTGATTTAATTCTATTTACTTAAAATATGTTTTTAAATGTTAACAAATTCAGATAAATTGAAATCATGTAATTTTTCTCATAATGTAATAAAAGTTAAAAAAAAAAGTTCTGAGGCTGGTGTTGAGTCTCAGTGGATGAGTGCACAGTCTACTCTTGCAAGTTTAGGTCCTATAGCATCCTTGTTGGTTGGCTCACACCCACCTGTAACTCCAGTTTCAGGGGCTCTGATTCTGACCTTCATGGGCACCCACACATAGTGTACATAACCCCCCCACACATATAAATATAATTAAAGATAATTAATTTACAAAACCGGGATCAACTTAATTAGTAGTTGGCTTTTTGTTTTTTTATTTTAAAGATTTATTTATTATATGTAAACATACTGTAGCTCTCTTCAGACACACCAGAAGAGGGCATCAAATCTCATTACAGATGGTTGTGAGCCACCATATGGCTGCTGGGATTTGAACTCAGTACCTTCGGTAGAGCAGTCAGTGCTCTTAACCACTGAGCCATCTCTCCAGCCTGTAGTTGGCTTTTTGTAACAACATGCCTTGGAGCGTTCCCTGGGTGTGCACATGCATATATATACCTACTCCAGTTTACAGCTTTGTGTTCCTGCATATTATAGCTCTGTTCTTGCTTATCATCTGCTGGTAGGTAGGTATGCAGTAACTATCCTTGTTCAAATATATTTGAGCTCATGAATGAGTTTCTTTCTATGGGCTATATTGGTTATCAGTTAGAGTCAATGCATATATTTGGAAATAATATTTTTTTCCTTTAGAAATATTCTATTTTCTTGAAAAATTCGATGACTTTTTCTACAGACGAGTTAAGTGACATCTTATGTAGGGAACTTCTGTGTAGCCACCATAGGCATGCCTCTTTATTAAAAACTTCGGCTGAAGAGTGTGAGAGACCAGCCTTCCCAGCACAGAGACAGAAAGACGCTCTTGAGCCTTTTGCTTCTTTTCCTGTCATGGCACAAGATGTGAGGTTCTACATCCTAGCCCACCCTAGTCATTATTAACAAAACATATTCACAACAGCCTGGCCTGGTGGCACAGGCCTTTAATCCCAGCACACAAGAGGCGGAGGCAAGCAGACCTCTTGAGTTTGAGCCCAGCCTCGTCTCCAAAGAGAGTTTCAGGACAGCCAGGGCTACATAAAGAAACCGTGTTTTGAACACTCTCCATAAATTACCTAGCGGTGCACACATGGGATCTCACCGGTTTACCCTAGTAGTCTTGGTGAGCTCCCGGCCAGCAAATGACCTGTCTTCTGAGACCATGTTAAACCCCGGGAAGAAGACCCATCCGTGTCCAGAGGCTCAAGGCTACTGGTGTGTGAGGGGATGAAATTTCCAGAAGTGCTTTCTCGTACTTGCATGTGCATGGAGGAAGTGAGCGCCCACCTCGCTGGTTTTTCTATTCTGTACTTCTCTGTTTCTCCTCCTCTCTCCTGAGGCCTTGCCTGGGTTGAAGCCATGGGGGAGCGTGTGACTGTGTATAGCCACTGTTTGGTAATACTGGTACAAGAAAGAAGGGGAAAGGAATGGGGGTCCATTGTGAGCACCACATCTCTTCTCCAGCATTCCCCAACTTGAGTGCTTGTACCTCTGCATGCTGATGGGCCTTCTTCCCAGGGCTTAACATCCTCTCAGAAGATAGAAATAAAAAGAGCATGCTTGCTTGCTTCCCAGGTTGGCCTTGAACTTATGGTCCTTCTGCCTCTTGAGTGTTAGTGTAAGACATGTTTACAGGGTGAGAATCTTTCTGTCTGAGATGGGAAGATTGTCAGTGCGCTGCTATTAGTGAAACATGGAGGTACAGCTAGTGTGGAGAGAGTGGGGTGTATTTGGAAGAGACGTGAGCTTGTATTTACATAGAACTGGAGGATATGCAGAAACAAGGGTTGACTTCTGTGAGGATTGGGAGGCGGGAGATTTTTTTTTTATTATGTTTTAATATTGAATTATGAAAAAATACCTCCCAGAAATAAAATTTTAAGCGAAAATTGAAACAAAATCTGGTTTTGTTTAAGCCCATAGCATCTGTGACTTTACCAGTTATGCTTGAGCCTAGGCTAGGATCAGCTGCAAGCATAAATATTTTGAGAGAATGATCATCAAAACAATATATGATGATTTTAGCTTCTGTCTACTTTGGTAGGAAATTGGAAACGTAAGGCTGTATTTAAATTGTAGTTTCTTTAACTTGTTATTCTTTCTGGATTTTTTGGTGCCTACTGTTTACAATAGGAATGTCTGTGTACGGTTTGGTAGATACAGTTGGACAGTGGACTTGATTATGATCTCACATCTGAGGTTTGTGTTGTTTGCTGAAGTTTGAGTGTGCGGAGAAAAAGTTCTAGACTGGTCTTGTCTTTACAGGAGCAGAAAAATCCAGATTCGGAACATCCCGCCTCACCTGCAGTGGGAGGTAAGCCTGGGCACACATGCTTCCTTCATCCACCTTCCTTTTACCTTAGGAATTAAAGGCCTTCAGCCCGACCCTGTCTCAAAAATAAATCTTAAAAGGAACAAACTTTTAAAAAGATGTATCCTTTTTTATATGTATGTATGTGTACCAGTGTGGGTCTCTGTACACGGCATTAGCGCAGGAGCACAGGAGGCCCGAAGAGGCCATTTGAACCCTCGGAACTCTAGTTACAGGTTGTGAGCTGCCGAGTGGGTGTTAGGAGCGAGCTTGGGACCTCTCCAAGAGGTACTCCTTACTGCCATCTCTCCATCCTCAAGATGTTACTTGGAAGCATGAAGGAGATCCCTGGGGGAAAGCTGAAGGGACGATTCCTAAGGAAGTAGGAGCTTTGTCCTCTCCTCTGCTTTCCATTTCAGCAGCTTGGTTCTGCTCATCATAGGATTATGGCTGTTCAGTTATCAAGACTCCATCATTGTGGTGTCACCGTAGTGAACAGATAATTGGGAACCAGTCATTCATAAATAAATAAATAAATAAATAAATAGAAAAAAATGCCCTGGGTCCTCAGATTCCTTGAGTTCCGTTTTTTATGGAGGACCCAAGGCTTAATTACATTACTCCTGTGGCTTTTGTATTAGCGTGTTTCTCTCTTTTTTTGGGAGTGGTGGGGTTGAGACAGGGTTTCTCTGTATGGCCCTGGCTGTCCTGGAACTCACTTTGTAGACCAGGCTGGCCTTGAACTCAGAAATCCGCCTGCCTCTGCCTCCCAAGTGCTGGGATTAAAGGCGAGCGCCACCACCGCCTGGCTAGCGTGTTTCTCTTGCAGAAGAACACTGATGTTGTTTTTATGACCCTTTCTTCCTGTATCTTTACAGGTGTTAGATGGACTGTTGGCTGAGTATGGGACAGTGGAGAATGTGGAGCAAGGTAAGAAGGGAAGAAGTTAACCCCAAGTGAGGAGATTAGCCTCCTGCACCTTGGGGACCTTGTCTGCTGTTTCCTACAGGTTGGGGTCATGCGGAGAAGTAGGAAGGCCCAGCCCCTCTGAAGTGTGCTTCCTCTAGTGTATTTATCCACCTGCCTGCCAGAGGCAGCTGTCTGTCGGTCATTTCCTCTGTATATTGGTATAGTTTGCTGTTCAAGGAATATTATTTCAGGGTCTCTCTGTGTAGCTCCTGTTGACCTGAACTCTCTATATAAACCAGGCTGGCCTCACAGACACTCATCTGCCTCTTGACTCCAAAAGCTGGGGTTAAAGGTGTAGCCACCACGCCCAGGCTTATTAAGCCTGCAGTGCTGGACAAACACACTTGGAATGGGGCAAGCTTACTGCGTCTGAGAATAGTTGAGTTTTACACTGCTGCCTCTTAACTAACTGCAGCTCACTAGGAGGGGAGAATACAACATCTGTTTACTGTGAGGTGTGACTTCCATACCAAGATTCCTGTTGTACTTATTAAAATATAGGTTCCTAGGGTTCACCATATACCTCTGGAAACTGGAAGTTCGAGAGGGGGGTGGCTTATTCCTCATGAATGAAGGAGCTGAGTGGTTTTGTGTGCACTCAAATCTGAGACTCGCCATCATAGGAACATCCCTGCTTATGCCAGGAAACGCTTCCTTTTCTGGTGAAGCCTGAAGCACTGATGTTTTAAGGGAGACCAAAAGGCACCTGAAACTGCTGTCTTATGTAGCTCTTTAGGCATCCCTGGAAGGTGGATCTTAAGATCCTAACAATGAAAACAGCAAAGTGTGGTAAAGATTATTTCCGCGTTGGCCTTGACCACCTCTTCAAGACCTTCATTCTGTGAGCTCAGCTTCACCTACCGAACCTCACTGACTCAATTTACACTTGTATAAAACGACCAGAATTTCTCCCCTTCCTGTATCACCCGCTTATGTATTTTGTAGACAATCGTAAGGGATCATGAAGTCTCCAGGAAAAGATCATACAGATTCCTATGCCTCAGCAGTGGTCCAGTCTGTCCAGGCAGTTAGTATAATTGTTTTGAAGCAGCACTTACTTGGGTGTTCTCCCCTCTGCAATGGCTAAGAACTTTACTCTATTCCTTAATGCTGCTCGCCCATGCTCAGAGTTGAAAGGAAAGCACTCAGAAGAAAACATTTTTCTTCTAAAAAGTTTTCACTGCTTGAACAGAAGACATTCTAGTGGAGAAAGTGGGCAAGATGGCCTTACACATACAAACTGGAAAACAGTTTAAAAACTAACATCAGGAACTGGTCTGGATGTGGTGGCCCATGCCTGAAATCTCAGTATTGGGGAAGTGGAAACGGATTAGCAGCTAAAACCTGGAAATCAGTTCAGGATGGTGCTACCTGAGGAGGCATTCAAGGGCACTGGGGCAACATGGAGCCCTTTAGTGCCCACGCACTGGAGTCAGCCTGGCTGCCAGTGCCTCAAGCCACAGAGCAAACTATTGAGCTGTTCTTTTGTCCCCAACTTTGTGGGTGATTTTTGACCCAGCAGAACCAACCAGTAGAGTCTTAGGAACAGAAATTTAATGAACAGTGAAATAAATTACTTAAATGGAACTTAGTTTGCTCTAGAATCAAAGGACCATGTGACTTTCAGAAGACAAGCTTCTTTTAAGGACAAAAAATATTGCCGGCAATGGTGGCGTACTTGGGAGGCAGAGGCAGGGGGATTTCTGTGAGTTTGAGGCCAGCCTGAAAAAAAAGGAGGAGGAGGAGGAGGAGAAGAAGAAGAAGAAGAAGAAGAAGAGGAAGAGGAAGAAAAGAAAGTGGGGGCAAAATTAAGACTCTGGGATTCCTAGAGGATGCCTTTTTTGGGAGTCTGAGTCTACAGCCATCTCTGTCAGTCTAGTGTAGGATGCCGTCCCGCAGCTCCTACTTGCGTGGGGTTCCACGAACCGAGGATTTGGAAACCTGCAATGGGTGGTAGAGAAAAGAGACACGACGCCAGGAGAATGGTTCTCATCAAGGCGTGCTTTACTAAATGACAGGGGAGCATTTATACTCAAAGACAGTACAGGTATGCAATTGGCATTTAGGTGAGAATCAGACATCAAAGCTCAAACATTGATACAAGGGATTCCAGGAAGGGGAAGAGGGATCAAAGGATCACGGCTTCCTAAGGAGCTGGTATCTGGTCCTTGAGTCATTTACATAGGCTCCAAACACCCAGCGAGCTAAGTCTCTGGTTTCGGTTTTGAGTTCTTTAGTGAGCCCAGCAGGGCTCCCACAGTCTAGAAGGCTACAGATTGGTCTGACACTGAGTGAGGACAGTCATGCACCACAAGCCCCTGTTTGCACTGTGTGGGCATCTCTGAATAAGCATCTTTAGAAAGCAGCTGGGGTGCTCCTGGGTGAGGCCAGGGCTGGGGTCAGTGCCAGTGGCATGCAGATCATTGCTCAGTTACTGCTGATGACTGGGTATGTCCTACCTGCCCCCCGTGCCACCTCCCCAAGGCTGAAGCTGCTTTGAGATTACGGGGCAAATGTTTTTATACCAGAGTCTTTAACATTTAGGGGTTGCCAAATTCCTTTGGGAATTTGAGTCACATTTCTTTACCTTTTATTGATGTAGCAAGTGGGATGGTCTTAAAAGTTTAAGAATGAATAATTTGTATGTGTTGGTATGCATTGGTGTTTTTTTCCACATGTATGTCTGTGTAAGCGTGTTGAATCCCCTGGAACTCGATGTGAACAGTTCCAGTTGGGAACTGCCATGTAGGTGCTGGGAATTGAACCCAGGTCCTCTAAAAGAGCAACTAGTACTCTTAACTGATGCTACTTTGAAAGACAGTTTTATTGTGATTTTCTGGAGTAATCTTTAATGCTGTTAACTTTAAATTTCTTTTTGTGAAAATATACTTTTCATTTAGGTGTTTTGGGTTAAAGCAGGCTTTATCAATCAAACCTTTTGAATGAATAAGGATGTGGGTGTGTGGGTGTTCACAGATAGGACCTAACTATGTAGCCCAGGTTTACTATGCTGCCTTGATGGATGGATGGATGGATGGATGGATGGATGGATGGATGGATAGATGGATGGATGGGATAGATGGATGGATGGATATATAGATATATATATATATATATATTGCGTGCCACAGATATATTTTATAGATATGATTGACTTTTCTTATCATCATATATATGATATGCATAAATATGTGATATGCATACACACACACACACACACACACACACACACACACACACAAAGGATGTCTTTACTAGAAGATCAAGCCCAGCTGTTTTTGGAAATCTGGGTCCTCAGCCTTCTCTGTAGTTCTAGAAAGCTGAATATTGGAAATATTCTGTGTGTTTTGAGTTAACAATTAAAATTAATAGTAAATAGGTCTAGAAGAACAGTTTGTTTATTTTTATAGTGTCATCTTCTTCCACCTATTTCCCCTCTGTAGTTTTAGCCTAAAGAAGTAAATTCAGAGCCAGTCAGTGGTGGCATACACCTTTAATCCCAGCACTTGGGAGGCAGAGACAGGTGGATTTCTGAGTTTGAGGACAGCCAGGGATACACAGAGAAACCCTGTCTTGGAAAAAAAAAAAAAGAAGAAGAAGAAGAAGGAAAAAAAAGGAAGAAAATTCAGAAGAATACAAGATCAAATAGTGTTTACAACGGAGGTGGCTCGGCAACACTCAGGATGACAGTGCTGGACACAGCACATTCCTAAGGGGCTAATGACACAGTCTATGCCCTGTTTACTTCCTGCAACTCTGTGTGAATATTAAAAGTGAAAATACATAAATACACAGAGAAAATCCACACGCGCATGCTTACTGGGAACTTACAGAAGACAGGAAGTAGAGGGCAGGATATTATCTATGCAGCTGGTTATAGAGTGTTGCAAGCATTTGATTTACAAATCCTGCAAGTCCACATTAATAGACACAGAGACGAACATAACTGCAGTTAAGATGACACAGTGTTTTGCAAATTTCCCATCCTTCCTTGGCCCCGGGGACGAGAGCTACTTTTAAATGATGATATTGTTTTTACTTTTTTCCTAGTCAACACAGATACAGAAACTGCTGTTGTCAATGTCACCTATATGACAAGAGAAGAGGCAAAGATGTGAGTGTGCTTGGTTTTATTTCCTTGCAGGTTTGTTTGGGTTTGTCTTTGTTTTCCTTTGAATGTTGCATCTGGAAACCTTTGCAGAGAAAACGGGTACCAGCCAGTGCACGTCCCCTCGGACATGCCTGTACAACTCCAAGGGGTTCTTGCTGCTTTTGGTGCATCAGTACAATCCCAGGCTGTTGGTGATTGTACAGAGACTGTCTTGAACAGTGTTGAGCCTTGGTATCAACAAAGACAGGAACCAAGTCAGGAAGGGAGAACCAGCCTTATGCTGCCACGCCTATAGGCCCTTCTTTGACAAACTTTATGGGGTCCCCTTACCTGGAGCATACTCTGATCTCCATGAGGAATGTACACAGCTTTCCATCCACACTCACTGGTGGAGAATGAAACAACCATTTTCCTATGTGGGATATTAAAACGAGGAGCCACCTCTGTGACAACAGTGACTTAGTTACGTGGGAGTGCGTGCCTGGCTTGGACTCCCTACTCTCATTCGTGACTCTGATGCTCCAATAATGATTAATTTTGAGTTTACTCTTAGTAGGCTGGGATTAAGTTTTTTAAGTAATAGCAAAAGCCAAGTTTCTTTTGTATGGGTTTTTAAAAAAAATTTGTGCTTTTTATCTGTTTGTTTGTTTGTTTGTTTGTTTTGAGGGGGTTCTACCACCATGCCTAGCTAAGGTGGTTCTTCTGGTAGGAGGTCCTTGAAGTGCCTCACTGGCAGTGTAACAGATGGCCATCCTTCATGGTAATAGCCTCACTCCCCTCATGAAGACATAGTTTGCCCATTTTCATACCAACAGACTTCAGGATGTTGGCTAATTGTTCATTGTTAAAAAGTGTGAACATATCTGCTGTGAAGCTTGGCAGCCTGTGCCATGCCCGGCTAACACAGTGTCACCTGAGCGGCATTTACACAGTCCTCTCTCATCTTCATTGAATTCTGAAGATTTTTGTCTTGTAATGAATTTGCAGACCCTCAGCATTACCCTAGTAGGATTGTTGCAGAAACATGTAAAAGCATTGCCCCATTTCATGTATAATTGTTTAGCACAGTAATGAATTATTGCTTATAGTAGTTATTTTTAGTTAATCTGTAACCTCGAGGATTAAGGGCATAAATAATACTTTAACTTCTATAGAGTAGTAAATATTGAAACATTGCCAGATGGACCCTGGGCCTTCTAATGTCTCGGTATTTGCCCCATAGGAGGAGCTATAACTTTAGACATATCCATGACAACATGTGTGATTTTCAAGAGCTGGGCATAATTGACAAACTCCAAAGGAAAACACCACGTAAAACTTACATGAACCCTTAGAGGGCTGACCTCGTTTTAAAGTTGTATCAAGCAGAGTGGGCAGTGAATTATATCAAAATTGTTGATAATATAAAATGCTTATAGAGTATTAGCTGGATTTTAAGGATTAGAAATAATATTAATTTTTAATATAAGTAAACAATGTGTAATAGGGAAGCTATCGAATAAATAGCTTCCTTAACTCATGCATAGGTGTTAACGGATGTCTCAAATATGTTTAAATTTTGTGGTATGATTAAAATAATTGTGAAGATGTGCTACGATTAAAATGAAAGTAATAATTTTGGACTCTTATCTACAGTTTTGGTGAGGGGGGAAGAAAAGCGAGGTGCAGAATTGTATCTAAGTCACCTGGGTCTAAATACTGTAAGTTTGTCTCATTTTGTTACCTGAGACTCCAGGGTCTGAAGTAGAGTTTGTCTTGCTCACTCACCTCTGCATCCTTCATGCTTAGCCCAGGCACCACATGAGCGGCTTGTGAGCAAGACGAATCAGTCTACTGGAGGGTCTTCCATGTACTCTCTGATAAGCTTTCCTACCCTGCTGTATTTCAGAGCTATTGAGAAGCTAAGCGGGCATCAGTTTGAGGACTACTCCTTCAAGATTTCCTACATCCCCGATGAAGAGGTGAGCTCCCCTTCACCCCCTCATCGAGCCCGGGAACAAGGCCACGGCCCCGGGAGCTCTTCTCAGGCCAGACAGATTGATTTCCCGCTGCGGATCCTGGTCCCCACCCAGTTTGTTGGTGCCATCATCGGAAAGGAGGGCTTGACCATAAAGAACATCACTAAACAGACCCAGTCCCGGTACGTGCCTCCAGAGCTTCCTCTGCTTCCTTCTGAGGGGTCGCCTGCATCCCATCTAAGCCATGCTCAGGTCCTTTGTTGCACTAGTGGGAGGCTGTGCCGCGTAGAACTGTGCTTTTTTCAGTGGGCTACTAACTGACTCACCTCAGGCTGGGGGCCTTGATGAGTGTTCATGCTAATGACATAACAACCGTCATCCCTGAAGGGCTGAGTTTATGAAGAGAGCACTGAGGACCTCCAGGAAGGGTGGTCCTTTATGCTAACATCCTACGAGCACAGCTAGTTTCACAGGAGCTGAGATGAGATGTGTTCTATGGGGTCATAGGGTGCTGTGGTATGGGCTTTTTCCTCCTGCTGAGTCAACCTTGGTGTGGCCATCCAGGTTGCCTCACATAGAAGCTGTGGGTCACAGCTACATCACGCAAGAAACGTCTGGCTTTGTGTCTGCTTTTCTGTTTAAGGAGACTGCACAGGAGGTAGCAGTCCATGGGCAAAATGATTTGTACAGTTGTTGATTTTTATATGTTCATAAGACACAGCACACTGTGAAGAAGGCTCAGGCCTTGAGAACAGTGGCTTTTTATAAACTATGTCTCCTCTTTGAGTATCAATTGCTTCTGAGAAAAAGGAAGCCACAGTGGTCTATATACATATTGTTGTGAGAATGCAAACAATCGGGTGGATCAAATGAGCTCACGGTGCAAGGCATGAAATAACAAGCAAATACCCTTGCTGAGCTGGTGCGGCTTATTCCAGTCGTTGAGTGCCTTGTACCCTGAAAGAGAGTTTCTTACAGAGTCTGGGGCACCCCCAGCTGCAGATACTGATGTTGTGTGACCCAGTGTCCAGACCCCTTGGAGGAAGGCTGAAATAAGTTGTGGTCTGCTGTTTCCTTTAGTCTTAAAAACAGCTCCTCCTGTCCCAAGTTTGCACACTATGAAGTAATTTTTCTTTATCTCTGTTCCGATTCCAAAAGTTGTGGATGGTGGCTTTAAAAGGAAACAAGTTTCAGTGAAGTGAAATTCGTCCTCAAAATCTGTGCCACTTTGAGCAGTAGGCCGAAGGCTGGGTTCCTTCTAACAGGCTGCAACCCGTCCTGTGATTCCAAAAGTTAAAAACAAGCAGGGCCCAGAGGTCTGATAAAAGTCATCAGACTTTTAGACCATTAGTTTTAGGAGCCTGAAAGACGACAGAGAGCAACAGAAAGGAAACCACAAGCTTAGGAAGGCAGAGAAAAAGGTTCACCTCTGCCCCTCTGTAGATGATCAGATTCATAAAGTGTGCTGGAATTTGGGTTCGCATATGGCTTTTTAAAGGCTGTGATCAGTGCAGAAGTCAGCACTCCATTGTGTGGCTCCCTTCTCACTTTACCCTCTCATTCTACAGGCATTTGAAAGGCTACAAAAAATAACTCATTAACCAAACTGGGTGCATTGGTCCAGCAGCACTCCCATCAGGGGCATGAGCCCCGCTTGCACTGAGCAGCATCAGCTGCACGTGTGCAAATGGCATTTCCTCTGTCCTCACTGTATCGGCTGGGGCTGTGCATTCTTGTGCCTAGGCCCCACCCGATACTGCTGTGTTATGGCTCCTGATTCTTTTCCTATAGGGTAGACATCCATAGGAAGGAGAACTCTGGGGCTGCAGAGAAGCCTGTCACAATCCACGCCACCCCAGAAGGGACATCTGAAGCATGCCGCATGATTCTTGAGATTATGCAGAAAGAGGCTGATGAGACCAAACTGTAAGTCTGTAAGATGCCTGGACCAGTCAGTGCTGTATGATTAAGAGATGTGTTTAAAAGAGCTAAGCATGTTACTCAATAAAGGTAGAGAGAAACCAAAAAAAAAAAAAAAAAGAATAGAAAAAAAGAAAAAACCCAGCCGGGCAGTGGTGGTGCACACCTTTAATCTCAGCACTTGAAAGGCAGAGGCAGGTGGATTTCTGAGTTCGAGACCAGCCTGGTCTACGGAGTGAGTTCCAAGACAGCCAGGGCTAAACAGGGCTGTCTCAAAAAAAAAAAAAAAAAAAAAAAAAAAAAAAAAAAAAAAAAAAACCAACCAAACAAACAAAAGAATAAAGGTAGAGAGATCATGTTTGTGTTACTCTGAGTTCTCTGGAAGAACAGAAGTGATAGAATGAATGTGAATGTATAAAGAGGTAGATATAGTTATTGATATATATGTAATGTATATTCTATATATAGCAAGATTTTTATTTTTTGATATATACTCAGAAGTTGGGATTGCTGGATTATATGGGATTCTCTTTTTATTTCCTTCTGGCCAGGCCTGACACGTAGACCCGCTGCCATTTAGCTACTGGGGAGTAGGGAATGGAAGCGGAGTTACCACTGTGTGGCTCATTTTAGTCAGAATTCATAAGCTAAGGTTGGGAAAGAACTTGAAAAAATTGGGTTTCCATTCATAAGAAGAAAACATGACGAGTGTTAGGAGCTAAGACAGGCTGGATCCTCTCTGTCTTTTCAGGGCTGAAGAGGTTCCTCTGAAAATCTTGGCCCACAATGGCTTCGTTGGAAGACTGATTGGCAAAGAAGGCAGAAATCTGAAGAAAATAGAACATGAGACGGGGACCAAGATAACCATCTCATCGTAAGCTACCCCTTCTGACTGATTATGTGCAGGAGAGAGTGATGCTAGTGTGTTCGTAGCCCCTGCTTTTCTTCAGAGGCGAATACACTCAGCTGTGCCCTAATCACCCTGAGAATCCTGGGAAGCAGATCCATAGTGTAGCCACATAGCCCACCAGAGCACTCACCAGTACGAGGGAGGCCCTGGGCTCCATCCCCAGTACCATGACATTTTTAAAATAAGAATTAGTCAATTCTGTAATCTAGGCTCTCAGGGGAAGAGACAGCTGAACCAAAAGTTGAAGGCCAGCATTAGCTGCACAGTGAACTGAAGGGGAGACTTAGCGAGACTTTTCTCAAAATACAAAGACTTGGGGGCTGGGGATACAGTTCAGGGGGAGAAGGCTTTTCCTAGCACGGGTGAGGCCTTAGGTTCAAGCCACAGTACACCCTTCCCCCATATAGACATACGTACGACCAGTGTCACTAGTGAGACTTAGACAGCGGGGATTCTGTGCAGTAGTGTTAGGAGAACCCAGTCTTTATCTTTACCAGGCCGTGTGTGTGGTCTGGAATTCTATTTTCCTGTCTTTTCCCCACTGGCCAGCTTGCAGGATTTGAGCATATATAACCCCGAGAGAACCATCACCGTGAAAGGTACCATTGAAGCCTGTGCCAGTGCGGAGATAGAGATTATGAAGAAGCTTCGAGAGGCCTTTGAAAACGACATGCTGGCTGTTAATGTAAGCACCCGGTGCTGCCGTCTCTGCTAGTTCTCTGCTAGTTTTCCTGCCGCTGAGACAGGACACAAGCTCTGTAAGGACAGCTGTCCTTGCGCTGGTGGGGAAGTGCCTTGGGAGATGTGAAGAACTCCTGGCTTCCTAGAATAAAGGCATCAAAACAAGGAACCAGTCAGTAAAACGGTGGTAAACACAAGTCAGTGTGAGCCAATGGAATCCGTACCATCCAGACCATAAAGCGGGGGTAATGCTCATGACCACTGTGTTAGAAGAGGAAGCCGTCAGAACCGGGCAGCACATGTGTGTGCAGAGCATGCAGGTGAACAGGACTGAGTGCTGGACATGAGAATAAAAGTAATAGGGCCAGCAAAGCAGGTCCCCTGGTTTCTAAGCTCGTGTAATGTTGTCATGCCTTCTCTCTTTAAAAGCTCATGTATATCATTTAGCCAGGCCTGGTGGCACACACCTTTAATCTCAGAACCTGAGGTACAGAAGCAGGTGGATGTCTGAGTTTGAGGCCCGCCAGGTCTACACAATGAGTTCCACACCAGCTAGGGCTACTTAGTGAGACCCTGCTTCCATTTTTTATTTGTTTGTTTATATTTATTTATTTATTTATTTATTTATTTAAATATATCCACTGAGCTGGAGGTGCTCATCTGTGGTAATATGTGTATAGCATATGTAAGGCCTAGAGTTCATTATGCAGGGTCAAAAGCAAATGCTATCACAGGGCACAGAGACCTTGTCTAGCCTAGGCTGCTTGGGGACTAAAACTGAGGGCTATTTGAGTCAGGCATTTCAGGCTGCCTGTGGGAGAAAAGAAGGGGCTCACTTCTGCCTGGCATCTCTTGCTTGCTGGTTGACAATCTTAGTTCTCCTAGTAAATGCTGTCACCCACTTGAATTCTCTGTGACACTTGTAGAAAAACTATACATTCTTCCTGTTACTTAATTCTCTCTTTGTAATTGTCTAAAAATATTTATCCATCAGCGAAGCTCAGCTCGGAAAAGTGAAAATCTTTCATTTTTCACTATAATTTTCTGAGAATGGAAAAGGTCAGCCAGTATTAACTTATTTACCTTCATTTGAATCTTCATCTATTACTTCATCCCCACATCTCACAGAGAAGCGAATATTGACAGAGTGATCTGGTGCAGCCTCAGCTCTCTGACAGCAGCACTTTGTAAGAGGTGTAAGTGTACCTCACATCACCGTATCAGAACATGGCACTAGATATCCATGCCAAATCCATGCTCTGAGCAAAATCGCAAAATCACCATATCCTAACGTACAACCCGAGGTGATGGTGAAGGATCTGAGTTTGCTGTTCTGCATGCTTACATAAAGGGGCACTTTCTAGAATGACTTTACCCACAGAGAAACAACAGAAAATCTTAGATGATTGCTTCATGTTCAGGAAGCCAAGGGTTGGGGCAGGCTGGGCACAGGCCAGCACAGGGACATTTCTCTGCCTCCAGCCCTAGATTGAGATGCGAAGTAACAGGATCTTAAAGCTGTGGCTAAGTGACAAAAGGAGCTATCGTCCAATCAGGTGATGAGATTTACCTGTGTGCCAGTGCTAAGCGCAGGCTCTGACTCACCCTTGGGTAATTAGAAAAGACTGGTATTTTTTTTTCCACTCAGCAAATATTTATTGAGTACTAACATAGCAGACACTGAATACAGCTCTAAACAGCCGCTGATCTCAAGGAAGTGAGGCAGAAACGAGGCTCTGAGCCCTGTGACTCCATCTTGTATCTTTGAGGAAGTAGGAGTGTTAGAAAGTGGGGGGATGGGCCTGGGCAGGTGAGGGAGGAGGAGACAGCAGGGCACAAGAGTTGAGATGGGGAGAAGAAGGATTAGTGGGGTGGGGACCAGGGCTCAGCAGGAAAGCAGCTAGTGACAACATCATTGACCACAGTAAGATGTAGTTATACCCAAGGTTGGCCAGGAAGCTTTGAAGAAATGCAACAGTCAGGCTAAGGTTTGCTGCCTGCTCTCAGTAGAAGGTGAGGAAGTCCGTGTACCAGGGTGGCGCTGACTGAGAGAGAAATGCTGGCTGGCGCTATACAGACAGGACATGGAGGCTGGCCACAGCAAGCCTGGCCTCCCGGGCTTCTCTCCCTCATCTTTTTTCTCCTTTTCTATTCCCAGCAACAAGCCAATCTGATCCCAGGGCTGAACCTCAGTGCACTTGGCATCTTTTCGACAGGGCTGTCTGTGCTTCCTCCACCAGCAGGACCCCGTGGAGTTCCCCCCAGTCCCCCTTATCACCCCTTTGCTGTAAGTAACCGGTTGTCTCACGGGACACTGTTCTCAGCACCCCTGGGCAGCACAGCTTGGGGAATTTCTGTTCAGGTCAGCAAGTTAATATTTTAAAAACTGAATCTCTGGTGTGATCTGCAGGAACCGGACACAGGGACAAACCACCTGACAAACAGGATGGCCAGGTTATCTATTCTCTGCAGAATGTCTTGAGTTATCTATGTGTACCTTGACCCTGCTATTGGAATGTTTGCTCAAGTAGACTTCGTGATTTTCTTCCTGGAAGTGGAGTTTAGCCCCTGATCTTGCACAAAATGGAGTTTCTTCAAAAATGGAGCCAATTGGGCTTTACAATTTACTCTCCTGAAAACAACTCATAACTTTTGGCTCATAGATGTATGTGAGGTCAAGTCCACATCAGGACCAGGTCTACGGGGCCCTGGGCTGCTCGCTGTTTTCCATCTTGGTCTTCCTGGCTTAAGACTTCTCTGAAGTTATTTTTTACATTTGTCTCCCAAGTAGACCATAAGTCTCCCCTTGTGTCCCTCTCTCCTAGAGTTAGGCCTTCCACATGGTGGTGCTCAACAGCTTTTGAGTGAATGGATAATAAATACAATCAGATGTAGTAGGCATCTGAGTCTGGATAGACCCAAGGGGAATGGCCCCATTTGTAGATCTGAGATTCAGACTGAGGCGTAGACCTGAGCCTCAGCAGGAAATGACCTCCTTGTTGCTAAGTTCAGAATTCTTTCTTTCTAGCAATCCTTCAGCTCTGACTTAAGGATAAAGGGGATCTGACCTCATTATTGTTTTACAAGCTAAAGATTAAAAATCTGTGTCCCACAGCTGGACTGATTTTGGCAGTGTTCCTGTCAGGACTCTTGAGGCCTCAGCATACCATCTGTGCTGGGAGTGTGTTCTTGGCTTTGCATGGGTGTTAGACTCACAGTTCACAGTGACCACTTTTGCTAGGAGAGCTGAGTTGCTTCGGGCCAGAGGCAGGCAGAGGTCTCATTTTTCCCAGGTTAGAAATTTGAGCAAAGAAGCTGCAGGAATCCTCTCCCCTGTGCTTACCTGCCACACCTCAGACATGTGCAGGGGAAGGGCTGGAGTCCATGTGCATCCCAGAAAGCCTTCGAGAAGAGGTAGGGCCAAGAGAGAGCCTTTTTGCCCATGTTCCTTCAAATTTTGAGGCTTCCCTGAGGCCACTGGTCGGGTAACATCCTCTTGTGGGCTGAGATAGCTCTTCTGTCTTTCAGTCCAACCAAGGCATGAGCCAGGATGCCACGGGTGAGGGGCCCCTCCCTAGAACCTGAGAAGCACCCAGGGTGCTCAGAACTCTTTCTTCTCTCTGAGCTTAAAAGAACAGTTGGTTTTGTTACTAAGGGGTCATAATGTGAAGCTTGGTCTGGAGCTGAGTCTAGCCGGAGAGGCAGATGGTGGAAGACATGCACATCACTCTGAAGTGTGTTCAGGGCCCTCAGCTCACCTTAGACTCAAAGCTTTAGCCACACCTCCCTATGTCAGGCAGTGCTGTGTACCTGTCACTGCCTCCCTGGTGGTGACAGTGAGAACAGGGTTTACTTGACTTTATGAAAAACATACCTAACTAACAGATTTTGGCTGACTTCAGTTAGGATCCTTCCCATAAGAATATGGACTCAAATGTGTCTCACAGGACCACTATGAGAGTAA
>NW_022196894.1:19757870-19770623 GCF_008632895.1 Mastomys coucha | reverse complement strand
TGTGTGTGTGTGTGTGTGTGTGTGTGTGTGTGTGTGTGTGTGTGTGTGTGCTGAGTTCCTAGGGGGCCAGGGCCATCTTAGAAGCCAGGTGACACCTTGCCATGGGTTCCATGGTGTCATAGTAAAGGAACACAAAGGCTCACACACGTTGATAGATGTGGTGGTGGTGGTGTTGGCTCGTAGACATGCTGCATGGCCTCGGACTCCGACTCACCGAATGTCTTGTTAATATGCAGACCCACTCCGGATACTTCTCCAGTCTGTACCCTCATCACCATTTCGGCCCATTCCCACATCATCACCCGGTAAGTGCCCCTCATTTCTGCCCCAGCCACTTCCTCCCCAGTTCCTTCTGCTCTGCGGCCAGCTCCACGCATCCCCTGATGACTGGGCCTGTGAGTGTTCACAGTGTGAATGTTCTCTGCCATGGCTTGAGACTGCCCGAGGTAATGCAGGTCAGAGTGTAAACACCAAGCTACCTTGGGAGCCCCCTTAACTCTGTGGCCTCTCAGGTGATGCTCATGTTCCAGTTAAGCCTGGACTATGTAGTGAGTTTCAAGCCAGTCCAAGCTGCATACAGAGTAAAATTCTTCCTTAAAGAACAAAAACGCAGGCTGGGCAGTGGTGGTGCACGCCTTTAATCCCAGCACTTGGGAGGCAGAGGCAGGTGGATTTCTGAGTTTGAGACCCACCTGGTCTACAGAGTGAGTTCCAGGACAATCAGGGCTACACAGAGAAACCCTGTCTCGAAAAACAAAAAAAAAAAGACTGGGCTGAAGAGATGATGGCTCATTGGTTGCTCTTTCTAAGGTCGTGAGTTCAATTCCTGGCAACCACATGGTGGCTCACAATCATCTGTAATGGGATCTGATGCCCTCTTCTGGTATGTCTGAAGAGAGCTACAGTGCACTCATATACATAAAATAAACAAATTAAAAAAAAAAAAAAGACTAGAGTTATGGCTCAGTCATTAAGAGTGCATGCTACTCCTCCAGAATACTGGAGTTGCCAGCACCCACATCAGGTGGCTCAGTCACTTGTAACTCCAGGTCCAGGGGATCCAGTGTCTCCAGTTTTTGCAGGCACCTGCACTCATGTATACACACACACACATGCATGCACACATTTTAAAAAATATATTAAAAACACAAAGGAAAAACCAATTAGAAAGTGTTAATAAGCTAAAGAAAAGCTTCCAGTAGGCAGGGGATGTGGCTCAGTTGGTAAAGAGCTTGCCACATGAGCATGGACCCGAGTTCAATTCTAAGCACCCACATAAAAGCCAGGTGTGCCGGGTGCTCCTGGCACTGAGGGACTGGTGATAGATAGGAGATCCCTGGATCTCCTGGTCAGGTAATGTAACTAGGTCAATGAGATCCAGGTTCCTTAGTTACTTCACATCAATACTAAGGTAGAGAGCGACCCTGCTCCCCTCCCCTCTACCCCATTCTGCTTGTAAGAGTATATAACCTGAGCGAGAACAATTAAAACTTGGCAGCTTGATCAGACTCCTTGACTTGCTGTCATCCTTCGCGTTCCCTGTCTCGCGTTCTCCTCTAGGTGACCCTCTAGTCTCTGCTTGTCCCGTGAGAGCAGCGGGGCACACCAACATCAGCCTCTGACCTCTATCGTGTATGCACACATATGAACGTGTACACAGGCATACACTACACCACATATTTTTTTGCCGGTGTCTTTTTTTTTTTTAAGATTTATTTTATTTATTTTATGTATGTGAGAATACTGTAGCTGTACAGATGGTTATGAGACATCATGTGGTTGCTGGGAATTGAACTCAGAACCTCTGCTTGCTCTGGCCCAAAGATTTATTTATTATTATAAATAAATACACTGTAGCTGTCTTCAGACACACCAGAAGAGGGTGTCAGATCTCATCACGAATGGTCGTGAGCCACCATGTAGTTGGTGGGATTTGAACTCGGGATCTTTGGAAGAACGGTCAGTGCTCTTAACCGCTGAGCCATCTCTCCAGCCCTTGCTGGTGTTCTTTAATCAAAGTCTAGCAACCAAAGACACATCATTCCCACAGACCCCTGTAGCATTAACCACTGGAAGCCTGGCCTAAGAGCCTCTGACTTTCTTTAGGGGTTTCCAGGAATAGGTAGGTGGCTTGCCCACTTTCCTAGGAACTCATCATGGAGCCTGGTCACAGCAGGGTGAGTCACCTTGTGAAGTGATGTTCCTAGTTATAGGATGGGCTGGGTAGCTCGCCCCCGCCCTTGGGCCAGGCGTGTTTGGTAACTGTGTTTATATGTTATTGGATATGTGCTGGCTCATACCCACCACAGCACCATGTGGGTGCCAGGACAACTTTCAGCAATTGTCTCTTTCCACTGGGGATTGAACTCACGTCATCAAGCTTGCATGGCAGGCATTTTTTTTTTTTTTAATCCACTGGGTCATCACAAAATAACCCATTTTGTTTCTTGGAGGAAGACCCTGGAAGCACATATATCAAATCTGTGTCCATCAGAGAACCCAGGGACAGACAGCTGCGTGTGCTCACACAGCTGCTCACAGGTCCTTGCAGGCTCATGCAGTCTTGCTTAGGCTCAACGTTACTCCTCAGATTCATCTCTATAGCACCGGGCCACATGCTGACATGCCATTTTGGCCATCTCCCCAGATAGTGAGGCCTTCTGTGTCAGGACTTTTTTTTTTTCCGAGACAGGGTTTCTCTGTATAGCCCTAGCTGTCCTAGAACTCACTCTGTAGACCAGGCTGGCCTCGAACTCAGAAATCCGCCTGCCTCTGCCTCCCAGGTGCTAGGATTAAAGGCGTGCACCACCACGTCCATCACCACCACGCCCAGCTCCGTGTTGGGACTTTTTTTTTTTTTTTTAGATATTTTTCTTTATTTACATGTCATGTGATTTTTCTTTTCCCAGTTTCCCCACCCAGGAACAAACAAACAAAAATAACAAGAACAAACCCCTGTTGGCTCTCCCCTCCCCATGCCTGCCACCCCACCCTCTCCCACTTATTGGCCCTGGCATTCCCCTATACTGGGGCACAGAACCTTCACAGGACCAAGGACCTCTCCTCCCATTGATGATTGATTTTGCAATCCTCTACTATACACATGCTGCCAGAACAATCAGTCCTACCATGTATATTCCTTGGATGGTGGTTGAGTCCCTAGGAGCTCTGAGGGTACTAGTTAGTTCATATTGTTGTTAGTCCTAGGGGCGTGTTGGAACTTTTAACAGCACTTACCTGGGCCGTAGGGTGCCAGGTTGGAGTAACAGCTGTGTGCATATTCTTTTCTAGCTCCCAGAGCAAGAGACTGTGAGTCTCTTCATCCCAACCCAGGCTGTGGGGGCTATCATCGGGAAAAAGGGGGCACACATTAAACAGCTGGCTCGATTTGCTGGTGCCTCCATCAAGGTAAGATTGCCTGTCCCCATGGGCCTCCTCTTGTCAGAGCTAGAGAATTCTCACAGCACCCAGCAATGGGATCTGCAGTGTATTTCCATGACTGTTCCTGTCAGCTCCCATTCTTCATCCTTTCCTGTTCAATCAAACAATGAAGTTAGAAGAAAGACACTAGTAATGACCAAACCTGGTCCTCCAAGGGCTGGCACTAACTGTCCCCTCTTCCCAAGAAGATAAAGAAGGTCAAAGTTTGTCCCAAGCTAAGGGATACACTTGAACAGAATGAGCATCTGTGCCTAGCTCTCAGCACATTGATGCTTCTTTTAGCCCAGGATTCAAGGACTTACAGACTACGGGAAAGCAAATTGAAGAGCTTTCTGGAAAGTGCTGATAAAGTCACAGGCCGACAAAGCTGATAGGGTCTCCCGTTAGAAGGCTAGGGCAGAGCCGAAGGCTGGGAGAGGGGAGTCCCCTCGGTTCGTGACACTGATGTGTGCAGCTGTAGCTGCAATTACCCATGCTCTGCCCCACTCGGTTGTCAGGGATTGTTTGCCACAGACCTGCCTGAACCCCAGCTGTTGCTCTGACTCAGTGTAAGGCCATGACTCCGAAAGCCCCGTGAAACGCTTCCGGAAATGCTTCCCATTGTTAGGGGAAAGAATTCACTACCATGAGACAACCCAGAGTTATGCCAAGTCTCATGACTTGGAGAGAGAGAGAGAGAGAGAGGGAGGGAGGGGGGGGAGAGAGAGAGAGAGAGAGAGAGAGAGAGAGAGAGAGAGAGAGAGAGAATGCCTGCACTTTCTCCCTACGAACTGGAATTTCTGCCACAGCAAGTGTGACAGGGAAGAAAACCAAAAACAAAGCATTCTGAGTTGTGCATGTTGTGCATTATGAGGACTGTGGGGCCCCTGGGAAAGATGGCATCTTGCTGCACCCTGGCTGCATTCGTCTGTGCTTGCAGTTAGGTGGCCACCCACACCTTATGCTGGAGACCTATATAAGGACATTGGAAGAAGGAAGGTTCGCTCTCTTCTTGACCTGCTTGCCATGTGGAGTCCACATACTCACACTGAGGTGGTGGGGATGCCACCTCCCTGAGCGGGTTCCTTTCTGAGTGATCCTGTAATAGACTGCCTGCCTGCCTGAGGCATGGCTTCAGAAAGCCTAGGCTAACTGCAAACTGTGCATCCTATGGTGACCCTGAACTCCTGGTTCTGCAGCTCCCACCTCCCGAGCGTGGTTTTTAGCTGTTGTCATTGTGCTCGGCTGTGCAAATGCTCTAAAGAAGCCGAGAGCTGAGAATTGTGTAGGTCCCTGCAAGATGCACTGTGCACTCGCAGTAGCTCCAGGTAACCCTTCGGTTCCCGTGCTGTTGAGCTGAGCTCTTAACACCTAGTCATAAGTGACACTCTTATCTTGGCCTCTGTCTTGGAATGACTGCCTGGAACTGCCAAGTCCAGCTCAACTCTGTTCTGACTTCTTGTCCTCTTCCTGTAAAGATTTTTTTAAGTCAGGGTGCGCTGGGGGCGAAATGTAACAAGAAGCTGACACAGGCTTGGCCTCTGTGACTTTTCCTAGCTGCAGAGGGATCCACAACCCCTTTCTTGACTCTACCATGAACCATGTGGCTGAAGCTGCCAAGTTCTTTGCCAGAGCTGGAACTTGGCCCTTCAAATCATTCTCATCAACTTTCTGTCTTTTGATGGTTTTCTTCACTGCTTAGGCCTTTGTTTAAATCCTCTCCACAGTTGGAAGCATAGCTGGATGAGGTCTTGCTCTGAGGCCACCATCTTTTTTATTCCATTTAGTGTAAGGCTTTTCTGTAAACTTTCATCTCCTTGACACATAGCTTCATTACATTTCCTGGAGATCCTTTCCTCCTCAAACTGTAAATTTTATATTTTTCCTTGGCTGGGCTTATGAGAGTGGCCACTGATAACCACCTGACAGAGTCAGTACTATGCTGTCTTGAAATCTCTGCCAATGCCATTAATCCAAAACTCTCTAATTTAGCCTCAGGTAGATTTTTTTTTACCACAGTTCAAATCGCCCTCAGCACCGTCTTCATGCTCCTATTAGTAATGGCCCCATAAGCCCTGCTTAAAGCATTCAACTCCTTTCCTAATCCCAACATTCACATTCCACCACCGAACAGCCTTGTCAGGCCTATCTCAGCCTCACTCCGCTCCCCATACCAACTTCTTTCTTAGTCAGTGTTGTGCTCTGAAGAGGCTCCATGACCATGGCAACCCATAAAGCATTCAGTTGAGGCTCTGGCTTACAGATTCAGAGGTTTAGTCCATTTCCATCATGGCAAGAAACACGGGGTAGCCCAGCCAGATGTGATGCTCTGAAGTTCTACATTAGATCCACAGGGATCAGGAAGAGGGAGACACTGGGCCTGACCAAGGCTCCTAAAACAACAAAGCCACACCTCCTAATCCTTCCAAACGAATGCCACTCCCTAAGCATTCAAATATATGAACTTATGGGGGACATTCTTATTCAAACCACCAGACACCTCTAACCAGACTATTGGTGAGGTCTTTGTATTCTCACAGGATTAAAAAGTTTGCTGGCTCAGTCTTCCCGAATGAGGGAGGAAGTGCATAAGGAGAAGGGTTTGCAGAGCTGTGACTGGAACTGAGACAGCCTCCTCCTTTACTGATGGACATATCTGCTCTGCCTCCCTTACCTTTACAGCTGGCTCATGTGTGCTGTGAGTTAGCGCCAGGGTGACCTTTCCTGCAGCTACCTAGGGATTGGACAATGCTGCTGACTAACCCTTTCTTCCCTCTAGGCTCTGGGGGGCTGGCAGAGCCTGTATCTCTTGGGGCGGCAGTAACTACTGACCTGCTCTGGGTGGCCAGTGGCACCCATTTGATACTGAGAATTAAGGTCATGAGTTCCTAAGACCCAGGGTGGAGGCAGCACAATGTCAGACAGGGCATGGGGCTTGAAGGCAGTGGCTTCGGCATCAACTGGTGTCAGCGGCCTCAACACGCTCCTCTTTCCTTGAACCACAGATCGCTCCAGCAGAAGGTCCGGATGTCAGTGAGAGGATGGTCATCATCACCGGACCCCCTGAAGCCCAGTTTAAGGTCAGTGCCAAGGACCATGTTAGGCCTGCAGGCTCTGGGTCCAGGGCAGGCAGCTCAGAGGAGTTGAAGTTCTGGGGGATCCTCGTATCCATTTCTCCTGCTGCTTTTGGGTGTCACACTCTGGCCTGGTTCCTCATTTCTCTGTGCTCTGCCTTCTCTTCTCAGAAAGGCAGGTGGTCTGTTAGTCTGCATTCTGTTGGCCGCCGTCTCCGGCCTCTCCAGCTGTGAGCCTTACTTAACAAGGGTGCAGAAGAGAAGCCTTATGTAGTGGAAGTTCAGACAGCCCCTGAGGGAATTCTAGCAACATGGGGAAGAGTCCTTGTTCCTGACGTCTCCTCCTCTGGGAAGTTAAAACTTGAATTTCAAGAAGTCAGAAATGTGTACTGATTTGTAATAGGCAAACAAAATGTAGTATACTACGTGACAGAATGTTATTTTGCCATGAAAGAATTAAGTATCAGTGCATGCCTAGGGATAAGCCTAAACATAGGCTGTGGTTCCATGGACATAAAATGTCGTGTAGCAACCCATAGAGAAAGAAGGAGACCTGGAGGTCGCTGGAGAGTGGGAGTAGGAAGGGTGGGACCAGCTGCTCACTGCTGTAGTGGTGGTTGGAGGCGCAGAGGCAGGTCCTAGGGCCTCATACATAGGAAGTAGCAAGCTCCTGGCCACTGAGCCACACTCCTAGCCCCCTTCCAAGTTTTTTTTTTTTTTTTTTTTTTAAGTTTAATACAGAGTCTCACTAGGTTGCTCAGGTTGGCCTTGCTATTTTTTGACCTTGCAATTATTTTCCTCAGCTTTCTGAGAGAGAACCTGGGATTATGGGCTGGTGCCATTAATAGATAATTACAGATAGTAATTATTAGATAGCCAGAGCATTACAGATAGTGGTAATGGTCCCACAGCACTGACTGCTGCCAATGCGCATGCCAAAATGACGACTTCACTAGTAGGTCCAGGGCCATGAGTTTGATCCCCAGCAATGCAGAATGAAAATAGAGCACCAACGGCAGGCTCCTACTCGCCACATCTGTCACCCCCACACTCACAGCATGTCACGCAGTGGAGAAGGAGTTACAAAAGTCTTAAACCAGTGCAACAGAACAAACGCTTATGGGTACTGGGAATAATGGAAATAAGAATGTAGTCATGGTGGCTTACCAGTTGGCCCAACCTGGACACACATGTTCCCAAAGGAGGCAGTCACGGGCCGTGAAGGTCAGCAGCCCACGTGCAGATTGCAGTGAGGCAGTGTATGAACACCCCCTGGCCCTGAGGAAACCGAGGCAGGTGTGCTTGGAGGGAGCACAGTGTGCCATCTCTGAGGCTCCTAGCTCCCTCCTAGCACCGGCAAAATGGTGTGGCCAGCTGCTAGCCCAGTCTCCAGCTTCTTCTCAGGGACGAATCTCGTTCTCAGGCTCAGGGACGGATCTTTGGGAAACTGAAAGAAGAAAACTTCTTTAATCCCAAAGAAGAGGTAAAGCTGGAGGCCCACATCCGAGTCCCCTCGTCGACAGCTGGCCGGGTGATTGGCAAGGGCGGGAAAACCGTAAGTTGACTCCTGACTCCCTTCCCTGCCCTGGCCGTGCCTGGTTTCCCTCAGATCCTCACTGCCTCTTCTGCTCACTCTCATGTTCGAGGGCCTTAGGCTGCCAGGCTGCCAAGCTTGGGTTCTCCTGACCCGTTCTCAAGGGCGAAGCGTGAGGATTCCAAAGACAGAAAGGTCATCTGCACAGCTCTGGCACTAAGGGCTCAGAACAGAAGCCACTCTGTTCCTGAACGCCACACCACCCAGCCCTGTGTCATATCCCAAAGACAAGAAGGCCATCTTCTCACACATACACACACACAATCACATACATCCTCATATACATACACTCACACGCTCACATAGATATACATACTCTCACATATACACCACACACACACTCACTCACATACACACTCATACACATACATTCATATACACACACGGATATACACATTCATACACATAGACCCACATACATACACAAATAACACCCATACACACACGCTTATACATACTCATACACATAGACTCACATACACACATGCATGCACACACTCGTACACATACACAACCTCACTTTCTCTCTGTCTCTCTCTCTCTCTCTTACGCACACACTCATACACATACACAACCTCACTTTCTCTCTCTCTCTCTCTCTCTCTCTCTCTCTCTCTCTCTCTTACACACACACACACACAGAGCGGGTAGAACCCAAAGTATCTGCTGGCCATTTGACACCTCTCTACCTGGTTTCCAGAGGCTGCAACTCTGGCCTATGATCTCTCTTGATGGCAGTCTTAAGGACCCCCCTACTCTCCCTACCATACATCCTATTCTCTGGTTCTTTCACAAGCCTGGAGGTCTGCTATAGGGGGGTTGGTTCTCACAAAGAGTGAGAAAATTTTACTTGTAATTTATGTTTTTGGTCTGAAAGTGTAAGTAACACATGTCACCTGAGTTCCAGAAATGGAGGAGGCATAAGTCAGTGATAGAACGGGCACTTAACAAGTATGGGACCCTGAGAGTAACATATCAGCCCCAGACATGAATTGGGTATCTGTTGGGTGCGAGTGTGTTCTGGATGGCTGTCTCACTAGGCGAGAGGGTGACTGGACAAGTCCCTGTAGAGCTTTGTGCATGCTGGTGAAGTGACATGGTTGGGTGACAGGAACTGCAGTGCCCCGGGGAACTCAGATTCTAGATGTAGTGAGTCATGTGCAAAAGAATACAGTCGGCCTGGACTGCAGGCAGTCTCTGGATCTGCGTGTGCAATGGAATCCAGAGTACGCACAGCTGCGTGTCCGGTGGAGTTGAAGCCTGAGTCTCTATTAGAACCAGCAGTCACTGAATTCTCTGTGTCCCCATCATGTCATGGATCAGGGACAGACTGTGTGTTTGTAATCCTAGCCCTCTGGAAATGAAGGGTCGGAAGTGGATGGTCGTCCTCACCCATGTACCAAGTTCAAGGCCAGCCTTGTCTCAGAAGAAAGGGAGGGGGGTAAGGAAGGGAAAGGAGAAGGAAGATAATGGTTTATACTGTGTTAGAAAACAGACCACATAGCTCATGGTTAGCAAGAAGCCGGTTCAGAAGCAGGCCCACGGAATCAGGGCTACACTCCATTTTTCTGTCAATCAGCCTTGGAGTCCAAACCCACGACCTGGCCTAGGCAGGACAAAGGAAAAGAGGATTGAGCCTCCCTGCTTCTTTTACCCGCCCCCCATACACTAAGCCCCTCCCCCTGTATCTCTAGCCCCTCCCTCCACTGACCAAGTATTGGCTTTGGGGTCAGGGTGGGAAGTGGGCTCCCCTTGCTCACTGACTTCTCCACCTTCCCAGGTGAACGAGCTGCAGAACTTGACAAGCGCAGAAGTTATCGTGCCTCGTGACCAAACGCCAGACGAGAATGAGGAAGTGATCGTCAGAATTATCGGGCATTTTTTTGCGAGCCAGGTACTACTATTCATTCTATGAGGGCCCTGCCTCATGCCCAGCTCTTCCCACTAGTTCAGATTTTGTATTTGTGTCACGTGACCACATGCTTGAGCTCCTCCCCCCTGCCCCACACACTGTGGAATCCCTCCCGGGTCCCCTAACCTCAGGGACAGGAAACTGTTGGTGCAAGGCCCTTGGTATGCTTAGGCTGGGAGTGTAGCATCTCTAGCCCTCCCGGGCCTCCTCTGAGAGCCATGTGTCTGTCAGGCAAGCCCCCAGCAGAGCAGCCAGATGCCAGGTTTCACTGTGGAAGGATAATACTTAGGAAGGCCCCCTAGTTTTTCTGTTGCTCTCTTCCCTGCCTCCCCAGAACACCCGCATCACTTTGCCCGAGAGGCCAGCACGGCAAGTGTCTCGATGGGTTTGCTGAGTGGGTTTTAGAAGAGAGCAACTGTGACCCTCGAAGAGCTCTTCTGCTTGTAGGCAACTTGCCCAGCTGCTTTCTGACCTAACCCCTGCAGTTAGGTGGCCTGATTCAGTCTCATAGTTCAGCCTGTGGGCAGCTGGAGCTCATAGCCGAGCTCCAGATGTTCAGGCTACGCCTGGGCTCTAGGCTCTCCCTCCTTTCCTAATGTTTCTAGTACTTTGGAAAAGCAGAAGTGCTATGGGTACATAGCAGAGCTCAGCTGTGGGCGGCAGAGCCTTCTGCATCTATCCCCTCCTATTGCTGACCTCTGCTGCTGCTTCCCAGCCAGGCCCCTTACTGTGAACTCTAGGCTGCCACTCCCCCACGCCTGCTCACTCCCACCCTTGCCTTGTACCCTGCAGGCTTGGGGTGAGGTGGAGAGAAATTCTGCCCTTGACTGCCAGACCTGGGGGAGGTGAAATTGGCCTGAGCATCCAACTTTTCCTTTCCCAAGCCCCAGACCCTCTGTTTCCTATGGGGCCTCAGAACTGGGATTGTTTCTTCCCTGTGCCCTCCCCTCCCTTCTCTCCACTGCAGACTGCACAGCGCAAGATCAGGGAAATTGTACAGCAGGTGAAGCAACAGGAGCAGAAGTACCCTCAGGGAGTCGCCCCACCGCGCAGCAAGTGAGGCTCCCACAGTCACCAGCAAACAACAGATGAATGTAGCCCTCCCAACACCTGACAGATGAGACCAAACAGCCAGCAGATCGGGAGCAAACCAAAGAACCATCCCGAGGAGTGAGCGGTCTGCAGAGCAGCCAGGGCCTGCAGACCCCTACACATCCTGGGATCCAGGAGGGCACAGGGAAGGCCGGGTTCTCCAGAAACACCGCTTGGCCTGCCCCCCAGCTTCCCCTGGCTTCTGCAGGCATAACAGCCATCCACTGCCCATCCAACTCAGATTTCTCCTCAGCTCCCAGGACGCTATCCCTTTCAGTTGAACTAACATAGGTGAACGCGCTCAAAGCAAAGCAAAATTCCTAGCCGTTTCTTTGTTGTGGAAAGTCGTCTCTGTACATGTATGTACATATCAGAAGGGGAAGGATGTTAAGAAATGTGGCCTGTGGGTTACACAGGGCGCCTGCAGCGTTAATATATTTTAGAAATAATATATCAAATAACTCAACTAACTCCAATTTTTACTCAGTGATTAATTTTGTTTTCTTTTTGAAGAGAAAGCAGGCTTTTCTAGACTTCAAAGAATAAAGTCTTGGGTGAGGTCCATTGGTATAGAAAGGAACTTTGAGCCACCCACACAAAAATTTCACTTGGAGGGAAATCTTGTCAAGGACACTTAATGGCAGTTGTGGGTCACCTGTGTCTGTCAACAGAAGGGATACCGTCCCTGAGGAGGGCTTTAGGCCCTTGTCACCTGTTTATCCCATACACCCATTTCTCAGCTTCACAGGTTTTAAACTGGTTTTGTTGCATACTGCTATATATTTCTCTCTTTATCTCCCTCCCTGCCTTCCTCCATCCTCTTTACCTGAAATTCTTTTGAATCCCTTCTTCCTTTTTCTGCTCCCCATATCTATGCACCCCCTGATACCCCCCTCCCCAGGCAAAGCAGTGCTCTGAATACCATACCACATACAAGGAACAAATGCGAACCACACAAACCAGCCCCAGCTTACACTTGGTTACTCAAGCGAACAAGAGTCGGCGGTACTTGTCCTAGCATTTGGAAGAGGAAAAGCAGGAACCCACCAAACAAACCAGCCAACCAAACAGAAAAATTCCACAAAGAAAGAATGTACTTTCTTTTTACATCTTGGTATATAAGCCATCAACATTTAGTGAAATTATTTCTTTCTTTAAAAATTTAAAGCGCAGGAAAATAGCAATTTATACGAGGTTGTTGGCCCAGGGCGTTAAATTTACAGATTTTTTTTAAATGAGAAAAACACACAAATAAAGCTACCTCAGGTGTTTTTTACCTCAGCACCTTGCTCTTGTGTTTCCCTTAGAGATTTTGTAAAACTGATAGTTGGAGCATTTTTTATTTTTTTAATAAAAATGAGTTGAAAAAAAAAAAAGATGAACTGCCAGCCCCAAGCAGGCGGCAGCCCAGGTGTGCAGCAGCTCTTCTGTCTTCCGCTAGCCAAGAGCCTACGTGGCCTTCTTGTGGACAAACCTAAAAGTGTTTATTTTTTAAAAAATGACAAAGAAAAACAGAGAATATTGGAGCCGTCCTGAATTTCAATAGGGTACGTGCCGTGAGGGCTTTTGTGCTGAAGGATGACCATGTCCTGGTTATGTGAAGAAACCATGACACTACCAGACTGCGATGCCGGTTTCCTCTACTGCAAACAGTGTTCTGT